>NW_003852410.1:5535149-5585171 GCF_000181295.1 Otolemur garnettii
AAAAAAAAAAAAAAAAAAAAGATGAAGCAATGGACATAAAAACCCACACTGTGCATCCTCTGTAGACTGCCCAGACCACTCCATGGTCAGTGGCACCTTGTCAGGAAGGAATGCTGGTCAGCTGTTGTGACAAAGCCACAAAAAGGGAGGAGCAGCAGTAGGTGGCTGGTTGAAATCAATAACGGAACAAATGTTTTCAAAAAACTGGTTCTGATTAATCCTAATCCACAGGCAAGAAAGCCTAATGGCAGTTAGTGAGGAGGGGGATATTAACGAAACAAGTCTGACCTCCTGTCCCATCATGTCTGGAAACTCAAGTTTTCAGGTTTCTCTGGGGCCCCTGGCTAAGAAGGGGTCCTGTCAGTTGGTTAGGGGGCTTAGGATTTTATTTTCATTTCTCAAGACGAACCAAGACATTTATTTATTTATAAATTTATAAATAACAAGCTCTAGCATTTATATACATTTCCTACGTCAAGCAATATTCCAGGTGCTTTGAGTCTGGTATATGATTTTAGCGTCACAACACAGAATGAGCTATTAGTCCCCATTTATATGCATGAAATCAAAGGCCTTAGGAGATTGTGCGATTTGATGAAAACCATTCACCTATTAAGTAGCAGTGTTGATATCTGAAGAGCCCGACTCCACAGGTGCTAACAACTTGTTTAATGGCCACACCTCTGCACTACGTAGGTCTCAAGAGAGCAGGGAAGATGTCTTGTTTATCATTGTATTCTAAGCCCCTAGCACAGAACCTGGCATGTGCACACAGTAGGCCTACTGAAAACATTTGTTGAATAAATGAGCATATACATGAACTAATAATAATAGAAGGAAATGGTTCAGGCACCAAAGAGGGCAGAAAAGTATAAATGAAAGAGCTTGAAATTGAGAAAGTGTATTGATTAAGTTTTCCCCTCTAATTAGATAAAAACGGTCACTGTTCATTTCTGGTGATAAAACATTTTGGTCTTAGTCACAGAATGCCAATTTTCTTCTGGTATAGAGACCCTGGACTTGATGACATGTGGAACCCTGAGAGTCTGTGAATCTGATGTGCTGCCTCACCCAGTGAGCCGTGCCCAGCGCAGGGGGCGCTCCACATAGATCCTGGCTGAACCTGCTGCATGGACAGGGAAGGTGCAGTGTGGTCTTCAGATATCTATCTCATAGGATGCAGGGTCACAAAAGGCCTTGGTAATCTCTACCAGAACTTCCCATGGGACTCCCTACAGTGCTCTATGATTGCACTGTGATACAGAGAAGTCATTCTATCAGTTTTTAGGCTGCCGGTGACAAACTCCTGGCAGTACAAACGCTTGGATTAAGCAGCCCATTTTCCCTCCTTCCCATTTCCAGCAGCAGTAGCTAAGCTCCAATCTGAACTTGAAAGTTGATATTTATCATCTTTCCATTTTAACCCATGCAAGGATTCTGGAGAGACCATCCACAAAGAGAACAATGGCATAGGTCAGAGGCCAGCAAGCTTTTTCGTCAAAAGATGACCAACATTTTAGGCTTGCAAACCATTGATTCTGTGTCACACCTACTCACCTCTGCTATTCTAGTATGAAAGTAGCCTCAGACAATAGGTGACCAAATGCTGCTGTGTTTTGATAAACGTTTGTTTCTAAAAAGGTCCGGATTTGGCCGACAGGGCTACAGTTTGCTGGCTCCTGGACACAGATCTTATCTAATTATCAATTGCTCTAGTTAAATTTTAATCTCATTCTAGTAAATTTCCATATCATTCTAGTTAAATTTTCATCCTGTTACATTCTGTCTTCCTTGGAAAGTCCCAGAAATAGTATAGATAAAAGAGATTGGGCAGACGCAGATAATGAAATAGCATTTACATGAGAAATGTAATCATTTCTATGGCTTGCTCTTTGCATGTCGAATAAAACAATGTGTACATTGTTTTCTGAACAGACTAATTCAGAATGTTTCCAATTTACTTTAAATGAAATATGGAGTATTCATTGTTGAATTTCTGTTCGTGCAAAATACACTGGCACACAAAGAAATGAACGGAATTACTATTAATTCTGTTAAGTCAAATTCTGAATTTACAAAAGATAAATTCATAGCCTAAATCTTTTGCTTTACGGTTCTGGAGAAATCCTATTCTGTGGATAATTAACAAAACCAAGAGGTCATTTTAATTATGTGTCCTTTTATTTCTGTAAGATTGTATTCCTTTTAAAGAGTTTTAAGAGGCTGCGGGAAATGGTTGAAGGATATATTCAGCTTATCCACAGAAATTTTAACCTCGTGGTCTCTTTCCCATTCCTATAGGATGGTTTTATCTGCTTAGAGAGGTTTTAGATGGGTATAGTGATGACCTATCTTATTTCCAAATACTTTTTTGGCCTTTCTAAAGGATTACTAGTCTGCCCTTTAAAAGGGGCTTTCCTGTGCCAGACTCCTCAAATAAATCCGTCTTTTGAATACTACATAGATTCCACCTAGTAGATCTTATAATAAATGTTGACCAGAACTTCTAGCATCCCTCAAGTCCAGGGACACCCACTCTAGAAACCCCAGGTGTGCCGAGCAGGCATCAAGAAGTCACTTAACACCCCCTGAGCCACATGCTCGCAGGTCCTGCACCCAGAGCTTTAGAAACATACTCTCTCACTGCACCATGAAACCTAGTGAAGAGAAATGGCAATGTCAGGTTGCCTCAGATAAAGAACTGACCTGGGAGACTTGCATGGCCACATGTTTTAGCACCTGTTCTATCAAAACTCTTTTCTTTCATGTGCAATGAAGTTGGCAGCTGTGCCGATTAAATGGTTTGATAAATAATCGTGAATCTTAATGTTCCCAGAGTAAACAGGATTTCTCCAACTGAGTGACACTTTGGCCAGAGATAAGACATTCACTGACACCACGTTTATTATTTGAGTCTTTGGATATCTCTTTAATTAAAAACATAGTTACACGTGACAGATTCCCAGGCTGGCCCATAAATACCACGCTCGGATGAATGGAGATGGAGATTTATAGCCAGTGTTAAGGAGTGGTAACTGGGTGTTGCAAGGAATCTGTTCTGTTTCCAACAGTGTCGGGATTTTCTACTTTTCTCTTGTCTCTAAAATAAGCACACAACCTTTTTCAAAGATTTGGGACTTACAATGGCTTTTGTGTGTTTAGTGCTGACTATGTTGTAGACATAGTGTGGACTATATTACACACCCTGTAGGGAAGAAATTTTTATCCTCATTTTTCAGACAAAATACCAGAAGCCCAGAGAGGTGTTCTGATTTCGACAATGTCAAAAGCCTCAGAGTGTCTGAGACAGACTTCACACCAGGTCTGTCTAATCCTGAAGCCTGGGCTCTTAAGCACAATACTATGCTCATCTCTTACTTTATTTTTTTATTTTTAAAATTGTGGTAAGAATACTTAACATGAGATCTACCTTCATAATAAATGTTTAAGTGCATAATACCATCATGTTAACTAGGCATTATGTCACAGTGCAGATTTCGAGAACTTAATCACCTTGCATAACTGAAACTTTATACATGTTGAAAATCAACGTCCCTGGTCCTAGTCAACCACCATCCTACTCTCAGAATCGATTTTACAATGAGCTTTCTACTGGATTCTAGAGACTCCTTCCCAACTTGTCTAATCCTAGCCTTAGTACTCCCAGGAAGTTCCTAACCTCTCATCATCTTCCTTAAAGACGGCTCCTTCCTGTGTGCCATCTGACTTTCTAACCCTTTCCTCCTACTCTTCAAGGTTAAACAAAGCCAAACTGCTGGAATTAGAATCTCAGGTCTGCCTGTTACCAGCTGAGTGGCTGTTGGACAAATTACTTAACTTCACTGGGCTTCAGTTTCCCTAACTGTAAAATTGGAATCATCTATAGGTAGAATTCTGCCAAAGTAAATTATGAAATGATGATCCATGTGAAGTTTTAGATTAGGAACTATTATCAAATACAAAAACAAAAACAAAAAAACAACAAAATATTAAAGAAGTGGAGAAGTAGATCAGGTATGAGAAGGTAACATGGGATTTCAAGCAGAGTCCCACAAAGAAAAGCCTGAATCAATCTCATAGGGGAGTTTTGGAGACAGTGCTGGTCTTTCCTCTAAGCCATCTTAATCAAGGGCAAGGGAACTGGCTTAGTTGTACCCCTGCACCTCTCAGCCTTTGGTTCAGAGCTGCACCAAGGAGACAGAAATTCTGAAATAACTCTATAAACACAGACAAAGCAGGCTTCGGCAGCCTGGGGGAAGGACTGTGTCAAAGACACAAGTGCTGGGGGGTTTGGAGCTAAAAGTGCACCTGAGTTGGTTTATGTGAAAATGCCGAGAGACAGACCTGGACAGAGCACTGTGGCCAGCCACATGAGGTCGGTATGAGAACTTTCATTAGTAAAGTGGTTATGAGAATGCCTAGTTCATAGTAGGCACTATTACATCAAATAAATAAAGAGCTACAGGTGATCTTGCGAGGCGTCCCCAACACAGCGATAAGGGTTTAAAACAGGGGTCCTCAAAATTTTTAAACAGGGGGTCAGTTCACTGTTCCTCAAACCATTGGAGGGCCGGACTTCAGGCCCTAGGATGAGTCAGCTGCTAAGCAGGACAGGCAGCAGTGGCAAAAACACCCGGCAGGCTGGATCAATGTCCTAGGTGGGCTGCATGTGGCCCGTGGGCCATAGTGTGAGGATGCCTGGTTTAAAAGAAATTCTGGATTCAAAATCCAGTCTTTTCTTCTTTTCAGGGTGATCTTGCAAACTTCTCAATCAGGCTGGGTTCAGCACCTCCAAGGGAAGGATGATAAGAACCAAGGTACAGCAGCATGAGGCCCCAGAAGATTAAGCCACCCACCAAGTCTGCTGGCCTATAATGTACTGAGTTAAACTAAGTAAAATAATCAAGCCAAGATCTCTCTGAAGGCACAGGAAAGACCCTGAATGGCCACGTGGCTCTCCAAGACTCTCTAAAAGTAGAGACTTCTCACTACGGGCCACCCAAGGAACATCGCAGCAACTGAAGTCACATGGGAGCCCTGCCACTAGCTGTTCTCCTGACATCCTTTCCCCACCACCCCGGTCTGCTCACATCCTTTGTTCTGCAGCCCAGCTCTCATGTTGACTCTTCCAGCAACTCCAGTCCCCCCACCCATGACATTATAGCTTTTAGGCCTTAGACTGGCCCCTATACTTTGGGGTAAAAAATTATAAAATGTGTCCCATTTAGCTGCAGTTATAGCAGAACTGTCTCCAAATACCTGCAATTATCTCTACTTACAGTAGACAGTTCCCTCTTAAAGACAAAGACCATATCATACTGGTCTCTAGGTGTCTAGCACTGTAGAGAAACCAAGTGATTTTAATGCCTTAGAAAAGCTTCTAATTGAAGAACAATGTTGAAAGTAAAGGTCTTGTTTTGAAAAGCACATAACTTATTTACTCAGTGGCATTGCTATTGTCCTGGTCTCAAATCTTACTCAAAACCCTAAAATGGCAGAATAAAGGGTGACCACAATCTCTGCGGAGCAATTTGAACAAGGAGACCTCTGTCTTTTTCCTCCAAGGCTACCAAGCAGAATAATTCCCAAGGAAGAAGGGTAAGGCATTAAAGATATCACAGCTGTGATTCAGAGTGTCCTAGTTTTTTAACATGGAACCCCATCCTACCAGTAGTCCCCAAGATGATTTTAGGTAGCCTATAGATAACCATTTCTTTATTTGAGCAGCTATTAATTTTCGAGTATATTAAAAACGTATGTGTAAGTTTACATGTATATAAATTCCAAAACTGTAATTCTCAAGTCCATAATTTTAGAGATATTAAGGAAAATATATATAAGAAAAAAATATTTTAATATATTTACTATATTAATTAATAGATTCTAATTGACAATCTAATTCTAATAGTCAATTAGAAACTATTAATAATCTATTAGATTATAATAGTCAATTAGAATCTATTAATATATGAGAAAAAGTCAATTAGAATCTATTAATTAATAGATCTAAGAGATTAATAGATTCTAATTGACATACTAATAGTCAATTAGAATCTATTAATTGATAGTCAATTTATATCAGTGTATACACATATATAGCAAAACTTATAAAAGGGACAGTGGAGATAACTAAGTTTGAGAAACATTGATATGGTGAAATTTGCATTAGTTATATAATAAATAGATCACCTAGATTCCAATCCTGTGGCAAAAATAAGAGTCTGTATTACAGACCAAGTTATATCACTTATCTGAGTTTTCTCTTCAATAACATAAAGATTTGATAACCCATGTTTCCAAGTCCCTGTTAAACTCATTGCTCTGTCTATTGTAGAGATATATGTCACCTATCAACAATTTTATCTTAGTGAAAGGAGTTTGTTATCAGATGCAGCTGGGTCCTGGGGAACTCCCAGAAAAGCTAGATTCATGTGAATATGGAAGGTTGAAAAGATGCAAACTTCAGGGCCCAACTTAAAGGTGGAGGGAGTCAGTTAATCTAAACTAAGACCAAAATTTTAAGTAGAGATAAAAATGCAAAGACCATATGAAAGATGGAGATAAAGTGAATCAAAATGACTTTCACCTAATTTATAATTTGACCAAAACCCACCAGAAATATAGCCCGCTCGAGATTTCTCTTGGTAGCAAATGAAATTCTCTAAGCAAGATAAATCTTACAGGAGAAATAGTGATTTTAAAGACTATATATATATATATATATATAGTTTTTATAGTTTTATATATATAGTTTTATATATATATATATAGTCCTGGGAATATAATTTTAATTATGTATATATAGTATATATATATAGTTTTATAGTTATATATATATAGTTTTATATATATATATAGTCCTGGGAATATAATTTTAATAGTGATTTTAAAAACTATATGTATATATATATTGTCCTGGGAATATAATTTTATATTTCTGAAATCATAGTATGGCCAATCTATATTAATAGTTTTTATAAACCTGGATGTGCTTTTGTATATTTCAGTTTTAGAAACTGACTCCTCTGAGTTTAAATTTCACTACAAAGGACTCTGCACCTGCCACTCAGAGTCCCTGTGTTCTTTGACTAGCTGGGGCACCAAGGCTACTCTATGGACACACACTCTAAGGGTTTCCAAATACGTGCACTTATCCACTCTGCCCTACTCTACAAACACACACAGGATCCCAGTCGTGAAGTCACAGTGACTGTAGACTAAACAAGTCACACTCCCCATCCAGAGGCCACCTCCACCTCCGGACCTGCTCTAGACCCACCCCCTGCATTCAGGAGCCACCTGGACAACCATGGTTATGGCTTTCCCACTGGATGAAATGAGTGGACTCAGGAAGGAATGAAACCCAAGGTTTATTTTACCCTTTACCAGTATCAGGATCAGGGAGCAGAGGAGTGCTGAATAAAGTGAAAAGGAATCGCACATCCTTGGCTGGGGAATCAGGTTCCATTAGAAAGATGAGGACACTGGGAATGAGAGCAGGAGTGAGAGAGTGAGAGAGAGAAAACAAAACTCGATTTGAGCCATGGTCTAGTCTAGTTGCTTCAGAACAGGACTAAATCCACTAAGTATCAGACACCTGTCCCCCATCAGCTGGCGAATGATTCAGAGAAGCAGTAGGCAAGTTTTGAAAGACATTTAAAATTCAACTACTGAGGCTCTGTGTTAAAGACAACTGTTCTGCTCACTTCAGATGCGCAGATTTCTCAAGAACACATTCAAGAAATCACAGAAAAGAGGATTTCTCTGATTTCCCCAAAGAGAGGAGGAGCAGGTGTTAATCTTTGCAAAAATATCTTGCTGAGGCTGGGGAATTCCTATTACTTCCTGGATTTTCATAGTGTCTTCCGAAATTCTGGGGACTGGGGAAAGGAAAATCAGGTTACCTGAACAGCAGTGAGGAATAATGCTCCAGGGCCCCCAGCACGCCCTCCTGCCAGCAGCTCCATTTCGGAGAAGCGATAAGGCCGGAGCCAGCTCATGATGACTGCCGGTGAAGGGTGGGAATGCACTGTCTTAGATCTGTATTAAACATCTTTGGCTGCTACAAGGATAGCGAATTATCTCAAGTGATTATTCACAGTCACAGATGAAATTCCGTCTCTTTTCCCCCTTCATATTAAGGCACCTAATCAGTCTTCAACGATAACAAACATCTTCATGCTGTCATTACTAGGAAAAGACCTGCTCTTTGCCCTTAGCCTGCTTCCTCTTTGATACACAAGACCAAACCTGACTTGTGCTCCTGAAATTCGGGTGGGAGTGACATACTAACAAACACCCCAACAGAGATGATTTAACAGCAGATGTTGATAGAGGCAGATTTGAGGTTGCTTTCTTGTGCATTAGTATGAAAACAGAGAAGAGATCTGACATAATGGAAGATGAGTTACAAGAAGAAAAGTAAAAGGACTCCTAGAAGCTGTGGCAATAGCAGGAGGAGATTATAAGGACAGCAAAGAAGAAAGCAATTTAAAAAAAAAAAAATGCAGAACACAGCCGGGCACAGTGGCTCACTAATTCCAGTGCTCTGGGAGGCCAAGGCCAGTAGATTGCTTGAGCTCAGGACTTTGAGATTAGCCTGAGCAAGAGCAAGACCCCACCTCTACTAAAAATAGAAAACTAGCCAGCCATTATGTGAGCACCTGTAGTCCTAGCTACTTGGGAAGCTGAGGCAAAAGGATTGCTTGAGGCCAAGAGTTCGAGGTTGCTATGAGCTATGATAATGCCACAGCATTCAAGCCAGGGGAACAGAGTGAGAATCTATTGCAAAAGCAAAATAAAATAAAAATAAAAATAAATAAAATAAATATAAAAGCAGAATGCTTTTCCTATACATTTTTAGGAATTTCATAGTGGAAGCAGTTCTCTTCCTATACATTTTTGTGTCTTAAATTCAGCTTGTCCTATTCCACATATTTATGCTGACCTTTCTTCATTTCTGAAATATTTGTATCATCTCCACCGTGCAACAAACTAATTATAGTAGCTGAAATGTGATCTGAATGAATCAAAGGATAAGCCTGTTACACTCCGTGGTGTTATCCTTGCACCACATCCAGCTTTGGGGGTTTCTCCTGGTTCAAAAGACTATTTGTAACATCTTTACTCTTTCTAACTTTCCAATCAAATCCACCCTGTAAAACCTTGCTGTTTCAACTTTGCCATTCTCTTAGAAATACTACTAATGGCTGGGCAGTGCTACAGAGAATTTCCTTTCCTCGCTTCTTAGATAGGAATGGGTGTGGTTTAAACATGTAAAGGGAAATGTTTTAGTAAGGAAATACATGCTGAAAGCATTGCATGGCTAAGTCCCACGGCATCTCCCTCTCTCATCTGGGAACCCAAGATGTAATGTGGGCTCTTCCCCGAGCTCAGTGTTCCAGTCTACCTGGCTGACTTGGTCTCCAAGGTGTGACATTCTGGTATTTAGCTGCTCTGGTAGAATGATTTCTGAATTTTCTCCTTATAAAATCCTATGGTGAAATACTGTGATTTTGTGTTGCTTTGGCATCACTTTTGGTTCTCTTCTAGCACACACCAAATTTTCTCTTGGAAGGGGCAAGATTCTCTGTACTTTGAGATATGGTTTGACACCCTGTTTCCTCTGAGACTCAGTAAGGGTTTAGGTCATGTGTAAAACAAATAAACTTTGACTTGTGCTGTTTCCAGGGGCACAGTTTAAATTCTTTTGGACTGGTGAGTTTTGTCTGTTGCATGCATAAGATTCCTAAAACGCTTATATATCTTGGTATGTGTTATGGAGGCTAAGGTCTTTGTGGTTATAATCATTATGCATGCTTATGATGCCAAATATTGCTTATGATGCCGAATTGGCTTATAAGTACATGAGCATGCATAAATTAAGTAAATAAGCCCGAATGCTTTAGTAATCTGGCAAATATAGTTTTTAAATTTGGGTAAATTTAATTTAGGCATTTTATCTGAATATACTGGGTTAAGTAGATTTTGGCAATTTTTACTAGATGTTTTAAGGTCATAAAACTGTTGCTTCTGTAATATTTTTGATAGTTGTTTGACCAGTCTGTGATTTTTATGTCCTAGAGCCGCTAAAACCTAGGGTCTAAACAAACAGCTGTAGTAAAATTCCTGGGGACGTGTGGGAATTCTCCCCAGCCCTGCTGTGCCTCCTGGCTAAGGTGGGAGACGTTACCCCACTGCTTTGTCCTCACTTCTAAGCTCTACATAGTACATTTGATGTATAAATTCAGGATCCAGATTGGCCTTTCCCTTCTTATCCACCTCTGAGTGTCACATGGCTGCTTAGGACTCAGATGCCTGAGGAAGACATTAGCAAGGGTATTTATGTCATGGTTTCAAAATTCTTCTCAGTAATTTAGAATATTAAAGTCATGTTATGTTAAACTAAGTAATATATAATCATAGAATGCCTGAGTCATGTTCAGGTGAATTAAATGCTGAAATATTTATGAAATATAAGTTTAAGTGTATATACGTTAAAACAAATTTAGCTTGCATAGTTGGTATCTTATTTTTAAATGATATAGAACGTAATCATATTTAAATCTGTTAATAAAAATTAGAGACTGATAGTAATTCAAAGTTTTTTGAACCTCCTAAATTTTTCACTGAGAATTAGGGTTACTAAGAATTTACGTTGTAATTAATATACGGAATCAAAAAGACGGGGTATGAGAGAAATAATTTTTAAGGCTTTATTTTTAACTTATGGGTACATAATAGTTGTATAAGGAAATAAATGTATGTGCAATTATATGGAAAAAATAGGATGCAGTTTTGATAAAACAATAAAGAAGTATGTAAAAAGATATAAGAATATGGTTTTTGTTAAAGGAAAAGTAATTTTTCCCAGTTAGAGGGTTTAAGGATTATTTTATTTTTTATTTCATGTCACAAGGTAATATTTATTTATTTATTTACTTTTTCACATTCCCTTATGCATACTTAGTGATGAAACGTTTAGTCTTGGGTTTTGTGAGGCTACCTTAACTCTCATTTCTGGGCTATGAATGTACACCACTTGCTCTGCTCTGGGTTTATTTGGAAATGAGATAAGACCCTTCTCTCCAGCCAGGCCTTTGGACTTGCCTAGGTATCCCTCTGTAGTTTCTCCAGTGTTTTCTCTTAAATATTTCTAAGTTATTCCTCACATCCAAATTCCTGCACACAATAAGTGCTCAATAAATACTTTTATAAATGAATGTGTTTTTCTGTATAACATTCTCCTTCACTTTGCTTTGCTTAAATCACTGTTTACAAGGATTGTTTTAAATTAAAGGGATAAAGAATATAGATAAAACTAGTCAAACTAGTTTGGGGGTCAAACTAACTAGTAGTCAAACCAATAAAGATTATATGGATTTGTTTATAAGGTTTTGTAAAATTAGCCTTTAGTTAATAATACACTAATACAAGAAAAAAATTGGTTTGAACAAGATTTTCATATAACATTAATAGAGATAGGAAAAATTATTATGTTTACCTTTTAAATCAACTACAGAATAGAGAAGAAAGGGAGAGAGATTCAATTTGCCTCTTTTCTATCTTGTCTTTCAGCCTGCCCTTATTAAGTCTCATGCTTATTTAGGAAACTAAGAATAAAATTTTGCTTTTTAAAAATCTTTTAATTATTTCTTTGAATAAATGACTCATTCTACCCTGAACTGTGATCCTATTTGGTGATAATGAGGGTTTTAAACCATTGATATTTGATAAACTTACCAAAATCAAAATTCTACTTTCGCCTCAAACTACTTTTTCAAATATTAGAGCCACAGAGAGTCCACGAGACGTATTAGGCTTATTTGGTACACTAAAACCATGCAGAAATCACTGTTAAGTATGGAATGGTGTTTAACTTTTAGTTATGTTATTAATAAGAGTTCCAAAACTATATGAAACGCCTAAAATTCTGGTGTGTCTTGGTTTGTTATCATAATTATGACTATCATGTTAAATTACTGTATGCCACAAAAACAAACAAATTTCTTTGTCAATCGTCTCTTTAACCATGGCTATTCTAAGACTTTTTGCAATCCACAACTATTATTTTACATCGATTCTTGTCAAAAGAGATTTTTACCTGGCTGCAGTCCAAAATTTAATTCTTCAGTCACAGAATGGATTGAAAAATATTCTTGGATACAAGTTTCTGATCACTTTGGAGATCATGACATGTGCACTAAGAAAATTTTCAAGACTTTAATTAAAAATCTAAAACATTCATGAATATTGCTAACCCAACCTCGAGCAAATTAATTACATGAGACTCAATTAATAAAGTAATGTTGAACTGAAATAATTTTTATGACTTTTTGAGTGTAAAACTTTGATGATTCACTCTCTTTGTTTTCCAAAGAGAAAACTGTTTCTTCTTTTACACTATTTGTTGCTTACAATAAACTTGTAAAGTATACTTTTATGGGCAAAATTTGAAGCATTTTTTTTCTATCTACTTTATTTCCTCAAGATTTAGAGACTATTTGTGAGTATTGTTAATTTATGGCAAAATAGTTATTTGCGTAAGTTAAGTAAGAATCTGTTTTCTTTTATAACACGACACAATTGGAGACACTGGTTATTTTACCCAGGCTTGGACTGCAGTAGCATATTTTCAGACGTGCCCAGACTGCTTTAAGGAATTAAGATCAACTTTACACAGCTGATTAAAAGCCCTTTGGAAAAACTGGCCTGGTACCTTATCTATAACATTTCCTTATTCATGGTAAGTAAAGGATGTCACTTTCTGACAGGTGCCGGAGCCTCAAGTTACTTTGGGACCTTGAGAAAAGAGGAGTTTACCTGATTCATACAGGTATCCAAAGGCACAGATAAATCTCTGGCCTGGCTCAAGAGGCTTTTAAAAGTCAAAGTAGAAATTCCTTATGAAAAAAGTTTAAACAACACTAATTTCCAGAAAGAAGAAAGAAGAAAAAGAAATAAGGAAGAAATTCTATTTGGCCAAAAATTATTCTTATTGCCCTTTATGTAAATAATCAGGCCAAATATAGAGACTAAACCTTATTTTACAAATAAATTGGTCCTACTATGACTAGTCTTTTGTAGAAACAGGAAACTGGAAAGAAAAAGATTATGTTTCTGAAAAAACTATAGCAAACCCATTATTTGAGTCTAGCCTTATTCATTGTTTTTGAGTTTTTATTATTTGCCTACAACTTGGCATTGATCCTTTTTTGATTTAATTTCCCTCCTCTCTGTAGAACAGGATTTTCTAAAAATGAAGCTTCCTAGTGATATGAGATTAGATAGAACATATAACCACAGACTCTGTCTTCTATAACGGTTTCTTCAAAAGACTTGGGAGGGTAAAGAAAGATGTAAATCTCAAGACAACTCACCCTAACTCCTTATGCAAAAGAGAAGGTCAAGCCTGGAGGCTGAGTCACGCAACACCCCATTCTGAATGAATAACTGTTACTAAAATTATGCCTTGCTCATAGCTCCATGGAAAAATAAAAGGTTTCAGGCATCTGTCCCCAAGGTCTGTAGTCTAAGTCTAGCACCTAAAACTAAAGTCTATTTATTTCCATACTGGTGATGTTGATTCCAAGCTTATCCTCCCAGATGCAGAACAGAGAATAGAAAAGACTAATCATCTCCTACCTACCCCCAAACAGCTGCATAATTGAGTCTTTGAACATTCACCTTATCTGATATAAAATGTAGATTTCCTGGGTCTCACAAGAATGTAACCAGTTGCCTCACCATGGATCCTTCCTCCTTTTTTTTCTGTATGTCCTCTGCCATTAAACACTGAATTTCCCAATCCCCCTTCAGAGAGCACAGGCCACAGATATATGCCTTTTCTCAGACACAACTCGCAACTTTGGTTTAATAAACTTCCATTGATTGAAATCAGTCACCTATTTGGGGTGATCCGAATATAGGATACTCACTTAAATTTAAATTTCAGGGAAATAACTGTTATACACTGACATTGTAGATCATCAGAAAACTGGACAGGACTAGAAACAGGTCCTTATTCTCCCCAACCCTACAATCCACACACGTCCTTATACGTCTCCTCAAGTCTGTAGGTTTATTATGGGTTCAAGACCCTATGAAAACAAGAAACATATCTATACTTCTCCAGGAGAAAAAATACTTGAATCATTTAAAGAAAAAACTTATTTAGGACAAAAATGTAATTCAGAAAATGCCAGTGATAGAGAAAGGGATGTGTTATCTGAAAGACTCTGCTCTTTCTGCCTGCTCCTCTCTTCTTCCTCCTCCCCTGCATCAAGCTGGTCAGACTTAGGACACAATTTCATCTCAGACATCCAGCATGGGATTCAAGTTCTCTGTCACCTAATTAACTGGTATGACACATGCACAGGTAGGACTTTTTTAAACTGCACTGCCAAGTCAGTGACTCTGTTCCTTCCCACCTCTCAACTATTCACTATTATTTTCTTCTGTTTATGATTTACGTATGCCCTCTAGCATCATTTATTCATCACATGAATAAAATGTCCATAATAAGACAAGGATATTAATGAGAAAGCTCCCTATGAACCTCTTCACACTGGAACTCTATAGCATGCATGTATGAGAAATGGAACTAAAGAAGAAAAAATGAGGAATCACCTGGGAAGCATCAGGGTATCCCTCTCTGGAATTAATACTATTTCCAGTTCATATTGACATTGACCTGTCATAGGGAAAGTGCAGTCCTTGGTATTGAGCCACTTCCCTAGTTTACTGTGTCAGAGGATAGGCCTGACAAGACCCCAAAATACAGCAGGGTGGAGGGGAAGGGAAATGTAATCCAAGCAATGCAGTAATCCCTCCTTCTGATAACCACACCCTCCAAATGACAAAGTTCAATAGACTTCAACAGGGGAATAGTTGCCTTTTTAAAAAATTTAAATTTTTAAATTTTCCTTGAACAAACTAAAATAGATTATGTATGGATTTGAAAAAATAAACTAAAGTAATATTTTCCTAGGTGCCATCAACATCAACCACCATATTGCTCTATTTTTAATCATATTGTGAGAGCCAAACTAGCTCCATTTTGTTGTTTACAGCACAAGCTCCATTCTTGGCTGTTTACAGCACAAGCCCCATTCCTGGCTGTTTACCACATAAGTTCCATTCATAGCCCCTCCGCCCCAACCTCTGCCAGTGAAACCTGCAGGGCCACTCCCTGCTGCCTCTCCCCCACCCCAGGTTGCACAGCCTCTGAGCCGTAAACTGAGTCACCTTAGGCAAACAGCTGCTATAATAAACAATAAGTTTCTATTACCTTGAAATACAGGTAATCAGGCTGCACCAACTCTAGCCCCTGGTTAAGGGACCCCCCACCCCTCACCTATACCAATCCAAATTCACCTTTACTAGTGAAATCATCAACTACCAATGCAAATCCTCCTTTACTTCCTCCTTTACTAATGAAATCACCAACCACCAATGAAAAATGTACTCGTATCCGACCCTACCCCTCTTGCTTTCTGTACCCCATAAAAACTTCCTCCACCCTGGGTTCGGGGCTCGTCCTCGGCTTGCATGCCAGGAGAGTCTGGGCTTCCTGGGGCCTGAATAAAACCTCACCTCATGCCTTTTACATCAGAGCATGTCTCAGATTGGTCTGTTTGGGCTGTTTGGGAGAATAATTTTTCGGACCTAACAATATCATATCTGGTAGTCAGACAAGAAAAAGTCAGCTTGAGAACTAGAAAGAGCTAGAAAAAAAGCAGAAACATTTATATAATTAACATCACCCTTATATAGTGATGGCTGGTATAATTAGAACATGTACAAGCAAGGTTAAAAATATATTAATAAGGTAGACACAGTCCTTCACTTTTATGTCCTTTATTTTTCTTAATTTAATACTATTTCCAGGTCATGCTGACCTCTTCTAGGTAAAGTGCAATCCTCTGCCAGATACACTTTACACACTGAGTGCTCAGAAGCAGCAAATGAAAGGAATGGAGAAATGAAAAAGAAAGGTCTGGGGACATGGGGGGAAAAAACCACAGTCTACAAACAAGCCAGAATGAACCAGGAAGGGGCAGGAGGTTAGTCACTGGGCAAAAAGTGATCATTATAGTCCTGATGAAAGTAGGAACAGGAGGAAAGGTTTTCACATGTAAAGTTGAAAGTGATTTATAAATACCTGAGCAATTTTAAATCTTGACACCCCTCATGGGAACACAGCACTTCTGTCCATAAATGGAGAGGGCTGTAGAGGCACTAGCGTTTGGAAAAAGCTTTAGCCTTGGGGGTAAACTACAGTGTCTTTCCATGTTCAATTTCTAATTCCTGGCCATTCTCCAGGTGCCAGGGTCTTTTCTGAGTTTTCCTCATGTGGTTTGATAGAGTTTAAGGAATAGAACCATCCTATGTGTTCATCAAATTCCAGCCTCACTTGGTGCTAATGTTTCAATATCAAGGAAAAATAAGCATTAGATGGCATTTTCAGACAGATGGTCCTGAGGGTGACCCAGCAAAGCTTCCACCTGATTGCATGTATGCAAGGATGTCCCTGTACTTTTCTAGAGAAACAGCAAACAGTTTCCTTTGGTTCCTCTTCTGTGAATGACTTTCCCCACATGGCATGTGGTCTCCCAGCTCCTAGCCAGGCCTTGCCTCATTGGGCCCAAGAACTCTCCACTTAAAAGGTGCATGCTGTGTACATCCCCAAAGCAGAGTGATCAAATGTGAACATGAGGGGACTTTCAATGGGGTAAGGCGCTGTTACCCATGCCAGGTTACATCTGCATTGTGAAATGTGTTCAGGAGTCCTGGCAATATCAGTCACTGCCAGTGGAGTAGGGACGTGGCTATGCAACATTCCACTGGCATCCCCCAAATCCTCCAATCTGATATTTTTATTATTTATTTATTTATTTATTTATTTGCAGTTTTTGGCCAGGGCCAGGTTTGAACCTGCCACCTCTGGTATATGCGGCTGGTGCCCTACTCCTCTGAGCCATAGGAGCCGCCCTGCCAATCTGATATTTTAAGAGACAGCTTGTGTTTAGTGATGTTTCTCAGTGGTTTGGGTAAGAAACAAGCTCAAAGCTGGTTAAAGAACAGCAGCTCCACGTGGAATTAACACAGCCACATAATTGGTGAATTTTATTCCTGGTTTTTTTCCAGAAACCCAAATGGTACCAAGTGGCAATGCTCTGGGCCACCCTCAGACAGCCTATACCCTTTGGGTAGGGATCACAGTATGTCCCAGCAGTTCTTCCGCTTATAGCTGGCTACAGGGATCTCTCTCCACAGTTATTCTTCCCACAATTTCCCCCCTCCTTTTCCTCCTTTCCTCCACCCTTCCACCTATCCAAGAAGCTGTGGTGGCACAGGCAGCTGGCTAGCTCCTGGGGCATCACTGAACAAACTGGAGAAGGTTGCTGCCCTTATAGAGTTCATGTTCTAAAAGTACAAGAGTGGGAGAGGCACAAAATGACTATAGAGTGTATGGATATAAAACAAATACAGGCAAGAAACTGGAAGGGGGCGACTGTTTCCTCCAGGGTGGTCACAGTGGCCTCTCTAAGGAGGTAAGGTGTTAGCTGGGACACACAGGAAGAAAAGCCAGGTAGCATATAGAGAAATGAAAAAAGAATGTTTGAGAAGATGCTAGATTGCTGTGGAGTCTTCTTTGCATGTTCAGGCAACAGAGAACAGAACAATACCCCAGAGTGTAGTAAGACTGAGAGTGGCACAGGTAAGGTAAGAGAGTTTCAAAGGGAACAGCAGTTATGGAGCCTGGTAGACATGGGAGAGAATGTGGATAGTATCCGAAGCATCATGGGAAAGCACTGGGGGTTGCTGAAGGGGGAATGACCATGTGGTTGGTCTAGTTCAGTGGTTCTCAACCTTTCTAATGCTGCGACTCTTTAATACAGTTCCTGTGCATCACAACCCACAGTCTGAAAACCGCTGCTCTACTTACTCAGTAGTGGGAAGGCTGGGGAGGTCAGAGGCAGCCAGCAGAACATGCTGGACATAGTTACAGCCATGCAGGTGTGGGAGGGTGGGGACAGACAGGAAGGGGTGGGTTCCAACTGCACTGGGAGTCAGAAACAGAAAAATTTGTATATCAGCTGGATGCAGAGTGTGAGGGAAGTAAAGAATTACAAGTCTTTGGTTTGAATACCTGGAAAACAAGTAGAGATGCAGGATTACAGGAGAAAAGCAAGAAGTTATTTGGGACATGTTAATTTAGAAATGTCTATAAAGAAACTGCTAGTTGAACAGCTGAGTTTGAAATGTGAGGAGGGATTGAGACTGAAGAACCTCCTTCCATGCAACTGGCAAAGTCTATGGGACTCTCCTAAGAGAGATTTAGCAACCTGTGACCACATTTGTTAAATACCTACCTACTGTATACCAGATGCCATAAGGATAGTACTGCTGAGAAGCCAAGGATAAAGAAACTGCTCTCATATTGTTATCCCTGAAGTGAGCAGAATAGAAAACCGCCAGCATATGGAGTCCAAATTAAGCAAGGGTCCTTTATTGGCTGGCAGTCAAATGCAGGCTTACGCCTCAAAGTCCCTTGATGCCCAGAAGCAGGGGTACAAACTTCTTATAAGACACCTTCAGTAGAGGAGGGGAAGTCCTTAACACAAGCTGAGTTTCATAAAGGCTGACACCTGCAAGGTTAGAGCTCTAAGGTAAGGGGAGTGCTTACAAGGGAGAGCTGTTGTTTCACAGGATTTTGCAGTTTTTGCTAAACTCCACAGCTTTCACCTGAGCTGAAAGGGGGAGTGTTGAAAGCCCTTAGCAAAAGTCCTTAGCAAAATGGAGGAAAGTCTGGCTCTATGTACAAAATGGAGTTGGGGCATTATATCCCCCACTGGTCTTTTGTCCTAGTCAAACCCTTGACTCTTTTTTTAGGGGTACTGAGTTACATCGAGCATTTTTATTGTAACCAGTCAAGTTTTTATAAAATTGATTAACCAGTTGAGAATTTAAGGCCCAATCACCAAAACCTAGGATAAGGAGGATTAGCAGGCTAGCCAGACTGGTGATCAAAGTTGTTAGCCAGGGGTTCCAATCAAATAAGTTTTGGAACCAGGTCTGAGAATTTTCTTATTCTTTCTTTGTTTTGTCTAAATCATCTCAGACCTTTTGGAGAATATCTCTAATTACTCCTGATTTATTTGCATAAAAACAATAGGCTTCTCCTAGGGCTGCACACAAACCTCCTTGACTTCAAGGGAGATACAGTTAAATTATAGCCTGGAATACAGAGACAGTTTGCCTGACGAGTCACATTTTCTAAAGTAAGCAATGGGGCTAGCTGGGTGCAAGACGAAAGGGGTTTTTTTTTTTTTTTTAATTAGGGATTGGCCTTAACCCTACATAATACACAACCAACAATCAGAAGATTGGGTTGAGTTACATTTAAAAGATGTTGCATACTATTTAACATACTTAACAGAGTAGGAAGCAAAAGAGAGATTTTGGTGGAGTTCTTTGTAGGGCAAAGGGCCTTCTGGGTTTGGATTAAAGGAATTGAACAGTGGGTCCTTTAGTTGTGCAAGTGCCCCCAGTGCTCTGGGGGAGGGGCTCCAGGGTGTCACAATTAACTGTCTCCATACCCAGATTTTTACATTCCCAGCATTCCCAAAACTGGACTTTACTACAAGAACTTGTTCTGTGTGCTGTGGCATACTGGATATTGTTAAGGTTAAAAGCACTGGCTTGCAATCTCCTTTCCATCAAGCAGCGCAAAGTAGGAGGAGGAAGAAGCAAGGATGCAGGGAAGGAAAACACAGTCTTAGCTTGAGAGGGTTTTCTCCTGGGACCACCACCCAGTGGTCTCCACTGTCTTCTTTAGTCTTTTTCACCCAGGTTTGGTGCATTCATGCTGACAAACCGTCAATTCTCACTGCCATCAGGGTGGTAAGGATGACAGTGAAAGGACCCTTCCACTTCAGGGTGAGGACTTCTTTCTGGAATGACTTAATGTACACTCAATCTCCAGGCTGAAAGGCACTTTCGGAGTCCTTCATGGTCCCTCTGGGCTCCCAGTAAGTATCTCAAATCTGGGGGGTGGGTGTCCCTGGTTCTGGGAGAGGGACTGGAGATACTTTAAAACAGTATGGTTAGTTATTCTGCTAACTGAGGGTCATGTACACAGGAGAGCAGAGGGGGATGTCTCCTATATAAGATTTCATAAGATGTAAAACCTGTTCTATGTGGAGTACACTTTTCTCTGAGAGTTGCTAAGGGAGCTCTGTCCACTTTCCACCAGTCTCATCAATGAGTTTGGTTAAAGTTTCTTTTAGGGTCTGGGTCATTCTTTCTACTTATCCCAAGCTTTGGGGCTGGTAGGCACAATGGAAGTTCCACTGGATATCTAGGGCTTTACTAATTGCTTGGGTCAAAGTGCAAACAAAAGCTAGCCCATTATCTGAGCAATTGAAAAAGGTAGCCCATATCTAGGAATAATCTCATACAGAAGCGTTTTGCAGTGACTAAAGCAGTTTCATTTCTGGTGGGGAAAGCTTCCACCCACCCTGAAAATGTATCTACCTGCTAGCACCAGGAGATATTTATATCTCCTACTAGATAAATGGAGTTCAGTAAAGTCAGTTTCCCAGCTGTCTCTTGGCATGTGCCCCCTGAAATTCCCATGGGAAGCTGTGGTCCTACCTTGGCATTGACCTTCTCACAGGTGATGCACTGGGCTGCTGTTGACTGAGCTAACTTTGAAAGTCCTCTGAATGCATACCTGGGTTGTAATAACTCTTGCATTTTCTCATCTCCTAAGTGGATGGTGGCATGTATTTGCTGAACTAGTTCCCTTCATACTGACTCTGGCAAGTATATCTGGCCTCCTGGCAGCTGCAGCCAGCTGCTGGTGGTTTCTGTTGCCCTAGACTGTCAGCATGCTTTCGTTCATCTTGTGAATAATTGGGTGTAGTGACAAGGCTGAGGTCTGGAAACCTCACTGTAGTAGCTGATAGAAGTTTGAGCCCCCCCCCCCCACACACCGGGGCATTCTTCTTTGGGTTTCCAAGCTTTTTCTCTAACCATCTTATTTAAGAATTCAAGGGGCTTCACAGGTATTAGGGCTACTTCCTGGGCTGTTCTGTCTGCCAAGTAGTTGCCTATGGCTAATGGGGTTTCAGATTTTTGATATCCTGGGCAATGGATAATGGTGACCTTCTTTGGAAACCAGAGGGCATCTAGCAGTGCCAGACTTTCCTCTTTATTTTTAATGGCTTTGCCAGCTGCTGTGAGTAAGCCCCCCTCTTTATATATTTTTCCTGTGGTGCGAGCCATGCCAAAGGCATTCTGGCTGTCAGTATAAATATTTATGACTTAGTCTTTTCCCCATCTGAAAGCCTGCATGAGGGCAATCAGTTCTGCCTTTTGAGCTGAACTGTTAGCAGGGACAGCTTGCACCCAGATTACCTTGTCTTGTGTGGTCACAGCCATTCCTGTTTTTCAGGAACCTTCCCACAGATAGCTGCTGCTGTCTTTGTACACTGTAGCCTTAGCAATTGAGAATGGTCTGTCCCGCAAGTCTGTACATCAGTGCTGAGAGTAGTCTAACACATCTTCACAGTTGTGCACTGGCTGTTGTGGGTCAGTGTCTAGCTTCAATGTGGCAGGATTCAGATTTTATGTCTGGGCAAACTTCCATCTTGGCTAATCAAGCAGTAGGCTCTGGTATTTGGGTAAGTCTGGTGTTTGAAATCCAGTGACTTGTAGCCCCTTGAAAGAGGGTCTCCACTGCATGAGGGGCTGTCAAAATCAAGTCCTGTCCCAGAGTCAATTTGTCTACCTCCTACACCAGCAGGGCTGTGGCTGCAAAGGCTCATAAGCAGCCCAGCCACCCAGCAGCTACTGGGTCAAGGTGCTTAGACAGATGAGCCACTGGCTGTTTCCACGGTCCAAGAGTCTGAGGTAACACTCCTTTGGCAATGCCTCTGGTTTCATGGACAAACAGGTGGAATGGCTTAGTGATCTCCAGTAAAGCCAAGACTGGGGCCGTTAACAAAGGCCTTCAGAGTTTTAAATGCCTGATCTTCTTGGTCTGTCCACAGGAGGGGGCCGTTACCAGCAGTGGCAGCATAGAAGGGCTTTGTGATTTCAGTAAAACCCTGGATCCATAAATTTGCCAGTAGCCAGCTGCCTCCAGGAATTCCCAGACTTGCTGTTTTGTTATAGGAGTTGGAATCTGCAGGATTGCCTGTTTTCTCTCTCCAGTCAGAGTTCATTGGAACTTTTGACAGCAGGTATCTGAGATAGGTCACTTTAGTCAGAGTTGCACTTTCTTTGCTGACACACTGTAACCTCAGTCTTGGAGATACCACAGGAGGTCTCGGGTCCATTCTACACAGTCTTCATAATTCATAGTCACCAATAAAATTTCGTCAACATACTGCAAGAGAGGACAGTTCATATACCTGTCTTTGACGATCTTTAAGTCTTTCCCCTGTGCCTTTCTAAATAATGTAGGAGAGTTCTTGAAGCCCTGGGGGAACCTTGTCCAGGTAAGTTGGCTGATCATCCCAGATTCTGGATCAGTTCACTCGAGGCAAAGATTAGTTGGCTGGCCGGGGCCAGTGGGATGGAGAAGAAAGCATCTTTCAGGTCTAGAACTGTAAACACCTGGAATTCTGGTGGGAGAATACTTAGAAGATTATACAGGATTGGGACTGTCAGGTGAATGGTTTCTACCCATTTATTTACTTCCCAGGGGTCTTGGACCAGCCTATAGTCTGCAGTTCCTGGCTTCTTGACTGGAAGGAATGGGTTCCAGGCCAATTGGCAAGAAGTTAGGATCTCCACTTTTAGCAGATGCTTGACATTTGGGGCTATACCCAGGTGGGCTTGCTGGCTCAGTGGGTACTGCCAGATCCAGATGGGGGAAGCTCCAGCCAGAAGCTGGACCACTACCAGGGGATAATGGGTGGCCAGTCTAGGGGAGTTGGATTCTGCACATACTCGAGGAAAGTCTGCTTGTAGCTGGGCTAATAGTGTGGGGGCTGTGGTTTCTGCTTTGAGCATGATTCCATCAGTATTTAGGAGGAGGCACTCTTCCAATAAAGGAGTGGACAAATGTAACTAGTAGACAGGAGGTGCAGGCCTCAGAGTGGGGCCTGGGTCTAAAACTATGTCACCTTTCTCTGGAGAGAAAGAAACAGTGGCCTGGAGTTTCTGGAGCAGGTCTCTGCCCATGAAGGGGGAAGGCAATCTGGGATTACCAACAACATATGGGTCACTTGCTTTTGTCCTAGGTCCACAGTCTGATGTCAAGTGACTGGACACATCGGGGTGGTCCCAGAGGCTCCTTGGATGGGGATCTTCTTATAAGATAAAGCTTCCATCAGCTTCTATAAAACAGACTTCTCTGCCCCACATCTACCAGGAATTTAATTTGACGGCCCCCTACTTTGTCCTGCACCATGGGCTCTCAGGGGCCTAAAGGGAGAGAGCCCTAGCCCCTTCAATCTGAGTCGCTGCCTCTTTCAGTAGGCAGTGCCAAGATCTTCTGCTTGGGCTTACTGGTGGCACCATGTCTCCAATGGCTGCTCTTTTTGCAGTAGGTACAGTGGTCTTTTTCTAGCTTCAATCAGCTTGGGCTAGGGAGTTGCTGGTTTTCTCCTGTCCCTGACTCTAACTTAGTTCTTTGTACTGCTTGCCACAATAATCTTGGCTTGTCTGCACGAGGTTTCCTCTGCCTCAGTAGTTTTGTTCATATGCAAAATTTTCAACATCTCCGTTATCATAAACTTTCTGGGCAATTTCTAGCACCTTGAAAATATTCATCCCACCAAATCCTTCTACCTTTGGTAATTTCTTCCTTGTTTCTGGGGCTGAGAGACAAAGGCTAAGTTCACTGCCCTGGCATTTTCTGAAGCCAAGGGGTCAAATGGGATATAGATTCAGATTCAGAAGGTCTCTCTGAGTCACTCCAAATATGCCCCAGGTGACTCCTCTGAGCCCTGGACCACCTCAGTTGTTTTTGATAAATTTATAGGTTTTTGGGCTGCTGCCCATAGTCCAATTCAAAGGGACTGGTAAAAACCTTCTGCAGGCGTCCTCAAACTATGGCCTGCAGGCCACATGCAGCCTGCCGAGGACATTTATCCGGCCAGCCGGGTGTTTTTGCCACTGCTGCCTGTCCTGCTTAGCAGCCAACTCATCCCGGGGCCTGCAGTCCGGCCCTCCAACAGTCTGAGGGACAGTGAACTAGCCCCCTGTTTAATAAGTTTGAGGACCCCATTTAGAGCCTGGGATCCTGTGAGATATTGGGGTCCCAATCCGGCTGTTCCTCCGGAAAAACTGTTGAACTCCCTTTGTCCTTCCTCCCCAGCATCACCAAAACTGGCGGAGAAGGCTTCTCTAGCTTCCGTTCAAACCCAGAAGATGGACTCAATCCAGGAAGTAAGAGCCTGGGGCTCCTTTGAACAGGGTGAGTTCTGGGTTTTCCAATTGTACAAGTCAGAGGTTTAAAAAGGGACACAGAGGGTGGTGCCTGTGGCTCAGTGAGTCAGGTGCCAGCCCCATATACCGAGGGTGGCAGGTTTGAACCTGGCCCCAGACATACTGTAACAACAACAAAATAAAACATAACCGAGTATTGTGGCAGACACCTGTAGTCCCAGCTACTTGGGAGGCTGAGGCAAGAGAATCACCTAAGCTCAAGAGCTGGAGGTTGCTGTGAATTGTGATACCACAGCACTCTACCAAGGGCGACAAAGTGAGACTCTGTCTCTAAAAAAAAAAAAGCAAAAGAAAAAGGGACACAGATAAGAAAAGTGTGGGAGGCTATCCTGCTCCCTCCCCTGGAGGTGCCTTCCAAATAGGGAGGACCCAGGCCTCTCCTTTAGACTCAGGGTTTGTGTGAGACCAGATGCGAGATGACAGGGGTGAGAGCTGAGGGACAGAAGGCTCCAGCTGGGATGCTGAGGGAGTTTCTCCCATTGAGGACACTGTAGGAAAGTCTAGCCCTCCTATGTTGTAAGGAGGCAGCAAATCCTCTTCCTCTGATGGGGCAAGGACTGGTGGTCTACTGACCCTTTCAGGGTTGGGGACAGGCGAGGAGGACTGCAGAATAAGATCGCACAGCACACACTCACAACCAGGAAGGGGGATTATAAACCAAAATCAAGCACTGATCTATAAAGGGCAGTGGTTCTCAACCTTCCTTATACTGCAACCCTTTAATACAGTTCCGGTGGGTCACGACCCACAGGTTGAGAACTGCTTGAAAAGGGGAATTGGTCTGGGTGACCCAGTTTTCCCGTGACCACCTGGTGTACTGCAGTCACCAAGGCTGAGTCGGAGAAGCCTGTTGACAGCTATCCTACATTAAAGCTTGGCCACTCAACTTCACAGAGGACTTGGAGTCAATTCTTGGAAAGCCAGATTCTGTAGCCATCCAAGAATCTGGCTGTAAAATTCTTCAACATACACTGTAAAGGTGTTAAAGATTTACTTTGTTGAATTCCCATGATTTGACAGACAAACAAAATATGACGTGTCTATTTTGTCACCAGGGCAAACAAAATGACTCACAATATACACAATTCCCCCAAAGCAATGGTTATTATAAACAAACTTTAAGTCTAAAGGTCATATCTGAGGCTGAAGCTCCCCTCAGCGTCCTAGTGTTTCTAGGGACTGGTCATATTACTGACACACACGTCTCTCAGAGCCCCAGACAGACCAGGCTCCCCTGAGGTTCCTGCCTTCACAGACAGGCCGGGTTCCCTGAGGCTCCTGTCCTATAGGTTTACAGGCCTGTCCTCAGGGCCAACCCCTGACACTCCCTTCTCACCTGTGCCTCTGTGTCCAAGCTTTTCCGAGGCCAGAGACCAAAGCACTGGCATCCTGATAGTATTAGCATCCTAGTGTCTCTGACAGGCCAGGTCAACCCCTGAGGTTCCTGTCCAGTGGCCTTCCCTGGGAGATCCCTAAAGGCCCTTCTGAACAAAAATAATTTCAAACAAACACCACAGACACTTACCTCTCGAGAGTAAGCTGGAGGACCTAAATTTGGGTGAGGAATTGACAGGAGTCCCTCTGAAGCTCTCAGGAGGAGTTCAGGGAATTACAGGGCTCTGGAACGTTGCAGAGGGCACCTCTCCTATAATTCCTGCCCTTTCCAGGGGACTACACAGGGAGACCAACTCTCCAGCTGGCAATCTTGCTAGGGCCTCCAAATGTTATACCTGAAGCAAGTGGAATAGAGAAACACCAGCGCACTGAGTCCAAATTAAGCAAGGGTCCTTTACTGGCCAGTGGTCAAGAACAGGCTTACACCTCAAAGTCTCTTGACACCCAGAAGCAGGGGTACAAACTTTTTATAAGATGCTTTTGGTAGCGGAGAGGGAGCCCTTAATTCAGGCCAAGTTTCATAAAAGCCAACACTTGCAAGGTTAGATCTGTAGGGTGGAGTGCGCACAAGGGAGAGCTGCGGTTTCACAGGAGTTTGCAGTTTTTGCTAAACTCTGCAGCTCTCAGCTGAGCTTAAAGGGGGAGTGTTGAAAGGCCTTAGCAAAAGTCCTTAGCAAAATGGAGTCAGTCTGGCTCTATGTACAAAATGGAGTTAGGGCTTTACAATATATTATGAGGTCTGACAATTAATTTCATAAACTCATCCTAGAAAAGAGGACATACTTCATTGCTGAATATCACTATAGTTACCTTTAAAGTACTTTTCTTGGGAAGCTATGCACTGACACCAGTTCCTCATCCACTCTGCAAAGCCATTTTGGAACTTCTTCTGGAATGACCGTCAGAGCTGTTATCATACAGCACACAAAAACATGCGATAGTAATGAACACCATTCGGCAAGACACTGCCACACATACTGACACTAACACAGCTGTGAGGCACTGATGTACCTAGCTTATGAGACCTTACTGAGTTGTTTGCATAGTGCTGCCAACGTAAGTGCACAGTGGCAAGTTCACAAACATAATTGTCGGATATTGTATGACAAAAGCTCCTCTGGCCATTCCAGAAAAAAGTTCCAAAATTGCTTTGAAGTGTGAACTAGGAGCTGGTGTCGGTATGTAGTTTCCCAAGGGGAGACTTTGAAGATGGCCAGCAATATTCAGCGATGAGGTATGTAGCCCTTTTTCAAGGATGAGTTCATGAACTTAATTAATTGTCAGACCTCATAATATATGGAAGATACATGTATTAATATATGATAATATGTTAAGGGACAAATCAATAACACAAGAAAAAGAAGCAAAGGAGCCCTGGCTGTGAGGCCATAACAAGGAAATATATATATATATATATATGTATATATATATATATAGCTAATTTGCAAGAGAAACCCAAAATGGTAATAAACAGCAAGACACATCTAATTTATTTTTAAAATTAACAAAGTTTTCCAAACAATAAGAATTGGTATTAATAGCAAGGTGATATAATAACATAATGGCTAATATTTACTGTGTGCTTTCTGTACCAGACATATTTCATATATTTCTCTCATTTATTTTTTCCAAGGTTTTTAAGGGAGATACTTCAGTGCTTCATCTTCAGCGAAGCAAAGTAGAGAGCGTTCACTTTGTGTGAAATACACACTTAGTGTGATGGTGAATTTTACATGTCCTCGCAGCTGAGACGCAAGGCCCAAATATTTGATCAACATTTTTCTGGGTGTTTCTGAGAAGGTGATTTTTGTATAAGATCAACTTTTAAATTGGTGGCAGATTATCTTCCACAGAGTGGGAGGGCTTCATCCAAGAAAGTAAAGGCCTAGATGGAACAAAGACTGACTTCCCCTGAGCAAGAAGGAATTATGCCCGCAGACTGCCTGGGGATTCAAACTGCAACTCTTCCCTGGGTTTCCTACCCGCCAGCCTTCCTAGTCCAATTTTGGACTGACCAGGTCTCCACTATTTCCACCATTGCATATGCCAATCTCTTAAAATTGTGACCTCAACCTCCCCTCGTCCCCTCTCCTCTTGCTTCTTCACATGTATCTTAGTCCACATCCCTATGCACCGGCAAGGGCATGCACCACTTACACACATCTTGTTGGTTCTGTTTCTTTGGAGAATCTGGGCTAGGCATTAAGCACTTAGTAAGTGGTAGAGCCGAAACTTAGATTTCCTGATTCTTATCTTTCACTGCTTCACTGTATGGCTTCCCTATAAATGCTTTGTTAATATGAATTCATGTAACCTTTTGGGACAATAATTTGGCCATACTTCGTATACCTTAAGAGCCTTTTAAAAGTTCATATGTTCCAGCAGTATCTTGAAAGTAAATAGCCAAATTCAGATGAAGAGTTACATACATAGCACTTTTCTTGGATGGAAAAAAAAATTTGAATTCATTTAAATGTCCAACAGTGAGAATACTAAATAAATCATGGTGCATACATAAGAGCAAATATTAGACAGTTATTAAATTAGATTTCTAAAGAACAGTGCCATGGAGAATCACTCAGGAGATAATATGAAATTTTTAAAACAAGCCATATTATTTTGTATATGGTGTGATTTTGATTAAGTTAAAAATGAATGTGTATGCATAGATGTTCAGAGTAAAAAGGGGAGATAACTGTATCAAAAAGTTCATAGTATTCAATTTCTGTGGGAGGTAGACAGGCAGATCTCTTTGCGGGCCTCCAATTCAGGGTAAAGCATGAAGGCGGGCCATCCCTGCGGCTCCTTTTCTAGAACACTGAAGACGGAAGGAGCCCGGAGGCAGCCCAGACAGGGTAATGTCATCAGGACCATCCCTGCCTAGAGAATCAGCAGGCAAGAGTGCCGAAACCTTTGAATTCCTATCATAAATGATATCCTATGAACATCTGTACATAAGTTGTTGTGTAAATGTATGTTTTGTTTTGTTTTGTTTTTTTCTCTTGGGTAAATAGGTAGGAGAGAAATTTCTGGGCCATATGGCAACTCTACATTTAACATTTGGAAAAATTGCCAAACTGTTTTCCAGTGTGGCTACAACATGTTACAACACTACCAGCAATGTATGAGGGAGTTTTTTTAATTATATATTTTGAATTTCTCTAAAACTTTCAAAATGCACCTTAACTTTTATACCTTATACCTACTATCTTAACTTTACTGAGATAAAGAAACTTCATTCTTGTGTAGCTCTATCTATGTCTTGCTATACATATCACATGTACATACATTATAAGCTTAACAATACACTGTTGTAATTATTTTATATAATTTTATGTCTTTAATGATGCTCAGGGGTGGGCAAGCACATATTTATGAAATTCGAATAATAACTTTATGATTTGCTGTTTCTAGTTCTCTTTATTTCTTCTTGTATATTTGAGTTTCTATGCGATGTTCTTTATTCTAAAATACCTTAGTTTCCATCCACCAGCTTCATGTTGTTATTTTCAAATATATTACATGTCTATACATTATAGGCCTAACAATATAATTATATGCTATAATATTTATGCAATTTCTTGTTAAATCAGACCTCTTAGGAAGAAAGAACACAAAATACTCAATTTTACAGTTTTTTACAATTACCTACAAAATTACCTCTACCAACACTCTTTGCTTCTTTCTGTGAACTTGAATCTGAATCTAGTATCACCTGCTTTTAGTCTAAAGAACTTCCTTTAATATTCTCTCTTAGATGAGTCTGATAGCAACAAATTCCCTAACTTTTTATTGGGAATGTCATCATTTCATTTTAAAAAAAAATAACTCTGTGGAATGTAGAATTAGTAATTGGCACTTGTTTTTCTTAAGCCTTTGACTATATTGTCCCAATGCCTTTTGGCCTTCATTGCTTTTGATGAGATGTTACTTGTTGATCTTATTGAAGTTCCCTCATGCTATGGTTTATCCCCTCCAAAACTCATGCTGAAATTTAATTGCTGTTGTGATGTATTAAAAGGTGGGACCTTTAATCAGTGAGGCTCTGCTCCCATAAATGGACCATGCCATTATCGTGAGAGATGGTTACTTGTAACAAGAGTGTAGCCCCCTTTTTCTCTCTGCCTTGCATGCTCTTACCCTCTTTCACTACGTGATGCCTTCCACTAGGTAATAGTGCAGCAGGAAGGCCCCCTCCAGACATGGTTCTATAATCTTTGACTTCCCAGCTTCTGCAATCATGAGTCAAATAAAATTCTATCCCAGTCTATGGGATTCTGTTATAGCAACATAAGACAGATGAAGATACCTCATAAGTGGTCAATATTTTTTTCCTGCTTTCAAAATTTTCTTCATGATTGTAGCTTTCAACATTTTACTATGATGTGTCAAGACACTGATATTTTTATATGCATTCTACATGGAGTTCTTTGAACTTCTTGGATATATAGGTTAATATTTTTCACTATCCTTGGGAAATCTGTGGATATTATTTAAATATTTTTCTGCTCTTTTCTCTATCTTCTCTTTCTGAAATTCATATCATGTATATTTGCTGTGCTTAATGTTGTCCCACTTTTATCTGACTTTCTTTTCATTTTTTCACATTTTTTTCTCCCTGATATTAGGATTGTTTAATCTCTATTAATTTGTCTTCAAGTTGCTGATATTTTCCTTCTACCAGCTTTCACTACATTCTAGCAAATTTTTTATTTTAGTTATCATATTTTTCTAATCCCACAACTTACATTGGGTTCATTTTTGTAGTTTTATCTTTTTATTAATACTTTACATGTAATAAGACATTGCCAAAATGCATTCCATCAATCTGCAAGCATATTTTCCTTTATTTCTTTGAAGATATTTATGATCTTTGCTTTGAAGTCTTTGCTAAATCCAGGCAAGTTTACATGACCTGCTGTTTTTCCCTGTTAAGTGAATATCTCATTTAATTTTTATAATTAAAAATTAATAATTTAAAATTTAAAGTTTATAATTTTTATCTCACTTAATTTTATTGCATTCTTGATTACTTTTTATTTAACAAGTGGACTATTTTTTATCACTACTCAGAGGGGTCAGTCGTGGGCATGCATAAAGTCTTCCTGGATAAGAGCTGATATATCCATATTGATATCACACCTAGCTGTAAGTCTATGCTAATTTTTACTTGATTCTTTATTGTTTTTGACAATGCACTGGAGCATAATTTGATCCACTGGTTTATTTAATTAATGTAGGACCCATTTTCAAGGCCAGAATTTTTCCAATTTTTGAGGATCCCAGACTCAAAAGTTCTCTTCCTACCTGCCTTTTTTTCTGGTCTTCCCTTTTAAACTTTGAGTCAGTCTACCATTTTACTTATGATATGAGTGTCATAGCTCTACCAGCTTGATGATATGAGTATTATGCAGCTGCCAGACTAAGTAGCCACTACTGCTTAGTCACTGGCCAAGATCTTCTTTGTTTTCGACAATACCTCTAAGCATGAAGTTCCCCAATTTTTGTTCTAATAAAGTACATCCCCTTTGGGAAGACCTGTGGAGCTCTTCATTCTTATGCCATGCCTGTCTCCAGGGGCAGAATCTCTGTTTCAATGCAATGGAGCTGAAGGTGGAGACAGTGGCTATTTCTCCCAGAGTGACATTCTTGCTCTATGATCAGGGCTTTAGGCAAGACCCTGGTCTCAGCTTGTTCCCCCTGGAGAGTATAACTGCCACCATATATGCAAGATGGCCCCAGATTCTTGGCCTGTCATGCCTCAGTAGAGCTCCTACTGCAAGAATAAGCACTGGGTGGGGGAAAGAAGACCAGTCCTTTTGGTGACACCTGCCCAGAATGAAGCTTTTGCACCACAAGGCAGGGGAGAGAGTGGACAGGAGATGCCAGTGGCACGATCTCCCCAAATAAAACAATAGCTCTGGACTATGAGCTATGGAAGGTAGATACCCATCCTCTTGGCTGCACATGTCTGCAGTAGTTTCTATCACATTGAAGTAGAGAGGGAAGGGGTAGAGGAAGAATATTATGGCACAAATGTCACATAATTTAATTGTTCTTACCAAGCATTAGTAGGGTTTTCAATGTCTGTCCATTTTCTGTATATCATTAAGAAAATTTCCAAAGATTTTTAATTTTTTAAAAAGTAATTTTCAGCACTGAAATGGTTGTGTCACTGGGACGAAGGTTCACTGTGTGCTTATACTACCATTCCAGAAGACAATCTGATGGATGTTTATAAAAAAGAAGTTGTGAATACTTTGATGTAAATAGCACTCTGAAGTCATAGTGCATGACTTCAACTGTTCAAATGAGGAACGAATACATTTAACGGGAATGTCTTCTTGTTGACAGTTTTAATATTGGTGGCACATGCCACTGCTCTCTCACTCATAAACTTTGTGCACCAGCAACTATGGGAATTAGCCACTGTAATTATAAGCACCTGATAGATGCCGCAGAAAATAAAGCAAACAAATAATTCCTCTTAAACATGTCAGAATCTGAGTCCTACAGCTCTGGAGCCTCAAAGCCTAGCAAATCCACTTTGAAATCTCACATTCAAAAACAATGCATATCTTTTAATGGAAGCTCCTTAAGGTAATAATAAAAGGCCCATATGAAAAAAAGTAAAAAATCTTCTAGAAAAAAATATTGGTAAGTGAGTAATTTAAATATCTGGCAGAAAATGCAAGGTTAGGCCATTTGGAAACTTGTAATTTATTTAACATCAAGATCTCACAATCAATGTTTTACTTTACCTCAAGTTAGAGAAGTTATCACAGCATTAGAGCAACATATTGGAAAAACTTCATTCTCCAAGCACTGTAATTTAGCTACAGAATACTTACCTAATGGCAGACACACAGCAAGGAATAGTACAAAGAATTACAGTAATAAAGGTATGGCAGACTGAAAATGCAAGAAAAGGCTTCCAGAGCTACTGCTGAGAAAGCAGCCCTGGGGGAGGGGGCTGAGAAAGAATCAGCATGTCACAAACAGCTAATTCCCAGGCACTTCCTCAGAAGGCCCAGATGCACCCCCATCCCTAGGCATCAGCATTGGGGAAGAATAATATTGGCATCACCTCAGGAAGCCTGAAGGAAAACCTTGTTGCATCTCAGGAAGAATGTTCCAGAAAGTATCTGAAAACAAAAGTCCCTCTGCTTTAACATGAGCCATCACCATGATGACAGGAATTTGAGTTCTGAGAACAGAGCTCTCAACTCTGATTCTGATCCTTTTCCACAGTATGTATTAATATTTCCTGCAATTCCTCACCAATAGTATAGCCATGGTCTTTTTTGAGGATGTAAAGCCAGCAGAGTTATTTACAGGTGGTATGTAAAGTTCTAACTGTGCCTCATATGCCTTCTTCATACTGATTGGCCATGAGAAACCCACCCTGCTGTCACAGGGAGTGGGTTCACATACAGCCATGCAGTGTGATCTTTGGTCTTGTGAATAAAAATAAAATGTTAAGACTCCCCTCACCCAACAGCTGACTGACTGGACCCCCTTTTGGCTGAGGGGACCCCTAAAACTGAGTAGCTAGCCATGAGAAAGATCAGACATGCCTCATCCTAGCCTTCTCCCTACTTAGAGATGTCCTTTGTGACTCATTACCAGTTCTAAGGCTATGCAAGACATACCCTCAAGTTCTCAATATATATAACAAACCACTTAAGTCTGGGCATATGTCCTGTAGTTTGTCTGTCCTTACTTTAACTCAAGCATTTCTTTACCACTGACTCCTGGTCTGTTAGACAGAGCCTGACTCACTCAGGCAATTGTCAACTGAAGAATCTTTTCAACCTACCTATAACCTATAAGACTCCTCTTTGAGATGTCCCCTTTTTTTAGGCCATGTACTGATTCACAACTTTACCACTAATTCCTGTCTCCCTGAAATGTATAAAACCAAACTGTAACCCCACTACCATTAGTCCATTTGCTCAAGCATTCTTGGGAATGCTTCTGGGTCATAGTCCTCAAATTTGGCTCAGAATTAACCTCTTTAATTTACTCTTTACCTCTTTCAATTACTTTACAGAGTACAGCTTCTTTTCCATTAACAAGCTCCACACTTGAAAGGGCCCTGTTACTGGACAAAAAGGGTCCAGCCACCTATCACTTTCCAGCCAATATTCAGAGATGGGATTTAGTTCCAAATGACCTTTTTTTATCAGAAGGTGAGTGATTATGGAGAAGAGGAAGAGTAGGCTCTCAATTCCATTCTGCCTCAGTTACAATTTTAGTAATTTTTATAATGAGAGTGCCAGGAAACAATCCTAGAAACATTTTTAACTTTATCTGACAGAAAACAATGTCAAAATGTTCTTTGCTTTAACAATGCGAAATGTTTGAAAAACAGAAAGGTAATTTTCACTTTAACAAAAAATAACTAAGAGAATCATCAAAGAAAACATATTCACAACAAAAATATTTGTATCAGAATGTTTATTGCAGCCCAATTCATAATTACCAGGTCATGGAAGAAGCCCAAGTGCCCATCGATTCACGAATGGATCAATAAACTGCAGTACATGTACACCATTGAATACTATGCAGCCACAAAGAAAGATGGAGACTTTATGTCCTTCACGTTCACATGGATGGAGCTGGAAAGTGTTCTTCTTAGCAAAGTATCACAGGAATGGAAGAAAAAGTATCCAATGTACACAGCCCTATTATGAAATTAATTTATAGCTTTCATATGAAATCTATAACCTAATAACAGCCTAAGAATACAGGGAGGGGGGAGGGAGAGGAGTGGGGGCAATGGGTGGAAGGAGGGTGATTGGAGGGATCACTTCTATGGTTTATCTTACAAGGGTACAAGTGAATCTTTCTAAGAGTAGAATATGAACATCTTAACACAATAACTAAGAAAATGACATGAAGGCTATGTTAACCAGTTTGATGAAAATATTTCAAATTGTATGTGAAAACACCAGACTGTACCCCAGAATTGCATTAATGTACATAGTTATCATTTAATAAAAAAAAGATATAGATAGACAAATAAATAGGTAGATAGAAAAATAAATAAATAGTGGTATATGTACACCAGGGAATGTTATGCAGCCCTAAAGAAATATGGAGACTTTGCCTCTTTCATGTTTACATGGATGGAACTGGAAAATGTTCTTCTTAGTAAAGTATCTCAAGAATGGAAGAAAAAGTATCCAATGTACACAGTCCTATTTTGAAACTAATTTATAGCTTTCATAGGAATATTATAACCTAATTATAGCCTTAGAATATGGGAAGGGGGGTGGAAGAGGGGAGGGGAGGGGGGTAGATGGGGGAGGGAGGGTGATTGGTGTGGTTACCTCTATGGTTTATCCCACAAGGGTGCAAGTGAATCTTTCTAAAAGCAGAGTATGAATGTCTTAATTGAATAACTAAGAAAATGACATGAGGGCTACGTTAACCAGTTTGGTGAGAGTATTTCAAAATGTATATGAAAACACCACACTGTACCTTGTGATTGCATTAATGTACACAGCTATGATTTAATAAAAAAAAAATCTAAAAATAAAATAAATAAATAAATAAATAGGAAAACATCATATTAGCAAAATAACCTTTACTCTACCAGTATCACAACACCTATTGTCTGTGTGTGGCTACTTCCCCAGAATCTCCTGAGACAAATATCCTCACAATCATGGTGAAACTTTAACTAGATAATCACAGGGGTGTGGGAAAGAATGTGAGCTAAGCAAACTCAGTCAGCTATACTGCTTCAGCTCAGCTTCTCAGACTCCATCTTGTAGATGGCTTTTCTGGCTTCAGCTCCTATGCCTCCAGGGCCTTTGAAACCTTGCCTGCCATAGTAACCCCTATTGATTTTAAGGCTCCTCTCAGGAAGCCTATGTTGGAGGTGGTCCATGTTTGCATCAAGGTAGGGATACCTCCTCTGAACTCACTCAGCACCTAGGCTTCTTTCTTGTACACCACTGAGTTACAGTCTTTAGTTTCCTCCTCGCTAGACCTGGGTCAACATTTCAGCACTCCTCAAGATCACCTGAACAGCCCATTACAACACACTGGGCCACACTCCCAGAGTATCTAATTAAATAGGTAGGTCGGGATTGGGACCTAAAAATGTGTATTTCTAACCAATTCCAAGAGATACATAGGTAGCTGACTCAGAATCCTACTGTAAAACCACAACTCAAGGAGCTCTCTACCTGCAAATATCAAATTCTCTCTGAATTCTTGTATCATCAACATATATGCAAATGCATAGAACTTAGCAGCTTCCTTAAGTACCTGCTGAATGAAGGTTATATCAACAAAACTGAGAGATTCTAGCATACATCATGGTACACACTAAAGAGAGTGGAGTAGCATAAATACAGTTCCTTAAAAGTGGTAGCCATTCCTGGCAACTATTCCACATGTGAGGAAGATCTATAGGCCCTTTCTGGTTAATAAATTATCAACTCAGTTTTTATGGCTATCTCTTGTAGATATATATAGACACACCACACAGTAGCAGATCAAGCAAAGAGCCAAAATGGAAAAATTCACAAGTACTTTGTCTTCTGACATAAGCATATTTCTAGTCCTCTGAGAAGTCAAAGGTGCATTAATTAAGCCAGAATTAACTTGTCTTTGTATTTACTAGGAGTCCTGATCTTGAGGCCCCTGGGTTGGTGCCTTGGTTTTGTTCATTCTTGCTCAGGATCTTTGTTGTTTTCCTGGGACTCTCTCACTCCTTAAATGGGTCTGAGGGCTTGATACCATCCCTACTGTTTCCAGGTAACCTTTTCAGGGTACCTCAAGGTGGAAGACTTAGCAATTCTTTTTATTTCTTTCTTTATTAGAACAGGACATTTAGCACCACTATAAATTAAAAAAAAAAAAAAACTTGTGGATTTTGGGGGAAGGGGCAAGATGGCCAACTGGAGCCAGCTTTAGACAGAAGCTCCCATCCAGTGGGAAGGATAATAACCAGAAAGTACCCAATTAAGCTGAAGACTAGAAGTTGAGCTGTGAGAGAAGAGTGATAATGGCAGGTCACCTCTGCTGAGGCAAGCTGTGACTCGAAGAAAGCAAACTTCAGCTACAAAATTCATCCCAAAGGAAAAGTATCTGTCCACTCTCCCAAGAAAGTTGTTGTATTTTTTTTTTTATTTTTCTCTTTGTTTGCTCTTGTAGGTTTTCTACAGGTGAGTGGTGAACTGAAAACCTCTTGTCTCACCCTACAGGAGAGAGCTGAAGGAAGTGGGGACAATTTCCCCCACAGGTTCCCTGTTGTGACTCTGAGCACTCTCTTGCTGGGCAGGAAAATTGAACTAACATTTTCCCTGCCATTCTGACCTTCTAGCCCACCCTTCCTCCCTTGCCTAGTGGTCCAGAAGCCTAACCCCTACAGAGACTATGGGAGGAGCTAATGAGCAATGCACTCCACCCAACCAGAGCCACTCTCTGCATGCTCTTCCCTGCTGGAGATACTGCACCCCACCCTGCCAGGGCTAGGTGCTCTGTGCTTCACCCTGCTGGAGTCTCCACACAGCACTCCACCCAGCTAGAGATGTTCTCTGAGCACCCTGCCATGCCAGAACCACCAGTCTGCACTGTGCTCTGCCCTGCCAGAACCATGTGCAGCATGCCCTACCCTGCTGCTGGATCCACATGCCCTGTGCTCCCAGAGCTGTTCCTACAGCTAAATCCCTGGCCATGCCAGTCACCTGGGAGCTGTGCAGGGACACTTTCCATAAAGAGTCAGCAACAGAGTGATCCTGCCAGAGTCTAATCTTGGAGAGACACCTCCCCAACTCTGAGGACTGCCAGAGGAAACCAGACCTTGCTCTATAAGGATACTGGTGCTGCAGAGCAACTGGAGCAAAGACACGGTGGCTGAGGGAGAGAAGCATTTGCTGACTTGTTATCCTCAGGATTAGACTGAGTTCAGGTGGAACATTCCCCAGTGGCTATTAAGTACCCAAGGCAGGCAGGCCTCAGCTTCCACAGCTGGCTGGTCACAGAGGGTAGTGATCAGGCCGAGGAGGCATTGACCTTCCTTTGACTTTGATAGGTGCAAAGCCCTGGTACATCTGTTTATTGGAGGGAGCAGGACCTCATCCCTGTGGAGTCACCAGTGACTAGGCATGAAAGAGGAGCAAAGTGGAGAAAGAGACACAGGTCCCCTGGTCCAATTTTACTATTAGGAGGTCTCCACAGAGAGACTTGACTCCACAGAGCACCAGAACGAGACAAATTTGAGCAGCCAGTAGACCTCTGCCATCTAGTTGCTGGAGACCTTTTGAACTCTCCCACTTGACAATTTGTACTGACTGGGTCAATTGCATTGGAAATCCTATCCTGGGCAAATCACCCAAGGATTCTCTTGTGTGGTACCCTGTTTGTGTGGTAATGGGAAGAGCTGATTTTCCTCTTCTAGTTGTTGTCCATGGAGGGGTGTAGTGTCTTACTTGCTTGTATTTCTCCATGCCTGAGACATCAAACCAGAGTCACTGATCCACTAGGATTGGACAAGGAACAGCTGAATATAAGATGGAGCCACCTGACCCCACTACACCAAGCAGGTCTCCTCAGCCTCAGACTGTAATATTATATGGGTCCTTTGCAAAGCTATCTGGGAAAAAGCTACAGTCACCAGTCCCAGATCCTTGACAAAGGGCTGGTTAACCACAACTTCAGGAGCTCCCAATCCAATTTCACATTACCTGCCCATCTAGCCAACTGGTGAAAAACAATCATGAAGCAGAATCAGAGGGAAAACTCTGGCAACATGAATAATCAGAGTAGATCAACTCCCCGAAGGAACAATACAGCAGACACACCACAAGATGCCATTCATAAACAAATGGCTGAGATGTCAGAAATTGAGTTCAGAATTTGCATAGCCAATAAGATCAACAGAATGGAGGTAAAGATGGAATTAGAATTTCAAGTAGTAATTCAAAAGATGTTGCAAGAATTCAACAAATTGAAAGACAAAATCACCAAAGATTTTGACACATTGAGGCAAGAACTTGCAGCCCTCAAGATCTGAGAAATACAGTAGAATCCCTCAGTAACAGAATGGAGCAGGCAGAAGAAAGGATCTCTGACATTAAAGACAAAGCTTTTGAACACTCCCAAACGCTCAAAGAGGAAGAGAAATGGAGAGCAAAAATGGATCATTATCTCAGAGAGCTCTGGGATAATTCAAAGAGATCTAATATTCGCCTTATAAGATTGCAGAAGGTGATCAGGTTGCTTCAAAGGATACAGATTCTCTACTTCATGAAATAATCAAGGAGAACTTCCCAGATATGCCAAGAGATTCTGAAATTCAGATAGCAGACAGTTTCAGAACCAGACCATGACTGGTTAAAATTAGCTTTGCCAAAGTTAATATGAAGGAGAAAATTCTGCAAACATCCAGATGTAAGAAAACCATAACCTATGAGGGGAAGAATATTAGAATGACTGCAGATCTCCCTGCTGAAAACTTTCAAGCTAGAAGAAGGTGGTCATTGACCTTTAATCTCCTTAAACAAAATCACTTTCAACCCAGGATCCTGTATCCAGCTCAAATGAGTTTCATCTATGATGGAGAAATTAAATACTTTAATGACATGCACATGTTGAAGAAATTTGCCATAACTAAACCAGCACTCTAGGATATTCTCAGACCTATCCTCCATAATGAACAGTGCAATCCTCCACCACCAAAGTAACTAACTCAGAAACTTTGGATCAAATTCCAACTTCCACAGTAGTGAAAGGATTAAAAATGTCCTCTGGACTTTTGAAAAACTTTATAATCAAAATACTACCAGGCTTATCCATACTCTCAATTAATGTGAATGGTTTAAATTGCCCTCTAAAGAGGCACAGGTTGACTGACTGGATACAAAAACTCAGGCCAGACATCTGCTGAATTCAAGAATCTCACCTTAGCTTAAAACAGAAATATAGACTCAGGGTGAAGGGATGGTCATCTATAATTCAGGCAAATGGATATCAGAAAAAAACAGGTGCTGCAATTTTATTTACAGATACAATAGGCTTTACACCAACAAAAGTAAGGAAAGATAAGGATGGTCACTTCATATTTGTTAAAGGCAGCACTCAACATGATATTTCAATTATCAACATTTATACATGCAACCAGGATGCATCTCAATTTATAAGAGAGACTCTAACAGACATGAGCAATGTGATTTCCTCAATCACCATAATAGTTGTAGATTTAAACACTTCTTTGGCAGTGTTGGATAGATCCTCCAATAAGTAGCTAAGCAAAGACATTTTAGACTTAAACTTAACCATTCAACAATTGGATGCATCTACAGAGCATTCCATCCTAACAAAACTGAATACACATTCTTCTCATCAGCCCATGGATCATCCTCCAAAATTGATCACATCTTAGGTCACAAGTCTAACCTCAGCAAATTTAAAGGAATAGAAATCATTCCTTGTATTTTCTGGGACAATCATGGAATAAAAGTTGAACTGAGTAACAACAGGAATCTGCATACTCATACAAAAACATGGAAACTAGCCTCATGCTGAATGATAGCTGGGTCATATATGAGATTAAGAAGGAAATTACCAAATTTTTGGAACAAAATGATAATGAATACATGAATTATCAAAACCTCTGGGATACCGCAAAGGCAGTCCTAAGAAGGAAATTTATAGCCTTGCAAGCCTTCCTCAAAAGAACAAAAAGAGAGGAAGTCAACAACTTAAAGGGACATCTCAAGCAACTGGAAAAGAAAGAATATTCCAACTCTAAACCCAGCAAAAGAAAATAAATAACTAAAATTAGAGCAGAACTAAGTAAAATTGAAAACAAAAGAATCATACAACATATTAATCAATCAAAAAGTTGGTTTTTTGAAAAGGTCAATAAAATAGATAAACCTTTGGCTAACCCTACCAGAAGCAGAAGAGCAAAATCCCTAATTTCATCAATCAGAAATGATTAAGGCCAAATAATAACAGACTCCTCAGAAATTCAACAAATCATTAATGAATATTACGTAAAATTCTATTCTCAGAAGTATGAAAATCTGAAGGAAATAGATAAATACTTGGAAACACGCCACCTTCCTAGACCTAGGCAGAAAGAAGTTGAAATGTTGAACAAGCCTATATCAAGTTTTGAAATAGCATCAATTATAAAAAATCTCCACACACACCCCCAGAAAAATCCTGGGACCAGATGGCTTAACATCAGAATTCTACAAAACCTTTAAAGAGGAACTAGTACCTATATTACTTAACTTTTTCCAAAACATAGAAAAAGAAGGCATACTCCCCAAAACATTCTATGAAGCAAATATTACCCTGATTCCCAAACCAGGAAAAGACCCAACAAGAAAATAAAATTATAGGACAATATCTCTAATGAATATTGATGCAAAAATATTCAATAAGATCCTTGCAAATAGAATCCAACAACATATCAAAGAAATTATACATCATGACCAGCTAGGGTAGGTTTCATCCCAGTGTCCCAAGGATGGTTTAATATATGTAAATCCATAAATATAAGACATCACATAAACAAATTAAAAAACAAAGACCATATGATTCTTTCAACTGATGCAGAACAAACTTTTAATAATATCCAGCATCCTTTCCTGATAAGAATGCTTAAAATAGGCATAGAAGGAACTTTTCTTAAACTGATAGAAGCCATCTATAACAAACCCACAACCAATATCTCATTGAATGGAGTAAAATTGAAATCGTTTTCACTCAGATCAGGAACCAGGCAAGGATGCCCATGGTGTCCACTGCTTTTTAACATTGTAATGGAAATCTTAGCCACCACAATCAGGCAAGAGAAGGCAATCAAGGGGATCCAAATAGGACAAGAGGAAATCAAACTATCACTCTTCACAGATTATATGATTGTATATCTGGAAAACCCCAGGGAATCAACTATAAAACTCCTAGAAGTGATCAAGGAATATAACAATCTCTCAGGATACAAAATTAACACTCACAAATCTGTAGTCTTTATATATACCAACAATAGTCAAGGAGAAAAAACAATCAAGGACTTTCCCTTTACAACAGTGCCAAAGAAAATGAAATATCTGGGAGTGTATCTAACTAAGAATGTGAAAGATCTCTATAAAGAGAACTTTGAAATTCTGAGAAAAGAAATAGCTCAAGATGTTAACAAATGGAAAAATATATCATGTTCATGGCTAGGAAGAATCAACATTGTTAAAATGTCTATACTACCTAATGCAATCTACAGATTTAATGTGATCCCTATTAAAGCACCTTTGTCATACTTTAAAGATTTAGAAAAATTACTACTTTGTTTCATATGGAAACAGAAAAAACCTTGAATAGCCAAGACATTACTCAGAAATAAAAACAAATCAATAGTGATCAAAACAGCATGGTACTGGCACAAAAATAAAGAAGTAGATGTATGAAACAGAATTAAAGACCAAAAGGAGAACACAGACACTTATCGTCATTTGATCTTTTATAAGCCTATCAAAAATATAAATTGGGGGAAAGATTCCCTATTTAACAAATGGTGCTGGGTGAACCGGCTGGCAACCTATAAAAGACTGACTGGACCCACACCTTTCTCCTCTAACAAAAATTGACTCTCAGTGGCTAAAGGACTTAAACTTAAGACATGAAACTATAAAAATTCTTGGAGAGCATGCAGGGGAAACACTTGAAAATTTGGTCTGGGAGAATACTTTATAAAGAGGATACCCTAGGCAATTGAAGCAACATCAAAAATACATTACTGGGCTCTGATCAAATTAAAAACCTTCTGCACTGCCAAGAACACATTAAGTAAAGCAAATAGACAGCCCTCAGAATGGGAGAGGATTTTTGCAGGTTATATTTCCAACAAAGGTCTAATAACCAGAATCCACAGAGAACTCAAATTTATTACTAAGAAAGAAACAAGTGATCCCATTTCATTGTGAGCAAGAGACATAAACAGAAGCTTCTCTGAAGAAGACAAGCACATGGTCTACAGACACATAAAAAAATGCTCATTATCTTTAATCATCAGAGAAATGCAAACAAAACCATTCTCAGATACCATCTGACTCCAGTAAATGTAGCCCACATCAAAAAATCCCAAAACTACAGATGTTGGTGTGGATGTGGAGAAAAGGGAATACTCTGCACTGATGGTGGGAATGCAAGCTAGTATGTTCCTTTTGGAAGGAAGTTTGGAGAACACTCAGGGATCTAAACATAGACCTGCCATTTGATCCTGTGATTCCTCTTCTAGGTGTATATCTAAAAGACTAGAAATCACTTGGCAACAAAGGTATTTGCACCAGATTGTTCAATGCAGCTCAATTCATAATTGACAAATCATGGAAGAACCCCAAGTGCCCATCAATCCATGAGTGGATTAATAAATTATGGCATATGTATACCATGAAATACTATGCAGTATTAAAAAAAAAATGGAGACTTTACCTCTTTTATGTTTACAGGGATGGAGTTGGAAAATACTCTTCTTAGTAAAGTATCTCAGGAACGGAAAAAAAATATCCAGTGTACTCAGTACTATTATGAAACCAATTTATAATCACTCACACTTTCATATGAAAGATGAATCACAACTATAGCCCAAAATGAAGGAGAGAAGGGGAGGAAGAGGAGAAGGGAGGGGATGGGTCAATAGAGGGTGGGCCAATAGGGGGACCACACTTGTGGAGCATATTGCAAGTACAAGTTGGATCTATCAGGTGTAGAAAACAAACATCTTAATGCTGTAATTGGGTAAATGAGGTAAGGGCTATGTTAATTAGTAGGATGTAAGCACTCCAATTTGTACAAATAATCAACACATTGAATCCCACAATGGCACAAATTTATTCATGATCTAAGTACAAATGACTTAATAAAAAAAAATAAGAACCTCCCCCCAAAAATACTTGCAAATTATATATATTCTTCTACTCAGAACTACCGCAAGGCTTTGCTTCTTATGTCAAATGAAGCCAAAATCATCAGAACAACTCCCAAGACCCTTCCTGCATCATCTTTCCCACCCCCAGCCAGGTGTCCTCTGATCTCAAGCCTCTCACTCTCTCTCTCAATCCCCCTGCCCTGGCCACATTGGCCTTCTTGCTGCTCCTGCCGCAGAAACTTTGACCTTTATGTTTCCCTCTGCTCAGAGACTCTTCCCAGAATACTCTCATGGTTCCCTCTTGATCACCTTTCTGTCTTGAAACTCAAGAGTCGCCTCCCAGAATTGTAATCCTTCTCCAACATTCTCCCTTACTTGTGTTATTCTTCCCTATAGCACTCATCACCATCTAAATATTAAACATTTCACTTATTTCTTTGTTTATTATCTCTCTCCCACACTGTAATATACAAAGGATAGGGTAGCAATTTCCATCTCTTTTGTTCCTTGATGTATTCATTAGTGCCTAGAAAAGTTAGAGACATTCTTGGCACATAGTAAGTGTGTGTAGTGGACACAAAGGGATGCAGTGCCCAGACCCCTTTGGGGACAGATTTGCTGCCCAACTCTGGGGGGAGTAATCAGCCAGAAGTGGTGTCTAATCTTTTTTCTTTACTGGTGCACATTGGAAGATTAAGAGTTGTCTTCGGCCACACATTAACTATGTAAATGCTAACAAAAGCTGATGAGCAAAAGAAAAGATCTGTGTATACTTTCAAGATGCCAGACACAAGAAATAAGCAAAACAGTCCTCAAATCTGCATGGGGCTACACACAGCAGGTTTGACACCTCTGAAAGGCTCCCTGATGTTAGCTTCTTCGGGTTCTGCTTTGGTGCAAAGAGCTGCCTTGCCCATGGTCATACCCATCCTAGGGAAGCCCACCTCCAGCCTCTGTCAGTGGACTTTGGCACAAGGGACTTTAACAGGAAATGTTGGCTCTAGAACTTGGGCTAGAACTTGGGGAGCCTGTATCACTCATGGTTTTCTCCCTCTGCCCCAAACCAGTTCTCCCTACTTCCTTTAAGACTTTATTGGAAGTCTTGATTTCCAATAAATATTCTATATACCAGGTGTGTTGCAGCACCTGCTTTCAGAGACCCCCAACCTGTCACAGCATTCAATATTTGTTAAATGAATGAATAAAGGAATGAAAATATCCCTACATCAGGAGTGGCCTCACCATTATTCCAGTGTGGAATTCCTGGCATGATTCTTAAGAACAGAAGGGACTATGGCCAGGCATGATGGTTCATGCCTGCAATCCTAGCACTCTGTGAGGCCAAAGTGGGTGCATTGCTTAAGCTCGGGAGTTCAATACCAGCCTGAGCAAAAGTGAGACTCCCATCTCTACCAAAAATAGAAAAACTAGCTGGGGGATTTGGGAGGCTAAGGCAGGGGGATCACTTGAGGTGAGGATTTTGAAGTTGCTGTGACCTAGGCTGAGGCCATGATACTCTAGCCTAGGGCAGCAGAGTGAGACTCTGTCTCAAAAAAACAAACAACAACTGAAAAACAAACAAACAAACAAAAACAATAATTAAAAAAAAAAGAAGAACAGAAGCAGCTGGACTTCAGAAGAAGGCATAAACTGAGATCTAAGGGCTGAGGTAGAGTTAACAGGTGAAGACAGAAGGGGATTTCAGGCAGAAGGTCCAGACCTGGCCCACAAGAAATCCTGGAGAAGACCTGAGTAGCCTGAAAAGGCCTGAGGGGCAGAGAGATGGGAGATGATCCAGAAAGCCACAGGCTTTCCTATTACTTCTTCAGAGCTCTTGATGACAAAACTGGAAGAGCCTTGCTCCCTATTAAAAATAGAGCCTCAACAAGAATACTGGTTCCCCATTCCTAGGAAAAGAAAGACCCAGTGTCTTGCAGAATGGTGCTCCCCAACACGTTCACATCCTAATCCCTGGAACCTATAAATACGTTACCTTGCATGGCAAAAAGGACTTTGCAGATGGGATTAAGTTAAGGATGAGATAGGGAGATTATCCCAGAGTAGCTGGGTATATCCAATGTTCAGAGGGAGACTAAAAGTTTGCTTGCTACACTGTTGGCTTTGAAAATAAGGAAGGGTCCAGGTGCAGTGGCTCACACCTATAATACTAGCACTCTGAGAGGTGAGGCAGGTGAATCACCTGAGCTGAAGAGTTCAAGACCAACCTGAGCATAGCAAGACCCCTATCTCTACTAAAAATAGAAAAACTATCCAGAAGTTGTGGTGGGTGCCTATAGTCCCAGCTACTTGGGAGGTGAGATAAGAGGATCACTTGAGGCCAGGAGTTTAAGGCTGCTGTGAGCTATAGCACCGTGGCACTCTACCCCAAACTTAATTGCCAAAAAAAAAAAAAAAAAAAAAAGGAGGGGGGAAGAAAATAAAATGGAGGGAGAGGCAAAGTGAAGGAGAGAGAGGGAAGGGAAGGTGAGGCAGGGGGAGAGTAGATAGGAAAAGAAAGAAAAGAAAAAAAAAAGAAGGGAAGGGAAGGGAGAAAAGAAAAGAAAAGAATTCTCCCTTAAGAACCTCTAGAAGGAACACAGCCCTCCTGATGTCTTAATTTTAGCCCAGGTTTCACTTCAGACTTCTCACCTCTAAAATAGTAAGACTATAAATTTGTGTTGTTTCAATTCATGAAGTTTGTGGTCATTTGTTACTGCAGGAAGAAACTAAAAAGGACCCGTTCTTTAAAAAGATACTTAATATTCTCTCACTTCAAGGAGAGAGAAAAATACCTGCCCTCTCCACCAAAAACTGACACCTTCCCGTGCAGACTAAACCAGTGATTCTTCAGGTACAAATGTACATATATAACATGCGTGCATTCCAGTGAACATGGCTTTCTTATAAAGAAATAAAAGATTAAACATTCATATTCTTCTAGTAACTGTGTGTGTTTGCTTCTGTAACACATATATTAACATTTCAACTGAATCAACTTTGTACCACGATTGTACTTGACCCTCTGGCATATTATTCATTTCACTTTCTACCCATCACAGCCCTGTGGGGCACATAGTACTCTCTCACCTTGCAGAGAACTAAACATAGAGTCAGGGAGATCAAGGATATCCAAAGTCAAGATTCAAATACAGACTGGTCTACCCCTTCCCGATTCTATTATTCTGCCTTTGAGATATTCAGGGAATTCTCACTACAAGCTCCTTCCTGCCTCTTAAAGCATTACATCTTTCTACTGTGCCATTGCCCCCCCCACACACACACACATGCACACATACACACTCACTCACTCTATTCTCCAACCACAATGGAATCCTTTCCACTTTACCCACGTGGTTTCCTACTCCCTGACTTTTACACATGCTTCCAACTCTGCAAAGAACTCTCTTCTGCCTTATTTTTGCTTAATGTATTCATATTTATCCCTAAGGCCTTGGCATAAACATGAATTCCTCCAAGAATCCTCTCCCAACTCCAAGTCCTAAAAAGGTCAGATGTTCTCATTAAGTGTTTTCATAGTATTTTGTCCTTCCCTAATCATTGCACAAAGAATATCATATTTTAAAATGATAGTCCCAAAAAGGACCTCTGGGCTTGACCTGGGACACATGTCATTTATTATGAGCCTTGGATCATAAAACCAATGACGAGGACATGCATATATTTTTTTTTAATTTTCTGAAGTTAATAGTGGGAAATAAACTTTTTAGAACTTTCATTCTGTTTCACCAAAGTTTATTATCCGAGGTAGCAGTCTTTTCTATCCCATTTGGTTGTCACTCCATGAACCAGGGGAATAAGAAGGAAGATATATATAAAATATTCTATGAAAGTAGGAGAAGGAAAACTCCCACCACAGGACACAAAGATCCTGCTATTATGTCAATGTAAGGTTGAGTATATATGATTTTGACAATATTTTGATTGATTAATAGAGTGTTAACAGAGTCCAGCAGTGAAGGTGGTACTGACAGGATCAGCAATTACCCTTCCCACATGACATGCACTATGCATTGTATACATGATATCAATTACTCCTTGCCATATCACTAAGATATGATTATCATCCCCATTTTACAGATGGGGAAATTGAGCTCAGAGAAAATAGAAAAACTTCATATGCAGATATTTTTTACTCCAAATCTTGTGCTCTCAGCTACTGTGATATGATAGTTCTTCCCACTGATAAGAAGTTTCTTGTCTGTTTGCTACCTGAATTTCCCTCTTCACACATCAGTTCTTCGGTGTGATCATTGTCTTCTTCTAAGGAGAGTGACTACCCTACGGATTGTGTTCTATGAGGCTTTTAATTGCACACATAGTAATATGGATGGTTTGAGATTGCGATTTTAAAATAAGACCATTAAAATGTTCAAGAAATGATGAAAAGGAATGAACTGGGCATGAAATGACTTCAAAGAGATTTTAGTAACAATGAAGTTTCATCCTCTACAATTATGTAAAAACATAGCAGTAGTCTAGAATGACTGGTTTCATTTGCTGTATAAAAAGTTGCTCTGGGAGGCGGCGCCTGTGGCTCAAGGGAGTAGAGTGCCAGCCCCATATGCTGGAGGTGGCGGGTTCAAACCCATCCCTGGCCAAAGACTGCAGAAAGAAAAGTTACTCTGGCAATATATGAAAAGCACCAGACGTAGGTGAAAGGTGTAAGTGGTGGAACCCAAAGACGAGACTGGAGTGGAGCTGTTCAGGCCAGGTTTATTGAAAGGAAAGGTTGATCCCCCCAAGTAGTGCAAAGGTAGCATCTGTACCCAGGCACAGTTAGAGATGCCTTTTATATGGGACCATACAGGGTGAACAAATTCCACAGCTTGCCACAAAGTTAGGGTCTTTGGCATGAATTTTTGGTGGGTAGGGGTGGGTAGCCAGATCCTTTGTGTCTTTGTCTTAGGAGAAGAGGGGAAAGGGTTCATTTGTGGTGCATTATGACCTCTAACACTAATGTCACAAGATCTGGGTTTAAATTTTGTCTCTCACATCTTGTGCAAACCTAAGTGTAAGGATAGTCAGTCTTCATAGTAAAATAATACAAAAAGTATTAACTCCTAGTTTTTCAAAAAGGCAGAAAGTTTCCTTGCCTGCTTTCTTTCTCTTGCCAGCCCCCATCTCCTACCCTTGTGGATTTCTGTTTTCACAAACCTTTGAGGAATCCAGCAGACCAAAAGGAAATGTAAAATTTGTCTTTTGAGTTTGTCTTTTTAAGCCTCAAGTAATTCCTGAGTATCCTGGATGAACAATAAGACCTGGAAAAATGTCTGTCTACAATCTTGCTGGAGGAAAAATGGGCACAGCATTCACATCCTGAAAGCCTTGTAAATTCTGCTGAAATTACTTCCTCTCCCTTAAGTCCAGCTACCCACTGGACCTCAGGGCTGGGGTTATCCCTTCCTTTCTTTGGGATACCATGCCATTCTCTCTCTCTTTTCTCTCTGCCCCATCTTTCCCTTTCTCACTCCCTGTTCTTTTCTCTCTTCTATCTCTCATCTTTCCCCCTCCAATCTCTTCCTTTTTCCTAAACATACACTTTTATATTCTAATCTTGGCCCAAAGAAATTATTTTCTTGTCCTGCAATCAACTCCTACTGGGCAACTAAGCATTTCCAAAGCCATCCCTATGAAGACTAAGAAACATTTACTACAACATACTAATGCAAATTTTAAAATATCATTGTATAAAAGCTTACACCTCAGTAAAAGTGAATTGAATCTGGGCTTCACATTGAATCTCACAAACGACATATTCCAAAGGAAAATAATTCTGGTACATCTTTGTTGCACAGCAAGCAATATCGCTGTTATTAACTGAAGTATTTTTCTATAAAATGTTGGCAGATGTTTAATGAGTCATAGAAAAGTAATATTTTTTCTGGTTTAGAACAATGAAACCAAGGTAGGCCCTCAAGGCCAATTATCAAATGGCCTTTAGTATTTTCAAAACATAAAATCAGTGCTCTGCAATCCAATACCTACTACTCTTGACTTAAATTTTAATTATTAATTGACATTTTCCAATGTCCTATCTTGTACCATTGTTGATATAAGTGTACTAAAGAGTAAGTGTGTCCTTAGAAAATGGTTAAGCTGACTTAAAGAACAAAATTCAACCTGAGCACTTCTATGTGTGATGCAGCATTTGGTGCCTAACCAGCCACATTAGCATATGTGTTTCTTTGCAAGTCACTTAAATCCCTTATTAGATAGGAAAACTTTTTCTTTTTTTTTTTTTTTTT
>NW_003852410.1:5591646-5603600 GCF_000181295.1 Otolemur garnettii
AGTTTTATGTCTGGCCAGAGGGTGCCGTGGCACGCTGGCGGGGGTAGGAGGTCCAGTTTTTAGGGGGTCTCTCCCATGGAATAGAGTGGGAGGCAGTTTGAACTCTGCTCGCTTGTTTGCATGGAGTAAACTGCGTGAGCCCTTGTTGTGGGGGAGGGGCCTCCCGTCTGCTTGGTGGTGGATTTTGTACCTTTTGGTTGTAGTTTCAGGGTCGCAGCTCGCCTCAGGAAGGTTGAAGTGCACTCTTCAATCTTCTCTCTTGTCTCTGCTCCAAACCATCAGCTAATTTGCTAAGGTTCTGTCCTTTCAGCCTCCTTCTGGACGGGAGCTTCTGTAAAAAGCTGGCTGCAGTTCGCCATCTTGGCTCCGCCCCCCGAAAACTTTTTCAATAAACAAAACCTATCTCACACATCTAGGGTGTACAAGTTTGCCCTCCAGGCACTGGGTGGTGGAGGGGCAGAAGGAGCACACACAAGTATCTTGTTAGAAATGGAAAACTCAATATAGTGTATCTCACCCTATATAAAAGACCCAGTGAACAACTCTGTGTAAAGTTGGTCAGGGGTTACAGCAACTATGGTTGACAGTCAGTTCCTGGGACAAGAAAGAAACATGTTCACCCAGGTTGGTTAGAAAAACAATATGTCTACAAGAGAAGCTGAAAATAACAGTTCATGCCTCACCTGGTAATTTCAACTCCCCCAAACAGTACTAGCTGCGAGACAGCCAGACATTCCAGAGAAAGGAGAACAGATGTCCATCCTCTGTGAAGTCTCTAAGTAGTCTGTGTGTGAGATCCAGGTAAGTGAAATGATCCCAGATTAGTCAATAACTTCAAAAGATCAGAAATAGAGCCTCTAATGGCCAGAATAGAGACTTTTCAAGTCCTTGGGCAATTTTAGGGAGTCTTGGAAGATTGGGGGATTGTCAGTCGGAAGTTATGTAATTGATTGATGTGTATTTTTTTTTAATTTAATGTTAACATTTTGCTATATTTCTAAGCCTTGAGCTAAGAGAACTCACAAGATTGAGCATGTAGGGGGATAAGCACAATGTAATAAATACTTGCTGGTGTGCCACCGAAGAAATGTGTTTTTTCTATGTGTAATATATTACAGTTCAAGAAAATTCAGGTTCTCTCAGTAAAGTTTCCTGAGACTTGCTCTAGTAATATCTAGGCTAATTTTAAATGTCCTTTGCCTGTAATAAAATAGCATGTGATTTCTCAACTCTTCTAATTTCCCAAAGATTATATTACCCTAAGGCACTAATTCAGCTTGATTTCCCAGGTAGGCTCCATATGATGTAATCTTACTTTTTCCATAAATCCAATTCATTAAGTTAAAACTAAATGTCTTTTTTTTTTTTTTTTTTTTTTTTTGGCAGCTTTGGCCAGGGCCAGGTTTGAACTCACCACCTCCAGGATATGGGGCTTGCACCCTACTCCTTTGAACTACAGGCGCCTCCCAACTAAATGTAATTTTATTGTAAGCCTTTGTTAAGCTCTTCAGTTGAACCAACTGATGAATTTAAAAGCAACCTTTTGACTACCATGTGCCCCCAAATATGATCATTTTTTAAATGTGAATAAATGGCGGCACCTGTGGCTCAAAGGAGTAGGGTGCTGGCCCCATATGCTGCAGGTGGCAGGTTCAAACCCAGCCCCAGCCAAAAACTACAAAAAAAAAAAAAAGTGAATAAATGATAAAGTAAATGATGCTTGTAAACACAGCACTAAGGTTTCATAACTATGCAGCCCATTGACACACATAAACAATCGCATTTGGACTGTAACTCCAAAAATTTGTTTTCTTCTTTCTCTCCAGGGATAAATCTCATGTGCATAAGAAAAATGATCAAAACTTTGAGAAAAACTACCAGAAATTGTAAACTTCACAGAGGAAGAGAAAATAGAGTATCTACAACAGGGAAGAAAGAAGAAGGATTTGTGATGACAGCTAAGAATTGAATTTCCTAAGAAATTAGCCAGTTAAGTCGAGATTTGTGGTTTAGTGTTATCATTGGAAGTACCATTTCCTTGGTGACCCAAAGGATTTGCCAAGATACAGGTTGAGAGCTCAGTCTGACCCTAAAATAAATGCCTGCTCTCATCCCTGACACATAAACAATAGTCTTATTCAGAAAGCACTCTCTACAGACAGCATCTCTGGGCAGCAAGGATGTGTCCATATTAAATTTTTATCTGTTTAAATAAATGACTGGGTAGGATGGGATAGGGCCAGACTAACACCAAAAGCTATACATATTCACAAAGCCATTTCTTAGAAAGCTACAGAGTGCTGCCACTGAGACACAGGTGTGTAAAATAAATATTTCTCAATGAATAATTTGCATGGTGTGCTGGAATAGTCATAGACAGCAAAGATCAAAGAAATTAATTACAGTGGGTTATCTACTAAATATTAAGGGACTTCTTAATTCTACAGTGAGACCTCCTTTGAAACACAGATTCCCAGAGACACAATTGGGGCCATGTGTCTCTATCCATGCATCTTTATTCACTATAATAAGAGGACTATTTGTTGATTAAAAAAAACTCTAAGGGCAGACAAAGAAGCAAAATTCTATCAAGCCTCTCAATAAGCTTTCATCCAATTCCTAACACCTCAATTTTGTCAGCTGACCTAGTAACCTATGAAGGCATGGCCTATACATGCAAGGACGTTTATGCATCACCCACAGCATTAGGAAATGAAAGGAGATAGTGCCATTAAGCACACCTTCCACAAGAGTCACCACTTCCCTAAAAACCCAAGCACATACTGAAGAAGCCAGAAAAGCAGCCCTCAAGATGGAGTCTGAGAACCTGAGCTAAAGCAGTACAGCTGACCTCATCTGCTTTGCTCACATTCTTTCCCACACTCCCTGTGATTATCTAGTTAAGTTTTCACTACAATTGTGAGGATGTTTATCTCAGGAGACTCTGAGGAAGTGTCACACATAGATAATAGGTGTTGTGATATTGGTAGAGTAAAGGTTACTTTATGTGATGTTTTCTCTGATGTTTTTCTCTTAGATATTTTGTTAAAATGAAAATTGCTTTTCTGTTGTTTAAACATTTTGCATTTTAGAATGAAGACTACTTTGACATTACTTCCTATCAGATAAAATTAAAAATTTCTACACTGATTTCCTTGTATTTCACTGTAAAAGTTATTAGAAACCCCAGTCCCTCAGGGACTGAATGCTGATGAAGCAATTAGGCCAGAATTGAGGGCAAATCAGTCAGAAAAACAGGACTGGCTCTCCTCTGCAACTAGAGAGTGGCATCCAGACTTCATCTTCTATAGCAAAAGAGGTGTACATGTTCTCTGTCTCCTAACACAGCACCACTTAGGGTCCATCCAATATATATTTTTTCAGTTTTTGCTCTTTTTGTCTATTTTAATTTTAATTTTTTTCCTTTGGTACTACTGTTGCTGTTTGTTTTGGGGGTCTGGTTGCATTATTATTTTTAATTTTTACTTTCTTCAATAGGAAGGGCTCCTCCATTTTTGTCATGGTTTTCAGCCTTCTTAATTCTTTATTTTTTATGTCTTTCCTTTTTTCTCACTTTTGGTAGGGATTTTTCTACTTTTTTTCTCCTTCCCCACATAAATTTCTCACACAACAATTAAGGCATCTTTTTTTTCCTCATCTGACAGAATTATATTTTTAATTTTCTGTATTTATTTTTATTTCTTTTTTCTTTTTCTTTCCTCTGAGGGATGGGGGGTAGTTCTTGGTATTGGTTTGGCTCAAGGAGGCAAGAGCTCTATAGTGTTCTTCTATGTTTGGTCTTAGGAAAGACAATATTGGTAGGTCCCCAATGCAACACACTGCAGATTTTTCACTATATTTGATGGAGGTAAAGTCTTGCCTTTACCCAGGATGGTAAGGTGCTCCTAACCTCAAGGGAACCACCCATTCTGGCCTCCCAAAGTCCTACAGTTGCAGATATGGGTTAAAATGTCCTGAAGAACACCACAATTTCCCTTCACTCTCTTTATCTTTGTCCTTCTACTCCCCTTTCTTTCAATTCTTTACTTTCACCCCCATTTTTTATTTATTCTTTGTCTTTTTTCTACCTTTATCTTTTTTTATGCTGCAGTCTTCTATTCTTTTTGGCCTTATAAAAAGGGTCACTTCAATACCTAAGCTCAGAGACAAGGTAATTTAAAGTGAAGGAGGTAGTGAGAGGAAAAAGTAGGGGAAGGAAGCAAACAAGAAGAAAACACACTTGAGGAGGAACCAAAAGAAAAAAAAACCAGAGCAGAGCAACCTCCCCCAGAGGATCATGAGGTAGCTACTGCAGAGGATTTTACCTATAAGGAATTAATGGAAATGACACAAAAGGAATTAAAATATGGATGACAAAAACAATAAAGGAAATTGTTGAAAAAAGTGGACAATAATCAAAAGGTAATCCAAAATAGAACCAAATAATGGATATAAGACATGAAACATATAGAAAGGATATGGCAGAGATTAAGAAAATAAAGGAGTCAATCAGGGAACTTAAAGATGCAGTAGAAAGTATCAATAATAAATTAGACCATGGAGAAAAAAGAATCTCAGGGTGCGAGGATAAAGCTTTTGAGCTAACCCAGGCCAATAAAGAGGCAGAAAACAAGAGAGACAAAGAAGAGCATGTGCTTAGAGAATTATGGAACTTCATGAAGTATTCAAACATAAAATATAAAACTACCCAAGAAGGGTAAGGAAAATGTCTCAAAGGAATGGAAGCTCTACTGGAAGATGTCATAAGTGAAAATGTCCCATGTTTCACTGAAGATTCTAAAACATTCCTTAAAAAGGGATATCAAAACCTGGGTCATCTCAGCAAAAACAGAACTCCTCCAAGACACCTGTAATGAACCTGTCAAAAGTCAATACAAAAGAGAAAGTTCTGGCATCCAGAAGTAAAAAGATTACAAGGGCAAATCTATCAAGGTGACAGCAGACTTTTCAGCTGAAACTTTCCAAGCCAGAAGACAATAGTCTATCTTTAATTTTCTTAAATAAAATAATTTTTAGCCCAGAAATCTTTATCCTGCATCAAAATTAATGGAGAAATCAAATCTTTTACTAATATGCCAACATAGAGGAGATTTACCACAAGACAAGCTCTACAGAAAATATTTAGATATATTCTCCACACTGATTTTTCATAATGGTGTTTACCAGCAAATTAAATACCCAGAACCTAAAAGACAGAACCTAGCTTCCACAATGGATGAAAAGATAAACCTAAGCAACAGACTGTCACAAAATAAGATGAACAGAACTAAACCACAAATATCAATTCTCTCAATAACTAACTGTAAATTGCTTTCATGCCCCTCCAAAGAGGCACAGGCTGGCTAATTGGATAAAAATACACAACCCATCTATATTATGCTGCCTATAGGAAACACACCTAGTCTTGAAAGACAAAACAAGATTCAGGAAAACAATATTTCAGGCAAATGGAAATCAGAAGAAAGGAAGGTTCACAATCTTATTTTCAGATACAAGTTGCATTAAAGCAAAAGTTAAGACAGACAAAGATGGTCTTTGTCATTTCATATTAGTCAAGAGAACAACACAAGAGGGCATTTCATTTTCATATATATGCACCCAACATAAATGCTCCCAGATTGATGGAACAGAACTTAATTGGTCTGAACAAAATGATATCCTATAACACCATAATACTAGAGATTTTAATACTCCTCTTGCAGAACTGGGCAGGTCCTCCAAACAGAAACTAAACAAACGTACAAGAGACTTAAATGTGGCGCTAGAACAAATGGACCTAATACATATGATACAGAACACATCATCCCAAAGCTAAGGAATACATTCTCTTCTCATCATCCTATGGAACATACTCCAAAATAGATCCTATCCTAAGACAGAAATCAAACCTCAACAAAATTAAAAGACTTGAAATTATACTTGGAATCTTTTATGACCTCAAGGCAATAAAGGTGGAACTCAAATACAACAAAAAATTTCAACCCATACCATGGCATAAAAATTAAACTACTTTATGCTGAATGACAGCTGAGTTAAGAAGGAAATAAAAGAGGAAATTTTTAAATTTCACAAACATAACAACAATAAAGCTATATGTTACCAAATTGTAAGGGATACTGCAAAAGTAGTCCTAAGAGGGAAATTTATCACATTAGTGGCCTACATCCAAACTACAAACAGAAAGCACATTGCACAAGGTAATGAATCATCTACAGGAAATGAAAAAGGAAGAGCAATCCAACACCAAACCTAGCAGAAGAAAAGAAACAACCAAAATTAAATTGAAAACAAAAGAATCATTCGGAAATTAATGAAACAACAAGTTGGTTCTTTAAGAAAATAAACAAAATCAATAACCATTAAGCACATTAACAAGAAACAAAAAAGATCTGTGATACCCTCAGAGACAAAAAAATGGGAAATAGCAAAGATACCACAGAGATATGAGAGATTATTTCTGACTATTACAAAAACTCTATGCCTAGATATTTGAAAATGGGCCAATATCTGGAATCACACCATCTCTCTAGACTTAATCAGGAAGAAATAAATCACTTGAACAGACCAAAATCAAGTCCTGTCATTGAAGAGGCAATAAAATAGCTTCCAACAAGAAAAAGCCCTGGATCAGATGGCTTCATACCAGAATTCTTCAAACCTTAAAAGAAGAGCCTGTGCCTATTGAAGAACCTATTTCAAAACATTGAGAAGAAAAAAACTTCACCCAACAAGTTCTTTGAAGCAAACATCAACCTGATATAAAAGCCAAGAAAGGGCCCAGCTAAAAAAGGAGAGGTACAGATCAACTTCACTAATAAATGTTAATGCAAAATAGCTACACATTAAAAAAATTATACATTGCCGTCAAGTAGGCTTTATCCCAGGGATGCAGCATTGGTTTAACATATGTAAATTCATACATGTAATTCACCACTTTAATTGAAGCAAAAGCAAAGACCATATGATTCTCTCAATAGACGCAGAAAAAAGCATTTGATAAAATTCAGCATCCTTTTCTAACAAGAACACTTAAGAATAGGCATAGATGATATGTTTCTTACACTGATTAAAGCCATCTATGACAAACCCACAGCCAATATCACACTGAATGGAGTAAAACTGAAAGCTTTCCACTTAGAACTGGAAACAGACAAGGATGTCCCCTATCAACACTACTATTCAACATAATTCTGGAAGTTCTAGCCAATGCAATCAGATAAAAAGAGGTTATTAAGGGCATCTACTTGGGGGAAGAGGAAGTCAAACTCTCATTATTTGCCAATGATATGATGTCAGAAAACCCCAGAGACACAACCACAAGACTTTTGAAGTGATCAAGAACTAGAAGTGATATCTCTGGGTATAAAATCAAAATTCACAAATTAGTAGCACTTGTGTACTCCACTAATAGCCAAGATAAGAAGCAAATCAAGGACACAATAACTTTCTCACTGCCTTCAACTAAAATGAAACACATAGGAATATACATAACAAAGGAGGTAGAAAAATTTCTAAAAAAAGAATTCTAAAACCCTAACAAAGTAATAGCAGAAGACATTATAATATACTGTGCTCTTGGCTGTGAGGAAGCAACTTTATTAAAATGTCTGTACTACCCAAAGGAATTTAAAGATTTAATGCAATCCCCATTAAAATGCCAACATTATATTTTGAAGAACATATAAAGTTCTTCAGTTCACCAGAAAATAGCCCATATAGCTAAGGCAGTTCTTAATAATAAAAACAAAGCTGGAGATATCACATTACTAGACTTCAGGTTACATTACAAGTTTACAGTGATCAAAACAGCATGGTATTGGCACAAAAAATAGACGCATAGACATATGGAACAGGATAGAAAACCAAGAGACGAAACTAGTCTTTTATAAACATCTGATCTGTGATAAACCAAACAAAAGCATAAAGTAGAAAAAAGAATTTCTATTCACTAAATGGTGCAGGGAAAACTGGATACCCACATGGAAAAGACTGAAACTGGACCCGCTCCTTTCAACACTTAGAAAGATGGACTCAAGATGAATAAAAGATTTAAATTTAAGACAAAAAAAAGAATAAAAATCCTGGAAGAAAGAATTAAAAAATCTTAATCATGTCTGCCCAGGGATGCAATTTCTGAAGAAGACGTCATTGGCGATCACAAGAAAAATAAACAAATGGAACTTAAACTGAAAAACTTATACAAAGCTAATGACACAACAATTAAAGCAAACAGACAACCTTCAGCATGGGGAAAGATATTTACAAGTTATGAATCTTACAAAGGGTTGATAACTAGAACCTACAGGGAACTAAAATGAATCAAAAAACAGAAAAAAATTGCATCTGCCATTGGGGAAGAGACATGAATAGAACATTCTCTGAAGGCAGATGAACAGCTAACAACATATGAAAAAATGCCATTGTCCCTAATCAACATAGAAATGAAAATCAAAATACCACCCTGAGAAATCACATAACCCAATAAAAATAGTCCCAGAGCTGTAGATAGTGGTTCAGATCTGGAAAGAAGAAAACACTTTTACACGGTTGGTGGGACTGCAAAGTAATACAACCTCCTTGAAGTATGGAGAACCCTCAAAATAGACCTTCCATTTGATTCCACAGTCCCACTACTAGGTATGTACTCAGAAGGAAAAAAAGTCATTTTATCATAAGGATATTTCCACTAGCTGGTTTATCAAAGCTCAATTTACAATTGCCAAGATGTGGAAACAATCCAAATGCCCACCAAATCAGGAATGGATTAACAAGCTGTGCTGTTTGTATACCATGGAATACTATTCAACCATAAAAAGACATAGACTTTACATCTTTTGTATTAACCTGGATGGAGTTGAAACATATTCTTAGTAGAGTATGGCAAGAATAGAAAAGCAAGCATCCAATATACTCAATACTAACATGAAGCCACAGATGATCTAATACACACCTAGAAAGTGCTGTGTATTAGATCGTCTTGTTTCTAATACACAAGAGAAAAACTCAGTTCAAGTTGGGAGAAGCAGAAAGGAGAAAGAGGGAGGGAGATTGGGGCCCTCCCAGGGAACGGGCACAGTGTAGGAGTATATGGCCCACCTCCTGGATGCAGGACACAACTACAACAGGGACTTTAATTAACAATTGTAAACATTGTAACCTAATTGATGGTAATCTCATATTAGTTGGAAATAAAAAAAATAATAAAACCAAAAACAGTCTGCTGAAACGAGGGGTATTATCAGAGTTAACAAGCCCTGAGGAAGAGTCCATGAGGAGCTAAGATATGAGGGAGGGACCAACTCAACTTTTGCCTGTAAGGGGTTTATGGAAGTGCCTTGGAACAAAGCAGCACAGGTCTCAGAGCCACACAGATCTGCCACACCCTGCCACTGGAGCCTTTCCTGCCTGAGCTTCTAGTTCTGACCTCACAAATGTCTGTGCAGGCTTGAAGGAGAGCAGTGAGCTCACAATGAGCAGTGGTCAGGACTGGCTGTAGAGTGAACTGGCACATGGACCACCAAATACACATGGCAGCAATGGCTGTTAGCTGCCTTCCAAGTTTCCACACTCCTCTCTTCCTTAAGGAAGGAATCTGCATTCCCTTAGGGTAGTAAATTGTCCAGGAAAAACATTTCCCAGCTTATCTTGCCTCTAGGGGTGGCTAATGAGCAAACTTCTGATGAGTGCCATGTAGAGAAAAATAGTTCTAAACTCCTGGCAAGACTAATAACAAAAACCTAGGTCAGCTAAAATGTCAGCTCTTTCCCTTTGAGACTATGTGGAATGCAGATATGATAGCTGGAGCTCCAGCAAGCATTTTAGACACTAAGCCCCCTCAAGGATGTAAGCCACATAATAGCATGATGATGTGGAAAGACAGAAGTCCGGATCCCTTATGAATAAGTAGCAGCCAAACTACCCTTGTATGAAATGTCACGTGGGACAGAGAAACTTCTCTATTGGTTAAGGCCCAGTCATTTGGGGTTTGTTTCCTGTAAATTTGTCTACTCACGAAGCCACATTGCTAAGGGATCCATCTACCTTTTTCTGACCCTTACATCCCAGATAGCAACAATGAGCTCAACCTTGGCCTCTGCTGCTCCGGCCAAGGAGCCAGGAAGGACACTGAAGATCCCTCTCCCCAGGATGCTGCTGAAAAGCTCCACCTCTCTGAAGGTGTGGCAGGGTGTTGCAAAAAATGCCTGCTGGACTAGCTGAAATTTCTATCAAAATCTGTGGCCTGTCTCCGTTTCTCTTTCTTCTTGAGTGTCAGGTCATGGGACAAAGGTTTCTGTGTTTTCTGCACTAGGGCATCTTGTGGCCTAGAGCAGAGACAGTGAATTCTCACAGACACAAGCTACGTAACTGGACGTCTGGGCAGGAGGAGCAGGGAGGGGCCTCTGCTCCCAGCAGACACCTGCAAGGGGCTGCTGAGTTTGCTCTGGGGGTCAGGAGGCCTTGGTTTCATCCCTGCTGGGTGACCCTGGGCACATTTCCTCACTCCTTCACCCTGAACAAAACCACTCATGGTTGATCTCTGATCTGTATGAGTCACTGGACCCATGTATATAGGGGCAGACATGAAAGGCCCTAAGGTCACTAAGCTGACCTCTAATGGGACAGAGGCAGAAACAAACATCACACACTGTGGGGACAAGCACTGCCTGACTCTGGGTGGCAGGAAAAGTGAGGGCTGCCTGGCCCAGCCATGAGCTTCGGGGCTCCTGCAGCAGCAGGAACTCTTACCAGCTCATCCCCTCTGGGCTTCTTGTAGACAAGGCAGGGTTCAGACACAGGAAAATCAGGTCAATTCACCACCCTGCTGTGCGGCAGCCCTTGGGAGAATCTTCTATAATCACCTTTGGGAGGAAGCCCAGGTCTTTGTCCTCATATGGTACTGACTGAGCCTCACTGAGCACTCACTACCTCCCAGGCTCCTTTCTACACCCACTCCATGTATTAGCTCTGTAATCCTCACCACAGTCTATGAGGTAGTTGCAGTCTCAACCCCATTTTATGGGTTGGGGGAAGGCTGTGAGGTCCAGAGAAGTTAAATGAGGCAGAGCACAGAGCTGCTGTGTTTCAGATACGGATACAGCCTCAAGACTAGAGTGGATCTGAGCCCGTGTGCTCCACCCTACGCACGCCAGGGCCACCTCCCTCCTCACATGGGAAGAGGGATTCACAGATATCAGGCAAGGGGCAGAATCCTCCCAGACCCAGGTTTGTAGAGGCCTCAGAATCTAAGACAACAAAGGCCACTGTCCAGTTCTGGAACTGTGTGAGGATTCTGAAGGGACTGGAGTGGACCAGAAGGGCCCCTCTCCTGACTACTGTCAGGAACATTTCAAAGCATTTAAAGCCCACACTCCTGCCTTGGTCAAGACAGCCTGTCAGGTTAGCGCCCTGCCAAGCCTGCCAAGCACTGTCCTGTGTGAACACGTGGATTCAGCACCTATTGTCCCCTGGGGGGGAGCTCTACTCCTTTACATCAGCTCCTGCTTTCAGCCAGAAAGTCACAGGCAGAGGGAGGCATGGCAGAGCCAATGAATAATTCACACCAGGGAAGGGGTGGGCAGGGTGGGTGGGGAAGGGCAGACCCCCGGCTCACCTGGAGGGGACAGGTAGGCAGCGATGGTGATCCCGGCACACAGGTGGCCCTGTTGTAGCTCACCAGGAACATGTTGGGTCCCTGGCCCTTGGCTCTCACCCTGAGGTGACTGTAGTGCTTAGAGCTTGGTGGCAGCCTTCCTGCACCAAGGGGAGAACACATGGTCACCCCAAATTTGCATTTGTGAACAAGGCACGAAAGGCTGAGGGTCCCTCTTTCATCCTAGGCTTGATAGGCAGTCTGATGATTTTAACTTAAAAGTTTTTATTGTAAGTACACTTCACATGAATATACAACTTACATTTTTTTTTTTTTTTTTTTT
>NW_003852410.1:5603620-5637777 GCF_000181295.1 Otolemur garnettii
TTTTTTTTTTTTTTTTTTTGCCACATATTGAACACACCCTGTATCCCAGTACCCAGATCAGGAAACAGATTATCAGGACCCCAAAGTCACCTGGAGACACATCTAATGTCTCACCTCTCCCCCAAAGGAAACCCCTCCCCTGACTCTACCAGCACAAGCCTAATTTGGCTTGATGCTGTAGTTAAACTCTTCCATATCTGGCTTTCCCAGCTCCATATCCTTCCTGAGCTTCCTCATCTGTCACTCATTCCCATCCCTATGCACATTTCCATATATTACCCCATTGTGTGGGCACAGGCAGTACACTGACCCATGCTACTGTGAACATTTCTATTCCTTCCAGTCCGGAGCTCTGTTCTACAGGGCTGCTAAGGGCACCTTTCCTTCTGGGGGCACCCTTAGGAGTTTCTGTTGGGTGTATCCTGAAAAGTGAGACTCCTAGGCCAAGGGGAACACATTATTATTGCCCAGTACCTTTTTTCAAAGTGGTTCCATCACTGGAAACTGCCACTAACAGTTGCCCTACATCCTTGCTTTTGTTTTCCATCAATGTTTTAATTACATTTTGAAACATTCATTTTGATTCTGATAAAATACACCTTTTAAGTGTACAGTTCAGTGGTGTGACGGACATTCACACCGTGGGGCAACTGTCCAACATTTATCCACACAACTCATTTTGTAAAACTGAAACTGTCCTCAATAAACATCAACTCCCCAATTCCCACCCCTCCTCCCTCACAACCACCTTTCTACTTCCTGTGTCCCTGAATTTGACTCCTCTGGGCACCTCATATAAGAGCAACTACACAATCTGTAACTTTGAGACAGGCTTAGCACAGTGTCCCTGAGGTTCATCCACGTGGTAGCATGCGTCAGAATCTTCCTCCATTGTAAGGTCGAATAACATTCCATTGTGTGTACAGACCACATTAGGTTTATTGGCTCATCATTGATGAACACTTGGGTTGCTTCCACCTTCCAGCGATTGTGAATAACGCTGCTATGAACCTGGGGGACTAATACCACTTTGAGACTATGCTTTCACATGGAATTCTGTTTAACTTTTTGAGGATCCATCATGATGTGGTTATGGGTTAAGGATTTGTGAACTAATAAATGAAATGCATGTGCCATCCTAAGGAGTGTAAAGTGGTTTTCCTTGGCAGTACTCTGATGATGGGCACTGTTGAGCATCTTTTCATGAGTGTGTTGGGCATTTACATATCACCTCTGGAGAAATATCTCTTCAGGTCCTTTGATTAATTGTGTTTTTTTTTTTTTTTTTATTGTTCTCAATGTATAGGAGTTCGCTACAAATTCCATACCTGAACCCCTAATCAGGTATGTGAAGTGCAAGTATTTTCTCCCCTTTCATAGGTTTGCTTTGGTCTCTTGTGCCATTTGATACTCAAAGATTTAAGATTCTTTTTATTCTTTCTCATTTTCAGACACAGTCTCACATTGTCACCCTGGGTACAGTGCCATGGCCTCCATAGCTCATAGCAATCTCTATTTCCTGGGCTCAAGTGATCCTCTTCCCTCATTTCCCAAGTAGCTGGGACTACAGGCAATAGCCACAATGACCAGCTACTTTTAGACATAGGGTCTTATTCTCACTTAGGCTGGCTTTGAACTGCTATGCTCAAGCAATCCACCTACCTCTGCCTCCCAGAGTACCAGAATTAAAGGGGTGAGCCACTTGACTCAGTCCAGCTTTTAGTTTTTGATGTGGCCCTGTTTACCTACCTATGCTTTTGGTATTATAGAAAAAAAAAAAAAAATCAATGCCAAATCCATTGCCCTCAAGCTTTCCTCCTATACTTTCTTCTAGGAGTTTCATTGATACAGCCCTTAACATTTAAGTCTTCCATTCACTATGAGTTAGTTCTTGTGTATGGTTTCATGTGAGTGTCCATCTTCATTCTCCTATATGTGGATGTCCAGTCATCCCAGTACCATTTGCTGAAGAGACTGTCCTTTCCCTACTGGGCACTCATGGCACCCTTGCAAAATCATTTAACCATTCAGGAGCAGATTTATTTCTGGGACCAGCGCTCTCTTCCATTGCTCTCTAAGTCTGCCCATGCCAGTACTACCCTATTTTGAACTCAGGAGCTTGTAATGAGTTTTGAAAACAGGAAGTATAAGACATCCAAGTTTGTATTTTTCAAGATTGTTTTATTTGGGTCCCTTGAGATTCCATATACCTGAAACTTTCCTAAGTTTGCTTTGGTTATTATAGTCATTCAATGGAATCTTATGTGTTTTCTATATATGAGATCATGTCATTTGCAAACTGATCACTTTATACCTTCTTTTTCAATTTGAGTGCCTTTAATTTCTTTCTCTTACCTTATTGCTCTTTCAGTTATTGGTGTCTCTAGATTACATGTGTCCAAAACATCCAATCATAACAGCCTTTTTTGATATGTTAGTCTCTTATATCAAGCACAACACAAAAATAATACTAGACTTTATAACTGTCCATGTATTTGCCTTTACTGGACATTTTTATTTCTTCATCAAGCTTTCAATTCCTGTCTAGTGTCCTTTCCTTACAACCAGAAGGACTCCTTCTATTGTAGGGCAGGGCTGCTGGTACTCACATTTTGGCTGTCTGACAAATGTCTTAATTTTTTCCTCATTTTTGAAGCACAATTTCTTGGATATTGGACACTTGGTAGACAAACCTAGTTTTTCCCCCATGACTTTGAATATTTCAACCCATTGATATCTGGACTCCAAGGTTTTTATGACAGATCTATGTCAATGATGTGGAAAATGATGATGAGATCATCTTCCTAGGAGCTCACTAGATGTTAATAAGGGACCTTACTGTGTATCACACACCCCAAAATATTTCTGTTTAGTATCATGATGGCAACTATTTGTAGCATTCTTCCAACACTAATTCAAATTTAAAGAAAAAGAAATTGAATACTTCTCATATAGGTATTATGAGGTCTCTAAAAACCTAAAGTTATTATAGGTTGTCAAACTATAAGTGAGAAGGCCATGGAAATGTTGTATAGGTTTTAATTTCTAATAATTCAAACATCAATCTCTATAATGCATGTAAACAAAAAATACTTGTGTCTCTTTCAAAAGGAAAATGTTTTTGCGCCCATATAAGGAAAAATAAAAAACCCACCCTGTTTTATCCCTAGCCCTGATTGGTCCATTTCTCTGAGCCTCTGACCTCATAGAGAGTCATTGAGGCTGAAACCTATATAAGTCCCTGTCTGGGCCTGGGTCTTTGGTCGTTACAGCCCAGGAAGCTTCTTTCGGTGACCTGCGGACTAGACCTCAGATAGCGTGTTTCCTTGATCGTAGTGCTTGCAGTTTTCCCAGTGAGTAGTTTATCGTAGTGTACATAGTGTTCTTAGCATAGTGTTATTTGTTTTGTTAGCATAAGTTCACATATTATTTTTATCCTAGTTAGCTTTCATTAGTAGTGTTAGCCTATTTAGTGCCCCAGTTATTGTAGTTTGTTAGTGTTGTTAGCATAGTGAGCAGTTGTTGTTGTTGTTGTTGTTGTTGATTAGTTATTTAGTGTAGTTTATCTAGCGTAGTGCTAGAGTAGTCAGGCTTCCCATGGAGCCTGGGGTGGCCTCCGTGTCTCTGGACAAGGAGGTCCTCCAGGACTATGAGTTCTTAAAGACTATTGGCCAGGGCAGCTTCGCTGTGGTGAAGCTGGCCCGGCACCGTAGAACGGGCACTCAGGTGGCAGTGAAGATCATCAACAAACACCGTATGGCTGGCCTCATGCCTGTGTCTGCAGAGCCTGACATCATGAAGAGACTGGACCATCCCAATATCATCAAGCTGCTGGAGGTCATAGAGGGTAAGGAAAATACATACCTAATAATGGAATTTGCAGGTGGTGGTGACCTGTGTGACAGGATAATGACATCTGGTAAGATGGAGGAGGGGGAGGCCCGAGCCATATTCTTGCAGCTCCTGAAAGCCATGGAGTACCTTCACCAAAAGGGCATCGTGCACAGGGACCTGAAGCTTGACAACATTTTGTTGGATTCCCACAACAATGTGAAACTAGCTGACTTTGGCAGTGCTGCAACCTTCAGAGAAGGTGAGACGTTCTCAGACATTTGTGGGACCCCCCATTATCTGGCCCCTGAAGTTTTCCTAGACCAGAACTACAAGGGACCAGAGGCAGAAATCTGGAGCCTTGGGATCATCCTATATTCAATGGCAACCAGGTGCCTCCCATTTATAGGACAGGACCTCGATGAACTGGAAAGATCAATCTTAAGAGGCACCTATAGAACACCTGCTTTCCTAACCCCCACATTAAAATCTTTGATCCAAAAGATCCTAACCCTTGACCCCAGCCAGAGACCCACCCTCCGCCAGATGATGGAAGACCCTTGGATCCAGTCTGGGCAACACAACATGAGGCCATGCATAGCAGGGACAGACATCCCACCAGAGGCTGCCACCCAACTGGAGGCTGCCACCCAAGTGAAGACCTATACTGCACCGGAGACTGATACCCCAATGGAGCCAATGGATGCCGCCACCCTCCTGGAGGCCACCACACCACTTCAGGCTGCCACCCCCCTGGAGGCTGCTACCCCACCAGAGGCCGCCACCCTGCTGGAGGCTGCCACCCCTCTGGAAGCCTTCACTCCACTTCAGGCTGCCACACCACTTCAGGCTGCCACCCCACTGAAGGCTGCTACCCCATGGATGGCCGCCACCCCACTGGAAGCTGCCAACACCCTGGAAGCTGCAGCCCCACTTGAGGCTGCCACCCCACCTCAGGCTGACACACCACTGGAGGCTGCTACACCATTGGAGGCTGCTACTCCACTTTGGGCTGCCACCCCTCTGGACGCTTCCACACCACTTCAGGCTGCCACCCCACTAGAAGCTGCTACCCCACTGGAGGCCACCACCCCACCAAAGACCTACACCCGACTGGAGGCTTCCACACCACATCAGGCTCCCACCCCACCACAGGGCACAACCGCACAGGAGACTGTCACCCCACCAGGGGGTGCCACCCCACCAGAGGCCACTACCCCACTGGAGGCCACCACCCCACCACACGGGAACACCCCACCAGAGACGGACATCCCACCAGAGGCTTCCACCAAAAAAGAGGCCTCCACCCAAACAGAGGCCACTACCCAAACGGAGGCCACCACACCACCAGAGGCTGCCACTCCACTGGAGGGGGACAATCTACCAGAGACCAACACCCCACAAGGGACCTTTACCTCACCGATTCCCAATCCCAGTTGTGCTCCCCAGCCTGGCCCTGTGTCCCCGCCCTCTAGCACCAGCTGCCTTATGGGAGGCCAAGGAGGAGACACAGGACCTGAGGGAAGTCCCAGAAAAGACTACTCCCTTCCAGCTGAGCAGGTAGTGGAGGACGACGAACCCAGTGACGCAGGCCAGGGCCGGCGGGGGTGTGGTAGGAGGATTAGGAACTTCTTCCTCAGAGTGTTCTGCCTCCCGCTGGCCCAAAAGAAGCACCGCAAGGTGGTGCCTGCAACCAGCCAGGAGACTTGAGACCTAGACCAGGAGGCGAGTGTGGGGTGGTCAACCCACGTTTCCTCCTTTTATGTCTTATTGAATTTTCAATAAAGAGATTGAGATTGTATCTTTCACTGTGTGTACATGTATGGAGTACGAGTGTGTGTGGAAAGCCAAGACCCCCATCCCTGCAGGCAGATGCAGCATGATGTCACTGATGTGTTCCTTCTGAAAAGCTGACCTCATAGAAAGTTTGTGACATGGGGGGATGGGCAGCACCGGGAGGGAATGGGGGGTGTTGGTGGCAGGGAACAAAGTTTCAGGCAAGAGGAAGAAACCCTGACATTGGTTGCACAGCAGAGTGACCAGGTTAAGGAGAATGTACGGCACATTTCAAAAGACCTGATAGTCCACTTCAAATGTGTCATTGGAGAGCAAGAAGGCCCTAAACTCCTGGGATCCTGAAACACAATGTGGGAGGTCGGCCATGAGTAGGCTCCAGCTGGATGGGTAGTCAGACAAGCAGCCTGAGGCCTGCTGAGGCCTCCTAGACATAGTGGAGTGAGCAGAAGCAAGGCCTGGACACCCCCCCTCCACCAGGTGTAATAGCCATTGAGCCTGGACTGTGACTCCTGGGCACTTCTCCCCTCACTGCCCTTCTCTGCCTTTCCTTCCATGGTTGTGGGTGGTGGGGTGAGAGGCTTCTTAGTCATCTCACTCCTGTTTCTTCCAAATCAGTATACATACATCTCACTCCAGAAATTTGGGTCCTGGGTATTTTGCTGTTTGGGGTCCTTCCTGCACAGCGGGGGCTGTGCACCCCTGGTGCAGGCAGCCTGGAGCACAGTGGCATTTGGAGTTCATGACCAACACTCATAGAAAGAGGACATTAGGGAACTGCCAAGGTCACTCTAACAGCAACACAGGAGTCTCTGGGCCTTGTGCAGGGCAGAGAAGCACACACTGTGCATGGCCTCTCTACACTGAAGGGAGTCAGAAAGTGGCCTGACTGTAGTCCCCAAGGTGCCCTAGGGCACCACTTGTCCTGCTGTGTTTTCTGACTGATTAGTGTAACATTTGAACTTTCCTCTGTGATCTTCTCTCCTTTTTATAACAGTAGCACAGGTGGGTCCCTCTAAGACGCCTGAGCCAGGTGTGGGCCTTTGGTCCCCACAGAATACCATTCCTCTGTGTTCAGTCCTTTCTTTGTAAAAACACATTTCTACATTGGTAGCCCTTTTATTTCTTACCTCCTTTTATCTTTTTTTTCAAATTTATACATTGAATCAATTTTGAAAAAACGTCTAACTTTGATGGCATTACACATATATTTCCTCACTAATTGCACATTTTATGCCTTATTCACAACATGTCCTCCTCCCTGGTTCAGCCCACATGCAGAACCACGTGCATCTAGATTTCCAGACGTTTCTTCACCAGTAACTTTAAAGTGCAGTGAAAACCCTAAGAAAGGACATTCTGAATTGTCCTTTACAGAAATAGGTACATGAATTAGCATGGACTTATAATAAAATAGCTTAAAAAACTAGCCTAGACCGAAGAGATATTAACCTCTATATAAATACATTTACCCATAGAAATCAAGGATGCTGTTGGAAGCCTATGTATGATCCTTTACTTTCTTTAAAAATGAAGAGAATGCTAATCTTTCTGTCTTCCATTAACTGAGTTGTTTGAACCTAATATGCTGACTTAGCACAAATAAGGCTAATGAGCTGAGGGCAAGATTTTGATATTACTCACAAAGGACCTACCTATCAGATACACTGCTGGGGAAATACATAAACTTGAAATTCTTTGGAATTATCTGTAGATTCAAGCTCTATGTATATTCCTGTAACCCGTGGTTGATAAATCTATTTGTTCAACAAATGTTTTTTGAGCACCTATTATGTGCTTGGACTCAGGTATGTGGAATCTTAGGAACACAGCGAAGAATGAAATAGACATGGTGTTCATAAGGCTTTCTGTTTACTTTTCTTGTTTTTTGTTTTTATTTATTTATTTGCTTTCTGTTTCCTTTTAAAGATGGGCATTTAATGAATAATTACACAAACATTTTGTTGCAAGTTTGTTAAGTGATATAAAAGATGAAAAGAGGATGTTTTGAGAATTTAGTGTCTTCGTGCAATATAAGATAATTCAGAGTGGCTAGAGAGATAGTTAGGAGAAGGGCCACCTCTCTATTTTCCTAGCATAGCATACCATATGCCCCTCGCTAGCAGTGTAAAGAACAATCTGAAGACATTTTATCTATTTTATTGACATTTATCCAATTATTCTGTGACCTAAGAAATGAGGCATTCACACTAGGAAGACCTACAAAATTCAACACATGAGCATCTTTGTCAATACATACAATTCAGGTGACCTGGTTTCTCTCACCCAACCAATGATACCAGACATAGTCCTACTTATCACAAATCACACCAAGACAAATCTAGGGTTTTCCCCAACTTTCATTCAGGAGAAATAAAACAAAAATGAGCCATTTGTTCCCAAACCTCTAACTTAGCCATGCCAGTTGCTGAATAATAATCCATGATATACATATCCCACCATTTGTTGATCCATTCATGGGTTGATACACACTTAGGTTGTCTCCATGACTAGGCAGTTATGAATTGAGCTGCAATAAACAAACATTCTAGTGAGAATGTCTGTGTGGTAAAATGAGTTTTGTTCTTCTGGATAGATACCTAGTACTGGGATTGCAGTGTCCAGTGGAATATCTGCTTTCAGATTTTGAAGTATTCTCCATATTTCTCTCCAAAAAGGCTATATTAGTTGGAAAGCTCACCAGCAGTGTAGAAGTGTTCCCTTCTCTCCACATCCTACTTTGTGATGTGGTCTAAACTTGCTGGAGTTAGGTGATATCTCAAAGTGGTTTTGATTTGCGTTTCTCTGATTATTAAAAACAATGAACATTTTTCATGTGTTTGTTGGCCATTTTTCTGTCATCCTCAGAGGCATTTCTGTTCAAATCTCTTGCCCACTTATAGAAAGGGTTGTTTACACTTTTCTTGCTGTTTAATTTGAGTTCTTCGTAGATTCTAGTTATCAGTATCTTTGTCAGATTCATAACATGCAAAAATCTTTTCCCATTCCAAAGGCTGTCTGTTTGCTTTGTGTGTGATACTCTGAACTTGATTAAATCCCAGTTATCTATTTTTGGTGTTGCTGCAATTGCTAGGGAGTGTCTTCCTCACAATTTTTTTTCCCCAGGCCAATATCTTCAAGTGTTTTCTTCTCATTCTCTGCTATAATTTTTATTGTGTCATGTCTGAAATTTAAATCTTTTAGCCAACAAGAATCAATTTTTGTCAATGGTAAGAGGTGTGGGTCCACTTTCAGTCTTCTACATGTGGATAACCAGTTCTCTCAGCACCATGTGTTAAATAAGAATTCTTTTTTCTGTTGCTTGTTTTTGTTAGGCTTTTTAAAGGTTCAATGACAATATGTGGCTGGGTTTCTCTCTAGATTCTCTATCCTATTCCATAGAGCTATGTTTCTATTTTTGTGCCAGTACCATGCTGTTTTGATCACTAAACCTTGCAATATAACCTGAAATCTGGCCACGTGATGCCTCTAGATTTGTTTTCATTTCTAACAACTGTATTTGCTATTCAGGGTTTTTTCTGGTTCCATATGAATCAAAGGACCATTATTTCAAATTCTTCAAAGTATGACATTGGTTCTTTGATGGGGATTGCATTAAATCTATAGATTGCTTTCGGTAGTATGGACATTTTAACACTGTTGATTCTTCCCAGCCATGAGCATGGTATGTTCTTCCATTTGTTGACATCTACTATTTCCTTTCTTAAACTGAAAAGCTTATGCATGGCTAGGGACATGACAATTAAAGCAAATAGACAAACTTCAGAATGGAACAAGATATTTTCATGTTATGAATCTGACAAAGGGTTGATAACTAGAATCACAGAGAACTCAAATGAATCAACAACAACAAAAAAGAGCAAAGAATCCCATCTAACATGGGGCGAGAGACATGAACAGCACCTTCTCTGAGGAACAGACATTCATATGACAAAATGACATGTGACAAAATGTTCATCATCCCTAATCATCAGAGAAATGCAAATCAAACCACCCTGACATGTCACCTAACTCCAGCAGGATTAGTCCACATCATAAAGCCCCAAAGTTGCACATGCTGGTGCAGATGTGGAGAAAAGCAAACACTTTTACACTGCTGGTGGCACTGCAAACTAATACAGCCTCTTTGGAAAGCACTGAGGATTCTTTGAAGAATCCTCAGAGAACTCAAATTAGACCTCCCATTTGATCTTGCATCCCATTACCAGCCATCTACCCAGATGTAGAAATGACCTAAATATCCACCAACCAAGGAATGGATTAACAAGCTGTGTATATGTATACCATGGAATACTGCTCAGCCATAAAGAAAAAAGATGGAGACTCTACATCTTTTGTATTAACCTGGATGGAATTGAAACACATTCTTCTTAGTAAAGTCTCACACAAATGGAAAAGCAAATATCCAATGTGCTCAATACTAATATGAAGCCAGTAGATGATCTAATACATGCCCATATAAGAGAAAAACTCAGTTTTAGTTGGTGGAAAGGGGTATGAGGGAAGAGGGAGAGGGGAGGAGATGTAAGAATTAGTGTGCTTCCACTGAATGTGTACAAAGTAGGGATGTATGGCAAACCTTTTGGGTATAGGACACAACTACAAGAGGGTCTCTACCTAGCAAATACAAATATTGTGACCTAGTTCTTTGTACCCCCACATTAACCTGAAATTTAAAAAAGGAAAAAGTCATTAGAATTGTAACTGAGGCACAACAAAATTGAGAGGCTACTCTCACTGTTCTCCAGAATTGCTGGCCTTTGGACAAATAAAGCCTGACTGGACCTAAACCCTGTTTCTATATGTTGGCTGGACAGTGACAAGCGGCTGGACTTTCTTTGTCTGGTAACAATGAGAAACCTCAGGCACCCCTTGGCATCTCTGTGAGCTACCTCAAAGTGTCATTGTGCCAAAATGACACAAGCTCTCTTAGAGGCAGTTTGGTATAAATCTGTAAGAACACCCAGCAAAGCTCAATGAACATTCCCTTGGACAACAAAGTAAGGGAGGATGTAAAGCACCTCCTGGAGAGACTGACAGAGGACAGCTCCTCCAGGGCGTTGAAGGCCATAGGAAGGGTTTAGTTCTTTATCCTAAATTAGTGAGAAATGATTGAAAGGTCTAAAGTAAGGCAATAGGTGACAAGGTCCACTTTGCCAACTTCCAAGTGGACTGTTCTAGGTAGGGGGAAAACACAGGGTCAAGTGTCGGGGCCTGTGGCATTGTTCCCCCCTTTTGAAGTTCATATCAACAAACAACCTGTGCACTTTTTCCTGAGGGTTTTACCACCTTGACTAGAAGCTCCATGAGGGCAATAACTCAAGTCTTAATACTTTTTCTTGACCTCAAGGACTATCTCAATCAATAAAAGTTGATTAATTAGCGGATGAGCTCTTTATATACAAAATCCTAAGAAAGAGGCATGAGGAGATTGAACTGTTTCCTCACCTTGGAACAAGACAAACCATGCAATCCATGCAGATTTCTAACATTTCTCCCTTATGAAACTACTTGCCTTGTTGTGATGACAAGTCAGTACAGAACCATGTCTCTCTCGCAAGTCAGTACATGCCTCTCTTTGAGAACTTCTACCTTGAACGTCATCCTCCCTGGGGTCTTTTCTGCTGACATGAACCCTTCCACCACCTCATTAGTCCCAGGCATATACTGACAGAAATCCTCTCCTTGACAAAAATCATAGCCAGCTCCATTAAGTCTGACTAGACTGCACACATCTTTGGGCATGCCCCGAAGTGCTGAACGTGAGCAAGAATCCTGCTGGGTGAGTTTGGCAATAACCCTCCCCCTTCATATCTGATACCACTTCATATCTAATTGTTTTCTCCCCTCCAGCATCCCCCGGGCAATGTCTGATCACCCTGGCCTAACCTCAGCAAGAATGCTGTTAGGTCAGTTTAGCCAGGATGCCCCTTACCCCTGATATTTCCTCTTAATAATTTTCCATTCACTGACCCCCAGTTTGTTCATTGGCTATAAATTCCCACTGTTTCTTGCCATATTTGGCATTGAGCCCAAAGTTTCTCTCCTACTGAAAAACTCTATTAGAGTGATCCCTCTCCCTATCGTGATACTCCCCCTGAATAAAGTCTGCCTGACAGTGTTTTAACAAGCATCATGAATAATAATTTGCTTCAACAATGGGCAAGAGGAGTTAGAACATCTCCAAAGAGCCAAGTCAAAGCTTTTTCTTTTAAGAAAAAAAAAAAGTTTTATAGTTTCTAATGAGGAAATAATGGTCCGGGGGAAAGCATTTGGATATATTCTAATGCTAGAACATACACAGAATAAACTCCAACTAGAAACTTCAAGTAAAATATTCTGGACACAGGATACATTCAGCCGAACATCTTATATCCTCTTCAGCACAACCCTCCCTATTCAATGAGAATCTTACCGAGTAAGCAACCAGTAAATATTTGTTGACAATAAGAAATGTGGGAACTGCAGAGCTTTCAACCGTCACTGATAATTTAAATGCATATTTTATTCTCATGGGCAGGGAGGCAGAGTGACAATTTTCAGAAAGATTTCCAACAAGATTTAAGAGCAAACACAAAGGTTTAATGTCTGGTAACTGAAAATTTCAGCTCTTGAAACTATCCCATTTAACATAAAACTCTTGGTTTATTTAAATTTTTCTCTATCAGTGAATAAGCTAATTTTCTGATCAGATAAAAATTCTTTACTAACACATTTTTTTTAAAATGCTATAGACACAAACATAAAGTAGAAAGGAAAAGATAAATGAGATTATAGGGAAATATGAATGGAAGAAAACAAACACATTTGGAACCAAGAGACAACATCATGAATTCAAAAACCTATAAAATCAATGGGCTGTTAAATACAGAGCCGTCCAAGGACCTTACGTTCTCAAAAGGATTGTGACACTCACTGTCTGACTCACTACAACTTTACTTTGGAATTGCCCTTAGCACATTGGTTCTCAACCTTCCTAATGCCTCCTAATGCCATGACCCTTTAATACAGTTCCTCATGTTGTGGTGACCCCCAACCATAAAATTATTTTTGTTGCTACTTCACAACTGTAATTTTGCTACTGTTATGAATCATAATGGAAATATCTGATATGCAGGATGTATTTTCACTGTTACAAAGGGGTCGCGACCCATAGGTTGAGAACCTCTGCCTTAGCATAAACCTTCATAAACTGCAAAAAATCTCTTCATATCGCATTTTCCCCCTTGGTAAGCAAAAGTGTCCCAGTAACAATGTCTACAATTTCAGTAACAGATGACTTATTTGTCTTCAGCCTGCTAATATGCTAACTGAAGATTTACCACAGTGCCAATCTTGATTTACTTTTCTATTTGATAGATAGCTTTTCAAAAACATTGCATACAAAATACTAACCCTTTCATTCTCAAAGTTTACCAATCTAGGTGAAATTTTACTGCCATCCTTTTACCAGGTATTTTTTTTTTTAATAACATGAATTTTTGGAAAAGACTTGGAGTACTAGAAAGATGGCCTATAAAAAGGTTTAAGTTCTGTGAAATAGCTTTATTGACATGCTATATATTTATATGCTATATAATCAACTCATTTAGAGCATACGAATCAATGCCTGTTAGCATATTTGTGGAATAATATAATCATCATCATAATTTCAACACATTTTCATTAACTCCCAAAGAAAACCTCTATTATCCACTCTTTTTCCTTTCTCCTTAGCCACTGGAACTGTTAATCTTTTTCTCTACATGAGGTCTGATTTGTGAACTTGTCTTAGGAAAAAGTGCTGCATATCCCGTTAGTGAATATCACTAAATTCATCTTTGAAATACTCCATTTGGGAAGCTATGCACCAATGCCAGCACCTAGTCTACCCTTCAAAGCAATTTTGAAACCCTTTTTCTGGAATGCCCATCAAGGCTGTCACCATTATTACCCTTCATTTTCTGAATGTCATTAAAATGACTTCCCTTCAATATTTTTTTTATGTTCCAGTAAAGAAAAAAAGTCAATGAGAGCCAATACAGTTATTTGTTTACTGGCTAAAAATGCCTCCCAGACAGTGCTGGGTGAGGTCTTTGCTTTTGTTCCATTTTTGGAACCATTTTCGCACACACCTTCCTCATGCCAAGATTTTCAGTTAAGATGTTCCTGTTTCTCTATCAAAGTTTACTTGGTCTGCTATGCTTTCCAGTCAGCCAGTGATTTTGACACACTATTGGATGGATTTTTGCAATGTTTTCATTAGTTGTACTTGTTACTGGGCTCCTTGACCTCTCTCCATCAATGATGCTTTCTCTCCCCTCCGAAAAACACTTACTCCATTTGTGCACTGGTGTCTTCTTCACGGCATTATCCCCATAAACTTGGACAACAGTAATGGATGCCACTCAGTAAGACACTGCCACATGTTAACAGAGTAGTGAGATACTAAAATACTAAAATTATGAAACCTCACTAAGCTGTTTGTACAGTGCTGCCAACATAAGCTCATAGTGGCAATTCTTAAATTTAATTGTCAGCCCTCATAGACTAGCTTATTCTGGACCTCATCTTCACATAAATTCCATATTAACAGAATCACCTAATTGTGTGGTCCTTTGGGACTGGCTTTTTTCATTCAGTATAAGGTTTACAGGGTTTAATAGAAGTATCAGGATTTCATTTCTTTGAGTTGCCAAACAATGTTCCACTGTATGGATGTGCCATATTTCATTTGTCTATCTGTTGATGGACATTTGCGTCATTTCCACCTTTTGGGCCATTAGGCTTCTATGAACATCCCCCAAAAAAGATACGTAGACATATCCTTTCATTTCTCCTGGGTATGTACCTAAGAGTGCAAAGGCAGGATCATACAGCAGATCTGTTAGTCATTTGAGGAACTCTCAGACTGTTTTCCAAAAGGTTGCACAACTTTGCTATTGGAACCACCCTTATGCATTGATGAAGGGGTATGAGGCAAGAGTTAGAGAAAGGACCCCAAAACTCTGTGAAGGAACAGCCTAGCTAAAATAATGATAATAATCATCCACTGTCCCCTCATTTGCTTAATCATAGCCACTGTCCCCTTGTTTGCTTCTCTATAATTGCTCCCCTACAGGTGGGAGCTGTAAAGATTCTTAACTTTCTCCATAGATAACATCAGGTGTTCAGAACCTAGGGCAGTTTTTGAGATATCTTTCATGTCCTGCATTCCAGTGGATTGACTAACCCACCTAGACCAAGGAACTGACTCAGAGGGTCTTAGAATCCCCCATCCAAGGATTGCATTCCAGTGGATGAACCAGCCAGGCAGCAGTCCATACCAAGAAACTGATGGTTCTGCCCTGAACCGAGCCAATTAGCAGACCCTGATTGCCTGATCCTCTGCCCACCAAACTTTCTTTAAAAACCCTGTCTCCTGGCTCGGCGCCTGTAGCTCAAGCGGCTAAGGCTCCAGCCACATACACCTATGGTGGCGGGTTCGAATCCCCAGCCCAGGCCGCCAAACAACAATGATGGCTGCAACCAAAAAAATGGCCAGGCGCTGTGGCGGGCACCTGTACTCCCAGCTACTTGGGAGGCTGAGGCAGGAGATTCGCTTGAGCCCAGGAGTTGGAGGTTGCTGTGAGCTGTGACTCTACGGCACTCTACCCAGGGCAACATAGTGAGATTCTGTCTCAAAAAAAACCCAAAAAACAAAAAAAAAACCCTGTCTCCTCAATTCCCAGGAAGATGGATTGAAGAAATTCCCATGATTTCCCCCTTAGCAATCTTCAGAATAAACACTTTCTCTGTTGTAAACCCTGCTATCCTACTGCTTCTGGGTACTGGCTTCCTCTCGGGAAGTGGACAGATAACCCTGGTTGGACAGCAACACTTTCCCACCACCAGTGTACAAGACTTCCAATTTTTATGTGAAAGGTTTTAACTCATGGCTTCATATCCATGTCCAATATTTGGAAACCTATTAGAGTTTTAGAGAGATACTGAATATCTTAGTAAATACGATATTTACCTATTTGCCTAAAAACTTTTCTTAAAGCTTTTCCCCTTTAAGACAAGGTCTATTATATTGTATAGAAAACCACCTGGCTAAAAGACAAATCTGAAAAAGAGGTGTCAAACAGGTTTCTGGCTTTTATACAATTATTTCCTCTGCTAATTCTATGGAGTTTTGTACTTTTACATCACGACTATGCTTAGGTTAGCAATTACGATTTTGAGATTCCATATTTAGCAACCTATATGACACCTGTCATGCCATTTATTATTATCCACTTAGATTTAAATACATACACAGATATTGCAAGCTTCATTTTTCACACCTGCTTTCCCTTTTTTTTTTAAGGTCTCTGTATTATGATTCATTTGTTTAGTCATGGGCCTTGTTTGGAACATATTATTTATATTAGTTGAATTAGATAGTATCTGAATCCTTTTCTATCTTAAAATAGTTTCTTTCACTGGACGTGGAAATGGTTTTTGACTGTATGTAAAAACCCTTTTCTTCAGAAAATTGTAAGTGCTACTCTTCCCCCTTCTAATGTCCTATAGTATAGCAATGGAGATCATTCAGATACTGATCTAAATATTTTTTGTTTGACAATAACTGATGTTTTTCTGTCTGGAAGATTTTATGATTTCTTCTTTATGCTCGAGGCTGATGAATTTTACCAAGTTTGTGTCTTCTTATTAATCTTGCCTAGAAATCTGAGAAACTTTACAATCCCTGATTCAAGTCTTTCTTTACCTTGAGGGGATGTTCTTCTATTATCATTTAGTGTGCCTCCACCATCACTTCCTTCCTATCCCTGGCAGGGGTCCTCAAACTTTTTAAACAGGGGACCAGTTCACTGTCCCTCAGACCATTGGAAGGCTGGACTGAGGGACCCGGGACAAGTTAGCTGCTAAGCAGGACAGGCAGCAGCGGCAAAAACACCAGCCAGATAAATGTCCTTGGTGGGCCACATGTGGCCAGGGGGCTGTAGTTTGAGGACACCTAAAGGAGCTATTATTCACCTGTTAGAACTCCTAGATTAAAGGTACAGGTATCTTATCTATCTTTTCCTTTAAAATTTTGCAGGGTGGAGGAGAAGCTCCCCAGAAGCTTCACTGAAAATTCAACTCACAGTAAGGCAGATTAATAAGAGAAAATGATTTACTTACTGTGCCCACAGGAAGAGACACAGAGTGATTACCTAATATCCCCAAAGGGTCCAGAAGTTTATAAATTTCATTTGGGGGGGTGAGGAATGTAGGTGATTCTGTTTAGGGGCAATAAGTGGTTACTAGACAGGGTAAAAAGATACTGGGCGGAATGAGTCAATAGGGGGAAATAGATTGACTTGTAAATGGTTCTCTTTGCAAATTCAATTAACCTGAGAGACAAGTATTAAATTTAAAATGGTGTGAACCAGGTCTGGTTGTATACTTGATCTTCTTTCCTGTAATACAATGACATAACAGAGAGGGGAAAGGAAGTTAATTGCTCTTTTTGATGGGTCTGTTTTTTTATGAAGAAAGAAAGAAAGCTCATTCCAAGACCAGTTGGTCTCTAAGGACCTTTAATTCAAAATTCTCTTTCTACTAAGTCATATTTGGAGGTGAAATTTTCTGAGCTTCTTCAATCTCCATGTGTTTGTAACATCATTATGTTTTGTAATATCTCTTTCACTTAACCATCAAGGGTTCTCATTTAACTTTCTATAGTATCCATTCATTTGTCAATATTTTCATTTGGAAGCCACACCAGCTGGTGTGTGTGCATCTTGGATGTGTGAGTTTACCTGCAGTTGTGGAATCTTCATAAGTGCTCTATTGTTTGCTTGTTCAAATCGTTATCTGCCTCTCACAACAGCTCTATCTTGTGAGAGGCTGACTTTTTCCTTAGTGATTTGTTATTCTCCCTCTTCCTGGCTGTAAAGTCCAAGTGCATGTGTTTCATTTGCTCATGTCTGTTTGCTGACGCTGGGAACTCGCTCCACCCATGGATGGAGATGTACCAGCTGACTGCCGGTCCCACACAAATGCAGCAAGAACAAAAGTTCCTACTCTGCTTTTCTCAACTGCAAAGTAGTAGTTTTCCTTCTTCAGCACTAAAGCCATCTTAGCCCATCTCCATAGCAATCCTGCAAGCCTTTCACAAGTAGGATTGCCAAGGAGCCTTCCTCAGACAGAGCCCTCCTGAGGACCCGTGCCCCCCACGTGAGGGGTTCTCCAGAACTTCTCTCACTACACTGTTGGATTCCAATTCTTTCCCAGGGCACTAGCAGCTTAAAAAACGCAAAGGACTGAAAAAGAGCAAAAATGTTTTACAAGCCGTCAAGCTGTTGAGTTGTCACTCTAAAACTCTCTGACTCTTTGGGGGAATTAAAACCTGAATCCCCACCTAAGGCAGTAATCAGAGGGGTAGGGGAGTGCCCTTAATTCTCTATGTCATAGGAAATGGCTCAATGGTATTGTCCAGAGAGATGTTGTGGGAGAAGGAACAAAGTTCACAAAATATGGAATCCATCAGGACCATCAAATATAGTTAGCACCAATAGGCTAATCTTGAATCTCCCTTTTAAAAGCTCTGTATTTCTGCTTACAGGGAGGACAATGGTACTTTAAGACAAAAATATGCTATTTTCCTCATTTGCCAATGAAGGAGCTCAGAAATTTCACCTCTAAATATGACAAGTTATAAAGAATATTTTTTTTGTTGTTGCCCAACCAAGTTCATTGCCCACCACTTTAAAGGAATCCAATATCCAGAAACAGCAGGTTTTAAAGCAGAGAAGGAGTTCATTCCGCAAAGTGCTAAGAGAGAAGATGGCAAGAAACCCTCAAATCCACCTCTCTTTGAATTTGGGAGGTGAGGTTGGTGGGCACATACAGTAATAGGTGGGCAGAGATGTAGGCATTCAGGGTCTGCTAATTGTCTGAGCTCGGGGTGGAACCATCAGTCCCTTGATATCAGCCACTGGCCTGGGTAAGTCTGCCAAACCAATGGAATACAAGACCTAGAAGATATCTCAAAAACTACCCTAGGTTTCAAATAGGTGATGCTATCTAAGGAGAAAGCTAAAAATCTTTGTGACCACTAGCTATGTGACTCCAAGAGTATCAGACATGGGGATAGTGGATAATTACTAGCAGTATTTTTAGCTGGACCTGTGTCTTATTTTTAGGTAGGCCCTTACCGCAGTTCTTGCCTTGTACCCATTATTAATTTATAAGGGCAATTTCATTTTGAATTAAGGACTTTAGAGATTAACTGGGTATTAGAAGGGGCTTTCCCTCTATCTGCATAAACTGGATTGATTGGACCAAAAGATCAAAGGGGACAATTTAATTCCATTCCTCTCCCTGTTATCTTAACATATTGCAGGGAAGAATAACTAGGATACAAAGCTCCAATCACTTAACACATAGTATCTGCCTCTTGGGTTAATTTACAAATCTATCTGTTCCCCTATCCTGTCATCCTCCCTAGCAACTGTTTATGGTTCCTAGACAGAATTACTTATGCTCTTCATATCGCCCCTCCTCTCTGAAAGGCACATATAAAAACATCTGACCATCATTGAAATATTGGGTATCACTCTTGTGATTCTCCCCACGTGCATAGTATTTGGGGGAAAAAAAAAAAAACATGTATCTTATTAATCTATTTTAACTGTGAGTTGATCTTTTGGTAAACTTTTGTGGAAAAGGGCAAGTTTCCCCTCAACCCTACACCAGCAAAATAATAAATTTCTCTTTCCTTCTCCTTAAGGCACCATGGGGACAAGCACCAAAATTTCAGTAACAATACATCCTGTCAAAAATAGAGCCTAAAACCTGTTTCTTTCCTCAGTCCTTCCTACCTGCTGACCTGGAAGTTTCTTGAGTCGGGAAAGGTAAAAATGATACTATTAAAAATAATAGCAATAGCTAATATTTCTGGGACACTCAATATATAAAATGTAGCAATAAACTGGAGAAGCTTTTTTTCCCCCATCAGGTACCTATTTATTCTTCATTAGTCAGCTCAACTGTGTACAGGAGAAATTTCAAAGCAGGCACAATATCTCTACACATGAAATAAGGCAGAGAACTGGAAGAAATAATAAAGTGACATGAAAACATTTTAGCAATTCACTATTATGAGATTTAGAGAAAGTCCATGCAGTGAAGAAAAATACAATCAAAGGTACAGATTCACAGGCTTAAGAGTACATGGTAATTAGTGTCTTAGAGTTTAGCTTTGTTATCAAAGAAGCCTAGAATTGAATCCCTAGTAGACTTGACTTTATTATATCTCAAATTTGTTTTGCAAAATGGGAGATAGAATGTCTTTTACACAGGGTCCTTGCAAGGATGGTTACAAAAACATTTTCTAGGACCTAACATGTGAGAAGCACTTGAGGCAAGAAAGTAAAAGCAGAACTAAAAGAATTCGTCCTAGCCGCTCTGTGTAGGCCTCAATCAAGCTGCAGGCATTTCTGTTGTCTGTATGTTTCTTCCTTGACATACCTGGGGCCTAGATTGTAACCAAGTAACTTCCCTGGACTTCTGTCACCTTTGAGAGCAGGTGGTCTGACTGGTCTCAAGGACACTAGCGAATCTGACCTTTCCCCCTGAGCCCGGGACCTTGAGGATGATGTCATGTCTCTCTCTGTTTTATGACCCTCACGTGCACTCCCGCCCTGAAAAGTGGATAAAAGAGGGGCAAGAGATTGAGTCGGGTGAGGGGGGAGGTGCTTGGTTTTGGAGACATACTGGTGTTCTGAGTTACCCCCTGGTCAGAATAAACCCGCTTCCTCTAATCATCTAGTGTCTGGAGTCTTCTGTCTGCGTCGGTTTCCTGCGACACACTCAATAGAATTAGCTCACAGTCTACCTACCTTCAAACTAATTTTTCAAGTAAGGTTTGAAATTATTCTCATGAATAAGGTGTTTTCTTTGTTCTAACAACAGACCTACCCTGTAGCCAGGGAATGAGCTCCCTGGGTGTGGGTGGAAAATTCTGTCTGGCTCATTCAGTGCCTCATTCCAGGTCCTAGTATAGTCCCTGGCATGGAATAGATACTCAGTAAGCAGCAGTCATTTTCTCATTTGAGCAGCATAATAGTCTCATTATTATTACTTCCAGGTTTTAGATGGAGAAACCAAGACCCAGGGAGAAAAATTAACATCCCAAAAGGGCGGAGACAGAGATGGGGGCCGAGGAATGATGCTTTGTCTTCCCATTCCAAATCTGTGCTCTTCACTCTCAATTGTACCACCAGATACTATTCTCTGATGTCTTCTACCAGGATGTGAAAGAGCCCCTCTACGGTTTCTATCTTTTATAAAAACACAACCCATTCCTATGGGTTAGGAAGGATGGAGGAGCCAAATGGTGCAGAATGTACATGACCATCCACTTAATAACTCAGCATTCTCATTCCCTTTAGCAGTACAGAAATGGCCTGAGGCTGCTAAGAACACAAATACTTCACAAAAGAGAATTAAACTTTTAAACTCAGGAGAGACTAGAGACTAGTACCAGTATGGTGAGCTCGGACAAAACTTAATTGGATATGGGCCTTGCCACTGGTATTGTTCAAAAAGGCCTCCATCAAACCTCTGCAATTTAGCAGGGACTCCTAAAAGAACTGTGAGAGACTGAATTGAACAGGCAATTAGAAGCTCTAGGAAGAATAGCAAAGAAGGTCTCCCCTTGGATAATTAACTGTATTCTGTTTAGTCTTTTGTGTCTGTTCATCTGTTCTCTCTGGGGGATCAGGAGGATCAAGTCTAGTTTGAGGATCAGAACCTGGTCCCCCTCAATCCAAGGTAGAAGGGATGCTACACCATCATCCCAATCACACACATGGCAGTGAAGGTGGAAAGGATCCTCACCTAAATTCATCACAGCCAGCTGAAAAGAGCTCACTGTCTTGTGGGAAGCAAAGATAACTTTTAAGATGGTCCAGCTTACCTTGCTATAGCCACATACTTGGAGCTGACCAATGCATGGCTGAAGCCTGAGGATACTCCTCATAGGACTTGTCTTAATTGGACTTTGGACTTTGGGAAAAGGGGAGGAGGGATGTGATCTATGCACCCACACCACTGAGACAGGACAAAGGGTGACTCATTCATTGCTTTTATGAATGCAAAGGCCCCCAGAAGGGAGCTTGCACTCATAATCAGATAATAGTACTCAATATGTGACACAGGGAAAAGTGAAAACCCATACGTATATTAGCCCCTCACCACAGTACAATTATGGCCTAAGGTAGAGAACCCGAGAGGAGTCACAGTCTCTGAAATCTGAATGCTGGTCCAGACCAGGGAAATATGAAAGCCCAGACAGGTGACTCTGAAGTTTGATACCTGTAGCACCAAGCAAAGGTGCTGTAGCAGAAGAAGCTGGGAAAGAAACTATAGGACCAATCAAAAATATTTCTATGCCTTAGATTTTGTAGAAAAGTGATGTAAAGTTGAATGTGAAAAGTGATTAATACTGGCTCCTACAGAAGCAAGCTGATATTGAGATCGTATTAAGGGCTTTCAACACTCCCCCATAAGACAGGATGCTCAGCTAAAAAAGTTTAGTAATAACTGAAAAATCTCAGCTTACCAGGTGTGGGCTCTTGTGAAATTCAGCTTGCATTAAGGACTTCTCTTCCCCTACCAGCTTAAAGTCTGCCACTGTTCATCAGGAAAAAATGTTTGCAAGGTGGTCCTCTGTTCAGAGTTGTAGTGATCAGGGCTGTAAATCAGAGTTAGGAGGGGTCTGACAGTTTGTCTTGAGAGTTCCTTTTGTTAGGGAGTTTAGTGAGCATGTGACTTTTCTTGCAGCTATAGAAATTTTAGGAACTTGTAGTGCAAGCTGAGTTCTGAGCCCCTTGCCTGTAGGTAACTTTAGTTTACTTAACCTTAGGGTCTATCTTAGTTGATAAACCTACATCTGTTCTGGTCTCTTAGGTCACAGAACTTTGCCCTATCTTAAGTAATCCTTCAGCCTTGTAAAACCAATCTAACAACTGCCCAGCACCAGTGTTAAAGTGCATTAAACATCATCCTCTGATCCCTTTCTGAAACACTATCAAGACTATGGAAATAAGCAATTCAGACTCTAAGCTTTGGTGTTCCAAATTATTTTCAGCCTTAAAAGAATGTGAATTATGGTGCCTGAATCACACAACAGACAGCTGTTAAGCTTAGCAGCTCTAAGCTTCTATTGGTCTGAATTAAGTCTTTGCCCTGAATGAAAGCACATGTAGTGAGAATAAGATGGAGTCAGTCTGCCTAGAGTGGACAAGACACAGCTGGTTTAGTCCTTTTAACTTCTAAGTGAGCTTCACTTTCTGTCTCTCATTATTGTTTTGTAAACTTAGCTCCCACCCTAAAGATGTCTATCCCGAATAGTTTAGAAAATTAACTTTGGAATTGGAAATATTTTAATAGATGGTCCCTGAGTTGTGCTGATTATTATTTAAAATAGGTTTATTGTGGTCTTTGCCTTGAACCTTTATGTATAAAACTGTGATTTTGGAAATGGAAGAACAGAACAGTCCTGGAGAGGCTACTCTCAACATTCTCCAGAATCACTGGCCTTCCGACAAGTAAAGTTTGGTTGACCTATCCCTGTCCCTGCATATTGGCCAACAGTGACAGGTGGCTGTACCCTCTTTGTCCAGTACCATTACCTGCTTTGTTTTATAAAATATTGTAACTGGCAGAGGGTGCCAGAGAAGATCCTTTTCTTCTTACTATAAACTTTCATTATGGATTAACCTCCCTCTTCCTTTTCTCACCCAAAGACATCATGGCTATCACAGTGCCTTAAGATGGAATGTTAAATACACTCTTTTAAACTGTAAGAGAGATGAAACCCAGCTATAAAGAAAAGAAAGCAAGTTTGCATAGAAAAGAAAACAAACTGTAAATAATTAATTTGCTGTAACTCATAAACCAACCTTGTATAAAAAAATGTTGTAATCCTATTAAATTTCTCTGTCTTCTTCCTACATAAGCAAGATTAGATATACCTTTCCAGAACTATCTACCTCTGTTTCTGTGGAGTGGTATGTCCTGGAATGGCCAGATTTTTGCTTGAGTAAACTCTTTAAAATTGGCATCCAGCCCTTTTGATTATTTCAAGTTGAAAAAACTCTTTTAAGCTGATGTTCTCCTTCTAGCAGTGAGTCCGACAAACCTGATTTTATCAGCAGGTGATTGGGATGTTTGGGGATTTTTTTAGTTTCTTTTTGGTCACGGTTGGGTTTGAACCCCCCACTTCCTGCATATGGGGCTGGCGCGCTACCCTTTTGAGCCACAGGCACCGCTCAATGACTGGGATGTTTTTGATGGTGGCAGGAAACAGAATTCAGATATGCTGAAATACAAAGCCCATGTTACTAATCATTGTAATGCTATCCTCTTCAACAAATTGCTTCATAATTCATCTCAAATGTCACCTATTTTAGAACCTTCCCAAATTATCCAAGTCTTATCCAAGGCTCCTACCTCTTATTCCAAACATATCTTCCATGTTCTATTATCACAGTGAAGGAACTCTATAAGTTTCACCCCAAAATATGATTCCCTGGGATAAAGAGTATTTTGCATCAAAGGCCCTTAGAGATCAACAAACATTGGAAGGAGCTTTCTCTCTATTTGCATAAAACCAGATAGAAAGCAATAATCGAATCCCCTTCCCCTCCCTGTTATCTCAATATTCAATATACATGTATTATAGGAAAGAAGATCAAGAATGCAGCCAGACCTGCCAAATCATTTTAATTGTGATACCTCTTTCTCAAGTTAATTTCCAAAGAGAATTAAATACAAATCAATTTGTCCCCCACTCCCCAGAACATTCATTCTCCCAGGTATCTATTCACCCTCCCTAGTAGCCATTTATTGCCCCTAAACAGAGTTCCCTGTATTACTAATCCTCCTCTCCCTTCTAAAATGAGGGTATATGAACTTCCAGACCCCACTGGGATACTGGGTGATCACTCTGTGATTTTTCCATTATGGACAGTGTAAACAAATCTCTCTTCTTCATCCCCTTCCTATGAGTTGGTTTATCTTTCAGCGAACTTTCAAGACAGAGGTGAATTTACTGCTCACCCCATGAGAGCATATTCTTCAATATACTCACAAGGACACCCACCACCAACAGACTATGCATCACAAAACTGTCTTCATTCATTCATTACCCCCCAGCAAATATCCATAGAGAATTCACCACATGCCAGGTTCTGAGATTGGCAGTTTTTCAAGACTCTATTTCCATCATCTCAACACACAAAAGGAATTTAGTAACATTTATTTTAAAATCAATGGAATAAATGGAATAATTGGATGGATGGATGGATAGTTGAACTATAATGGAATAATTGAATAGATGGATTGTTGAACTGATAGTGCTCTAAAATAATCTTCCTTTGTAGCAATAAGGTGGAGATGTCCAATTTTGGGTTGAGTTACTCCCTGTACCATGAAAATTCTTGCAGACCTTTGTAGGAAGTGAAATGAAAGGTGGAATACATGTTATTTTCTTTTCCTACTAACACAGGAATGGCAGCTAGCTGAGCTGAAAAGGAGTATAACAATGAAAAAATAAGAACCTGGTCCATTTCTTCCTATTAAGAAGAGGAACAGCACAAATATTTGAGAGAAGAGATTTATGTCCCCAGCCTTATTTCATTATGGAATGGTGCTCTAAGATGGCCTTGTAAGTCAGAGGCACCCTTTCTCCCCTCATTCAGACTCACTTTTGAAGTCAGCGGCTTTTCTCAGGGATGAGGTGGTGACGCATTCAACTTCTTCATGTCTATTTGAGGTGTGACTGCGAAGATTTGTTCAGGATAAGGGTAATGGACATTGCCCAGCCCTTTTTCTAGTGGTCTCAGCCGGCAACAATTGTTGGCTACAATTGCCAAAAAATGGCAACAATTCTAGGAAGTTCTAAGGTCTCCACATTAAGCTCCTCTAAATAAATGCAGGAAAGTAAGGTTGAAAAATTTCAGGAACATGTCTAAGTTATTCACCTCTCTGCTTTCTCTAAATGATGATAAAGGAAGGTGCCATAAAGACACATCCAGTGCTGGAGACAGATGGTGAAGCAAAACACTGTCTCTAAAGAGAAAATTGCAGAATACTCTTACAGCCCTGCAGTTCTTCCCTTTTTATTATACTTGCCTCATTCATGGTCATGAATGAAGAGGCTGTGCAGAGAAGAACTTCTCCAAATGGAAAATTCCAAAGAATGTCTTTCTGTTCTCAGCACTACTGGCCACTGTGTCCCAAGAGACAAGGGGGTGGCAATGTCCATCATCCTTACCCCAAATAGATTTTCACATTCACACCTCAAATAGACATGAAAAGGTGGCTGAATGCATCATGGCCTCCTTCCCTGAGACCAGCAGCAACTGGCCAGGATAATTACCATCTTCCTTTCCTGCACTGTACTGGGATTGAAGCAGGGTTAGGTTTGCAAAGGCTGAGGGAAGAGGAGTATGAGCAACAGGAAAGCAAAGAAGAATAAATCTCAAAACAAACAACCACCACCAACAAGAAAAAAAGCACAGCAGGAAACCAGCCCAGAATTTCAGCAAAAATCATGAGGTCTCAAGGTATATATGGATTTGAGCTTCTGTTTGGGATGCAGTGAGCAGAATGACATTATCCTCTCCAGTACAAGAAAAGCAAGACCCAGAATAACCAGAAAATTGATAACTTTCTTCAGCAGTTCAGAGGATTGAGTTCACAGAGCAACTGACTAAGCCAAAAGTTAAGGAAAGACAGGTGCCTGCAAGGTCAGACAGGATAGGACTTGTTTACTGGAGGGAGACATTTCCAGACACAGGTAAGAATTCATACAAAATGCTAACAGTTTACTAAACACTGAGTGGGCTAGTGAGAATATAGAATCTCTGGAGATAGAAGATATAATGGGAATTTGCACTCATGTGTAGGCTTTTCTCCCAGAACAACAACAAAAAATGGCAACAATTCTAGGAAAGCATCCCTTGAAGTGCAGGTTGGAGGCAGAAAACAGCAGCCCCAAGAGAAAGGCAAGAAGCCTCATTGCCCGGCTCAGAACATCCATCTCCATGCAGCTGATGCCTTCCGGGGGTGGGGAAAGGGTAAGAAACTCTGTCACCAGGACCACGTCATGACTTCCTTGAATCCTGGGCACCTTTGCCTTCAAAGGCCACCTCCTCCATAAAAGTCTGTATTTTAAAACTGTGTTGGTGTAAAGATGAACATAATCCAGGCTGGATACATTCTTCTATCTTTATTGCTGTTATATTTATTTTGCCTTGTGATTTTAAAATAAATTAATGTTAAGCCATTTGGGGAGTCTTAAAATCACAGTGCTCCCCAGACATGGTGTTTTACTATTAGAACTCACCGAGAAGTTGGCTCTACTTGTCACATTTGGGGCACTGGGAAAACTCACTGCAGCTAGGAAGAGGGAAAGAAAATAAACCTCTCCCCTCAGGGAGGGAAAGACCGATAGCTGAGAGTGTAGCAAGAGACTGAGGAGGTCATATCAGTGACCCAGGGACAGATGCCCTCAGCAGGAGCCTTCACTGAGACTACAGAACTCCTCCACCCCCGCACTTCCAGACTGACAATCCAACTAGTAATTGTGGTGTACAGGCCCTAAGGAAAAAAGCAAAACAGTAGGGTGGAGAGAACAGATGTGGAGTTTCTAGGGACCGGGAGTAGGGGAGGTATTGATTCCAAAACAGAAGTCTTGGAGGACAATGAACTCTTCTGTATCTTGATCACGGTGATGAATATAGGACTCTATGCATTCATCAAAACTCACAAAGCTATATGTCAAAAAGAACTAATTTTACTATATGTTAATAAATGGATAAACAGACTGAATATACAAACAGACCATGGTCAGACCATATATAAAAATAGAACCCTAAACAACCTGCCCAGAAAATCAGCCCCTTATCTACAACAAACAACCCTGGGAACCAACCTGGTTTAAGTCGGACTGAAGAAGCTAAACAATAACTTCTGTAACAATCAGTCTGAAATGGTCAGGACTTGATGTGTCACTGATAGGTTTTATAATTTGTGTCCCCATTCCACATACAAACAACCAGAAAAATCCAACTATGTACTTCTTCCCCATCACGTAACTTTCCCTACTTCTAGTACCTGTGCCCAGCTCCCCCATACCAGCAGCCTCCAATCAGAGCATGCCTAAAGCCTTCCCTTGTCCACTGCAAAACTTTTCCCTTCCTCTGTTTGCCTTCAAGTCTCAGTAAAACACAAATGATGGTGGCTGACTGCCTTGCTATAGCAAGCTCAATGCTTTTCTCATTAGGTTGGTCATTATTTCCACAAACTTTTTCTTTTCAGATTGATATAAGTGCACAAAGAATTATGTTACAATGTTTGTATTTGTTAGATAGGGTCCCTGTTGTAGTTGTGTCCTACACCCAGGAGGCATGACATATACCCTACATTGTGCCCATTAGGTGGGAGCACAACAATCCCCCTTTGCCACTTCTGTCCTTCCCCCCATCCCAGCTTGAGTTAAATTGAGTATTTTTCATGTGTGGACATGTATTAATCCATCTCCAGGCTTCATATTAGTATTGAGTACATTGGATACTTGGTTTCCCATTCTTGTGATACTTACTGAAGAGAATGTTCTCCAACACTGTCCAGGTTAAAAAAAATGTAAAGTCTCCATCTTTTATGGCTGAATAGTATTCCGTGGTATACATGTACCACAGTTTATTAATCCATTCATGGGTTGATGGGCACTTGGGTTCTTTCTACATCTTGGCAATTATAAACTGAGCTATGATAAACAATCTAGTGCAAATATCCTTATGATGAAATTATTTTTTTCTTCTGGGCATATGCCTAGTAATGGGATTTCAGGATTAAATGGAAGGTCTATTTTGAGTTCTTTACACAAACTTTTAAATAGTAACAGCTAAAAGTGCATTCATTCATATTTCCAAATTTATTAAACTAAATTCAGCATCCTAGCCTCTGCCGCATTTACCATGCACACCTCCACTTGCACATGGTCTCTCAAGAGGGAAAAATAATAAAAGAAAAATAAGACAAAGATCCCTGCCATCACCAATGAAGAATTTTAAATAGACATTACTAATTTAAGCACTGTTTATGACTGAGACAAAGTGAATATTGGGGGTAATATACAACTTTTAAATATCTTAAATACATTCTTATATTTATTGTCCAAATTCCTGTGTTGCCATTCATTTACTGTTTGGATAAAGAGATAAAGTAAAATTATGAATGTGCCATTGCTATAAATAATTAACTTCATCATGGGAAAACATAGAGAGGTGGTTTAAAAAAAATACTTCCCCTAATAGTAATTCATATTTATCTCTTCTGTCTTTCTAACTATTAAAAGCTGCTCATAACACTTATTACTGTCACTAAGAGAAAGAATACTTAATTCATTATAATTCTGGATGATTTATATATAGATTGTGAAGAAGGAAGTCCTTCTCTTTTTTGCCATTCATAAAATGATAAGCTTCCAATAAATCACTCAGCAAAGATTTCCATTCAAGAGCCATCCCTCCTGTTTTAGCTTAAAGGAATAGGTCCTTGATGTACTGATTATAAATCAAATTCTCATTTATGTGATTGGATTCATGTATTATTCACTAACAAATTTCAGACCCCAATAAATATCCTGTTCTCTGTTAATTCTGCTCAGGAATACAGCTGCTTATTCATGAGAAACCTGGGCTTCCCCAGCTTCACAGCTATCGGGGTAGAGATGGAGCCACTTTACCTATAATAGCTTATATTTTACTGGCTCTTGCCCTCACCTGTTCACATGGGATCTCCAGTAACCTGTAATGATTCATTCACCTTTGAGGTGTTTGGAGACCTCAAAGACTGTTTCACAAGTGCACAGACTGTCTCACAAGTGCACAGGGACCAGGCTCAGTTACTGTCTTCAGAAGCCACCACTGTGGCCCCTCTGCCATCCATCCCCTGCTCCCTGCCTATGAAGACACCAGAGAGAACCTCATCACTACTACTGTTGGTGGGACCCACCATGGGATAGTCTCATCCTTTCCAAGAACAATTTATCCAGCCCCAGCACTGTAAGCCACGAATTCTCGAGGTGATAAAGGGCTTTCTCTACCCCAGGGCTTTGATTCTGATTCATACCATGGGCTACCATCTGAATGTGTTCTTTCCAAAATCCAGATGTTAAAAATGAAGGTGCTAAGGAAATTTCACTTGGCATAAAAAATATTTTGAGGGGGAGGGGCAAGAAGGCTGACAGGTGCCAGCCTCTGATAGAAGCTCCTGTCCAGAGGGAAGGATAATGTCCAGAAAATACCCAATGAAGTTGAAGTTTTGGAGTCCAGCTGAGAGAGAAAAATGATATCTGCAGGACGGCTCTGCTGAGGCAAGTTGAGATTCCAAAAAAGCAATCTATAGGTACATAATACATCCTAAAGTAAAAGTGGATGTCCACCCCCTCCCCCATGTAAGTTGTGTTTTTATCTTTGTTTACTCTTTATCTGCTGCTGTAAGTTTTCTACAGGTGAATGGTGAACTGAGGACCTATTATCTCACCCCACATGTGAGAGCTACAGGAAGGGGTGTCTATTCCCCAGAGGGACCCTGCTGAGATTCTGAACACTCTCTCACCTGGCAGAAAAACCAAACAAATTTTTTCACTGCCATTTTGAATTTCCAGTCCACCATTCTCCCATTGCCTAAAGAGACAGTGGGGGGGGGGCCAAGAACAGCATCTCCAACACCTGCAGGATGCAGCACTCAGTGCTGGTCCTGCAGTCAGAGACCTGCTAGACCTGTGCACATTCTGTGGGCAGTGGTGGAGGAGTTTCCCATTCCAGGCACCTGTGCAGAAGGCCCCAGAACTGCTTGCTAGAGCTGCACGCATTCCACTGAGGGTGGGTGAGGAGTTCCCTGCTCCAAGTACCTGCACCAGGTGGGCCCAGAACTGACAGAGCCATGCGGTCCTGGCATCCCTGGCCAGTGGCCTGAGAACCACAGAGGATGGTCAGTTGAGAGGGAACCACACTAGAAAGGCAGTACCCCGAGGTGAAGCCCAGCAGACACAGCAGTGGGAACAACAAGGCTCACACCCATGAGGCACTTCAAGACAGACACGCTCTGCCTCTCTGGGCAGCCAGAGAAAGCTGGCATCTTCTCTGGTAGCATCCACTGACTGAACGGTTCTGGTACAGACTCCAAACGATGTAAATTCAGCATGGGGTAGAATCAGCAGAAAAACTCTGGCAACTTGAATAACCAGAGTAGATCAACTCCCCCAAGGAAGGATGGGGCAGATACAATTGAAGATTCCATCCATAAACAGATGGCTAAGATGTCAGAAATAGAGTTCAGAATTTGGATAGCAAATAAGATTAACAGAATGAAAGAAACAAGGAAATTAGAATTTCAAGAAATTATTCAGAAGATGTCTCAAGAATTCAATGATTTCAAAGATAAAATGACTAAAGATTTTGAAACATTGAGGCAAGAGTCTGCAGCCCTCAAAGATCTGAAAAATATGGTAGAATACCTCGGTAACAGAATGGAGCAGGCAGAAGGAAGGATCTCTGACATTGAAGACAAAGTTTTTGAACGATCCCAAGTACTCACAGATGAAGAGAAATGGAGAGCAAAAATGGATCTCTCTCTCAGAGAGCTCTAGAATAATTTAAAAAATAATAATATTTGCCTTATAGGAATCCCTGAAGGCGATAAAGTTGCTTCACAAAACACAGAGGCTCTTCTTCATGAAATTGTGAAAGAGAACTTTCTAGACATGCCAAGAGATTCTGAAATTCAGATAGCAGACAGTTTCAGAACCCCAGCATGACTCAACACAAATAAGACATCCCCCAGGCACATCATAATTAATTTCATTAAAGTTAATATGAAAGAGAAAATTTTGAAGGAACTAGACATAAGAAAACCATAATCTACAGGGGGAAGAATATTGGAATGACAGCAGAGCTCTCTGCTGAAACCTTTCATGCTAAAAGAGGGTGGTCATCCACTTTTAATCTCCTAAAATGAAATAACTTTAAACCCAGGATACTTTATCCAGCTAAACTGAGTTTCATTTATGATGGAGAAATTCAACACTTTAATGACACATTCACATGTTGAAGAAATTTACCATAACTAAACCAGCTCTCCAGGATATTCTCAGACATATCCTCCATAATGATCATCACAATCCTCCACCACAAAAGTAAACTTGCCCAGAAACTTTTGATCAAATTCCAACTTCTACAGTAGTGAAAGGATTAATGATGTCCACTGGACTTTTGAAGAACGTGATACCCAAAATTTTACCAGGCTTATCAATCATATCAATCAATGTGAATGGCTTAAATTGTCCTCTAAAGAGGCATAGGTTGCTGACTGAATACAAAAACTCAGGCCAGATATCTGTTCCATACAAGAATCTCATCTTAACTTAAAAGATAAATATAGACTCAGGGTGAAGGGATTGTCATCTATATTCCAGGCAAATGGAAAGCAGAAAAAAGCAGAGTTTGCAATTCTATTCACAGATACAATAGGCTTTAAACCAACAAAAGTAAGCAAGGATAAGGATGGTCACTTTATTTGTTAAGGGTAATACTCGATACGATGAGATTTCAATTATCAATATTTATGCACTCAAGCAGAATGCACCTCAATTTATAAGAGATACAATAATAGGCATGAGCAAGTTGATTTCTCCCAGCTCCATCATAGTCAGAGATTTCAATACTACTTTGGCAGTGTTGAATAGATCCTCCGACAAGAAGCTTAACAAAGAAATTTTAGATTTAAACTTAACCAGTCAGCATTTGGATTTAATGGACATCTACAGAACATTTCATCTTAACAAAATTGAATACACATTTATTTCATCAGCTTACAGAACATACTCCAAAATCAACCACATCTTAAGTCACAAGTCTAACCTCAGTAAATTTAAAAGTATAAAAATTATTCCATGCATCTTCTCAGACCATCATGGAATAAAAGTTGAACTCAGTAACAACAGGAATCTTCAGACTCACACGAAAACATGGAAGCTAAATAACCTTATGCTGAACGATAAGTGGGTCTGGGTGAGATTAAGAAGGAAAATACCAAATTTTTGGAACAAAATGATAATGAAGGCACAAGTTACCAGAACCTTTGGGATACCACAAAGGCAGTCTTAAGAGGGAAATTTATAGCACTGCAAGCCTTCCTCAAGAAAACAGAAAGAGAGGAAGTTAACAACGTAATGGGACATCTTAAGAAACTAGAAAAAGAAGAACACTCCAATCCCAAACCCAGTAGAAGAAAAGAAATAACCAAAATTAGAGCACAGTTAAATGAAATTGAAAACAAAAGGATTATACAACAGATCAATAAATCAAAATGTTGGTTTTTTGAAAATGTCAATAAAATAGATAAAGCTTTGGCTAACCTAATCAAGAAAAAATAGTAAAATCTCCAATTTTATCAATTAGAAATAGTAAAGATGAAATAACAACAGACCCCTCAGAAATTCAAACAATCATTAACAAATATTACAAGAAACTTTATTCTCAGAGATATGAAAATCTGAAGGAAATCGACCAATATTTGGAAGCACATCACCTTCCAAGACTTAGCCAGAATGAAGTGGAAATGTTGAATAGGCCTATACTAAGTTCCGAAATAGCATCAACTATACAAAATCTCCCTAAAAAGAAAAGCCCAGGACCGGATGGCTTCACCTCAGAATTCTACCAAACCTTTAAAGAGAAACTAGTACCTATATTACTTAACCTTTTCCAAAACATAGAAAAAGAAGGAGTACTACCCAACACATTCTATGACACAAACATCACCTTCATCCCCAAACCAGGAAAAGACCCAACAAGAAAAGAAAATTACAGACCAGTCTCAGGTTACAAAATCAACACTCAAATCTGTAGCTTTCATATACACCAACAGCAGTCGAGCTGAAAAAACAGCCAAGGACTCTATCCTGTTCACAGTGGTGCCAAAGAAGTTGAAATATTTGGGAGTTTACCTAACAAAGGATGGGGGAGATCTTTATAAAGAGAACTATAAAACTCTAAGAAAAGAAATAGCTGAAAATGTTAACAAATGGAAAAACATACAATGCTCATGGATGGGAAGAATCAACATTGTTAAAATGCCCATATTACCCAAAGTAATATATAATTTTAATGCAACCCCCATTAAAGCTCCACTGTCATACTTTAAAGATCTAGAAAAAATAATACTTGATTTTATATGGAATCAGAAAAAAACCTCGAATAGCAAAGACATTACTCAGGAACAAAAACAAAGTAGGAGGAATTACGTTATCAGACCTCAGACTATAGTATAAATCAATAGTGATCAAAACAGCATGGTACTGGCACAAAAACAGAGGGGTAGATGTATGGAACAGAATAGAGAGCCAAGAGATGAATCCAGCTACCTACCATTATCTGATCTTTGACAAGCCAATTAAAAATATTGTGTGGGGGAAAGATTCC
>NW_003852410.1:5638569-5683626 GCF_000181295.1 Otolemur garnettii
TGGAGACTTTACTTCCTTCATGTTTATATGGATGGAATTGGAAAATGTTCTTCTTAGCAAAGTATCTCAATAATGGAAGAAAAAGTATCCAATGTACACAGCCCTATTTTAAAACTAATTAATAGCTTTTATAGGAATGTCATAACCTAGTTATAGCCTTAGAATATGGGAAGGGGGTGGAAGGGTGAGGTGAGGGTGGATGGGAGGAGGGAGGAAGATTGGTGGGGTCACCTCTATGGTTTACCTTACAAGGTACAATTGAATCTTTCTAAAAGCAGAGTATGAACTTTTTAACTCAATAAGAAAATGATATGAAGGTTATCTTGACCAGTTTGATGAGAGTATTTCAAAATGTACGTGAAAACAGCACACTGTATCCTATGATTGCATTAATGTACACAGTTATGCTATAAGAAATAAAAAAAATTACAGACCAATATAACTAATGAATATTGATACAAAAATATTCACAAGATCCTAACAAATAGAATCCAGCAATACATCAAAAAAAAGTATACACCATGACCCAGTGGGTTTCATCCCGGATCTCAAGGCTGGTTCAACATACTTAAATCTATATAAATGTAATTCATCACATAAACAAATTAAAAACAAAGACATATGATTTTCTCAGTTGATGCAGAAAAAGCTTTTGATAATATCCAGCATCCCTTCATGATCAGAACACTTAAGAAAATTGGTATTGAAGGGACATTTCTCAAATTGATAGAGGCCATATACAGCAAACCCACAGCCAATATCATTTTGAATGGAGTTAAATTGAAATCATTTCCACTCAGATCAGGAACCAGGCATTATCTCCATTACTGTTTAACATTGTAATGGAAGTGTCAGCCATCGCAATTAGGGAAGAAAAGGCAATCAATGGTATCCCTATAGGATCAGAAGAGATCAAACATTCACTCTTCACAGATGACATGAGTGTATACCTGGAAAACACCAGGGATTCTACTACAAAACTCTTAGAAGTGATAAAGGAATACAGCAGCGTCTCAGATTATAAAATCAACACTCATAAATTGGTAGCCTTTATATATACCAACAACAGTCAAGCTGAGAAAATAGTCAATAACTCTATTCCATTCATAGTAGTACCAAAGAAAATGAAATATTTGGGAGTTTACCTAACAAAGGATGTGAAAGATCTCTGTAAAGGAAACTATGAAACTCTAAGCAAAGAAATAGCTGAAAATGTTAACAAATGGAAAAACATACCATGCTTATGGATGGGAAGAATTAATATTGTTAAAATGTCCATACTACCCAAAGCAATGCAATCCCTATTAAAGCCCCCTGTCATACTTTAAAGATATCAAAAAGATAATACTTCATTTTATATGGAATCAGAAAAAACCTCGAATAACCAAGACATTACTCAGATATAAAAACAAAGCAGAAGGAATCATGCTACCAGACATTAGACTATATTATAAATTGATAGTGATCAAAACAGCATGGTACTGGCACAAAAACAGAAAGGTAGATATATGGAACAGAACAGAGAACCAAGAGATGAACCTAGCTACTTACTGTTACCTGATTTTGGTTTTGTTTTGTTTTTGCAATTTTGGCCAGGGCCAGGCTTGAACCTGCCCCCCTCGTATATGGGGCTGGCACCCTACTCCTTGAGCCACAGGCGCCACCCACTATTACCTGATTTTTGACAAGCCAATTAAAAACATTGAGTGGGGAAAAGATTCCCTATTTAACAAAAGGTGCTGGGCAAACTGAGTGGCGACCTGCAGAAAACTGAAACTGGATACCCACCTTTCACCACTAACTAAGATAGACTCTCACGGGATTAAAGATTTAAACTTAGACACGAAACTATAAAAAATACTAGAAGAAAATGTAGGGAAAACACTTGAAGAAATCGGCCTGGGTGAAAATTTTATGAGGCAGACCTTCCGGGCAATTGAAGCAACATTAAAAATACACTACTAGGACCTCATCAAACTAAAGAGCTTCTGCACAGCCAAGAACACAGTAAGTAAAGCAAGCAGGCAGCCTTCATAATGGGAGAAGATATTTGCTGGTTATGTCTCTGACAAAGGTTTAATAATCAGAATTCACAGAAAACTCAAACATATTAGCAAGAAGAGAACAAGTGATCCCATTTCAGGGTGGGTAAGGGACTTGAAGAGAAAATTCTCTGAAGAAAACAGGCACATGGCCTACAGATACATGAAAAATGCTCATCATCTTTAATCATCAGAGAAATGCAAATTAAAACTACTTTGAGATATCATCTAACACCAGTCAGATTAGCCCATATCACAAAATCCCAAAATCACAGATGTTGGCGTGGTTGTGGAGAAAAGGGAACATTTCTACACTGTTGGTGGGATTGCAAACTAATACATTCCTTTTGGAAAGACATCTGGTGAACACTTAGAGAACTAAAAATAGATCTGCCATTTGATCGTTTAATTCCTTTACTAGGTATATATCCAGAAGACCAAAAAAGCATACTACAACAAAGATGTTTGTACCAGAATGTTTATTGCAGCCCAATTCATAATTTCTAGGTCATGGAAGAAGCCCAAGTGCCCATCAACCCATGAATGGATCAATAAACTGTGGTATATGTACACCATGGAATACTATGCAGCCCTAAAGAAGGATGGAGACTTTTCCTCCATCATGTTTACATGGATGGAGCTGGAAAATATTCTTCTTAGCAAAGTATCTCAAGAATGGAAGAAAAAGTATCCAATGTACTCAGCCCTACTATGAAACATGAATTATAGCCCAAGAATACAGGGGAAGGGGAGAGGAAAGGGAAGGGAGGGGGGACGATGGGTGGAGAGAGGGCGATTGGTGGGATCACGTCTATAGTTTATCTTTTAAGGGTACATGTGAATCTTTCTAAATGAAGACTATAAATGTCTTCACATAATAACTAAGAAAATGACATAAAGGCTATTTTAACCAGTTTGATGAGAATATTTTAAATTGTATATAAAAATAGCACACTGTACCACATGATAGTATCAATGTACAAAGCTGTGATCTAATAAAAAAAATTTTAAATTAAAGGCCACTGGAGATCAGAAAGCATTAGAAGGGGATTTCTCTCTATCTGCATAAAACCTGGACTGACCAGATCAAAAGATAAAAGGAGGGGGCATCTGACTTCCTTTCCTCCCCCCCCCCAAATGCTCCACAATGGGCCCAAATCTTTCAAAACACAATACCTATCTCTCAGGTTAATTTACAAGTCAATCTGTTTCCCCATCTATTCATCTTCCCATCCTACAGCAATCTGTTGCACCTGTACTCCACTTTCTTCCCCCTCCCTTCTAAATGACATCTATAAAGGTATTGGACTGACCATCATTGACATACTGGGTAATCATGCTTATGATTCTCTCCATGTGCAGGGTTATTTAGTAATAAACATTTCTCTTAGTATTCTGCCTTAATTGTAAGTTGATCTTCCAGCAAACTTTGTGGGGAGTGAGGGAAATTTTACGTGGCCTCTACAAAACTCAGTTACCAATGTGATAATTTTAAGAGGTGGGGACATTAAGATGAGATGAGGCCATGAGTGTTCCTCCCTCCTGAAAGGGATTAAGGCCCTTAAAGAAGAGGCTTCACATAATATTTCACTTTTACCATTTTCATCTTTTCTGCCCTGTGAAGATACATCAGTGAGATGTCTGTAACTCTGGGTATGACTCTATTCTTGATGGAGGCAGGGTAGGTGATTGGGTATCAAGGGTAGAGGACTCATTCTAAATTGGCTTAACCAGATTCCTGCTACAACTGTTCTAAGCAGGCTGAAGACCAGTCCAAAAGAGGGCTCAAAGGAGTCTGATTTAAGTGTGGTTAAGAGTCTTTATCATATCCAAGCAGCTACTTGTCCCCTGATTCTCACAAGTGTCTCATGGAAACCATTCCTTTTGATTCTCTCCATGAGGCCAAACCTAGATTATATGAGGTTTTATGTTTTTCATCAACCCAGCTTTCAACTAACCTCTCCCTATGCCTTTCAACCAAAACCCTAATGCAAAATGACTTCTCAAAAAAGACCATGCAATATTTCAACAACCACATCTAAATCATTTGAAGTCACAGATAGAAAGATGTTTGTGTGTATATATAAACATATGTATAGGGTACACACACACACACACAGCCCTTCAGTTTTCAAAGCCAACTTCCCTCAAATACCTTTCCCATTGCCTAACCACCCTCTACCTTATTCACATCTTATTTATAGCTAAGTTTGGAATGTGAATGAACATTAGACACTTAGACAATGGTGATAGCACGACATGGTTTTTTTCCCTACACTCTTCTTTTGTAAAATATAGCCTGACTTAATTTTTTAATCTAGCTATGTAATTTCTGACACTCATATCCTACAATTTAATAACATATTCACATGAATCCTTTGATACAAGGCTCACCAAAAACTTATAACATAAGAACAGGAAGTATTAATACTATTTCAAACATAGCTGAAGAAACCAAGGCTTCAAGAGGCTAAATAACCTGCCTGAGACCACACAGCAAAAGTAGATCTTGTCTTCTGATAGAACATTTCTTCCCATCTACTATAACTTATGAAATCTTTTGATAGCAGAACTGGGCATTATGATCAAAGGGGCATTAAGAAATCCTATGATTGCTCTGAGCCTTATACTTTCATTACTTTGTCATTCCCTCTTTTTTAATGGCATATTTATGTTCCCAATGTTAAGAAAAAGACTGAGATGAACTTTCATTGAAGAAACGTAATTCTCAGCATTTCTAGCTAAACGAGAAATTGAAAGGCAATCTTTTATGTAGCTTTTTGAGCAGAAGTTTAAAAAATTACCACTATTTTCTTGTAAACATAAAGTCCCTATTATCAAGCATTATAACTGTTACAAATCATTTATGATATTCAATAAAAATAATTTCTCAAATGTCTTTATGTCCTACATTAAAAGTGACATACAATTTTTTCTTAATGTAATTTTAAGAAATGTTTTTATCTTGATCTCTACCAGAAAAGCTGGTACAAATAAATACACAAACTCACTATAAGTGGAAGAAATTGTGTGTATCCTATAAATACTTTTTTTTTTTTTTGGAGACAGAGTGTTGCTACGTTGCCCTTGGTTGAGTGCTTTGGCATCACAGCTCACAGCAACCTCCAACTCTTGGGCTTAAGAGCATCTCTTGCCTCAGTGTTCCAGGCAGGTGGGACTATAGGTGCCCTCTGCAATGCCAGGCTATTTTTTGGTTGCTGCTGTCATTGCTGTTTAGCTGGCCCCGGCATGGTTAAAACCTGCCAGCGTGGGTGTATGTGGCCGATGTTCTACTCGCTGAGCTATGGGCGCCGCCCCTATATAAACACTTTCTGACATCTCTTGGCAATGACCTGTAACACAGAGATATTACAATAAATTAAATAATACATGTCAGCATAAAAGAAGCCGATAGTGGATTGTAGGTATCCTGTAAAGTGAATTTCCTTTTCTAGACTTCGCTTTTTTCATCTGTTCATAAAGGAGATTAGACTAGACCTCAAACGTTCTGTTATTCAAAGCTGACAACCTAAGATCGGAAATATGAATATGGTCATTACTAAAGTGTCCACGAGGTGGCAGAAGAGGCAACTTGGCTGTAGTCGATGAAAAAATGGCTAAAATTCTAGCACAAGGGCTTTAGAAGAGTAATTTGCAATATGAATGATCCCATCATCTTATAGGTGAGGAAACTGAGGCCTAGAGTAGTTCTACTTTGTCTTTTCCTGAATCTGTGACACTAATCAAGATACTTAAACTCCACGGTTTGTCATTTGTAAGATGGAGCTGTGCCTACCTAGTTGCTAATGTATAATGAGATAGTATACATAAAGTGCTTAATATGATGCCTGATGTATGCTTTAAACAAAAGTATTATTACTTTTACATAAAGAGTTATTGGTAGGTTATTGGACCTACTTTCTGAAATATAGAAATTATGAGGATGTTTAAATTATTAATAATCTGGGAAAGACATCAGTGCCTCCCATTTTTGTCTCCTATAAGTCGGTGTTTTATATGAGCTGCATGTTCTTACTTCAATCATTGCTTTTATTTCCTTCCTCATCTTCCTGGAAGGCACTTCTGTTTCTTGAGAGGACTATTTTCATGATCGTAAGTTTTGAGTTTCTTTACCAGTACCTCTGGGTACCTACTTGGAATTTTCTGTCACCTGTTCTTCCACTGTTGGAACTTGGCAGGTCTCAAAGAAAATGAGATCAAGTAGCCTTAAGAATGAAACTAATGGCATTACTACCTGGCATTTAACAGGAGCTTACCCTCTACCAGACATTGCACTGAGTGGAGAATTAAATATTAACAAATTTGATCCTTGCAACAAACCTTTGAAATAGGTACTATCATTTCTCCATTTGACAGATGAGGAACTGAAGCCCAGAATCTGCATATAATAGAAATTTAATATATTCCACCACATAACACGATGTTCCCAGTAACCTCAAATTCTTACCCTTAATAAAATATGTGAAAAGTGATCATCCTCCCAAGACTAGACTTTCTAGAACAATTTCCTTTCCTCCAGTTAGGAAGTTGATATCATGTCAAATCACTTTGTAGGCTAACATTAAAAAGAATATAATCAACCTACAAATATCACAGTGTAGTTCTGTCTCAAGCATTTTCATAGGCTCTCTGGTTATTTCTTTTCTTAATGGGAACAGTTTGTAATATTTATACATATTATAATTTCATGTCATAATATTATATGTCTATTTATATATGATTTATAGAAATTATGAATATTTATAATATTTAATAAGGGCTATCACTCTTTGCCAGCTGATGTTTTGTTATTGTTGCAGTATAAAAAAAAATGAAAATAGGTCACCTTTTCATAAATATCTTTATTTTCTAGACCAATGCCCATAATCTATGTTGTGATGTTGTATTTTCCTCCAAATGCCTCCACAAAGTTCTAATTGCATCTTCATGTAATCCTTAGATCAAACTAACAACTTCTCTTCTTAGCTTTCCAGTCTGAAACCACTTTGCATTGGTCTCTTTTTTCTTGCCTTCCTAAACAGATTTAAACTTCTTGAAAATAGGGATGTTATATTGGTCTTTCTAATAAACAACTGCTTTTTGACTCTGAGATAATAAAGGATCAAACTAGAGATATTAGGAACCTAAATCATCTAAGGATCAAGTCTTGGCTCCATGGCTAAGAAGCTATCAACCCCTTTCTTACTGAATGTTGTTCAAGGAAAACTTACAAATTGATGCAATTAATAAGCATGGCAAGGGTGCACCAAGATAGCATCCCTGTGGATCTGGAGTTGAAAAAGGCCTTCGCAAAGCTTCAAGCCAAAGTTATCGACACTCAACAGAAAGTGACGCTTGCAGACATGAGTGAGCAGCCAAAGGAAAAAGCATGTGCATCTTACAGATATAGAGGTTATGACTTTGGTGAATAAATCTAACATATATGATGGGGTAGGAAGAATGTTTATTCCTCAATCCAAGGAGGTAATTCACAATCAGCTGCTAGAGAAACAGAGATTAACAGAGGAAAAAGTTAATCCTACTGGGAGAAAATCCTACTGGGAGCAGAGATTTAAGGAAGCAGAGGACAGCATCTGAGAGATGCTGATAGCAGGAAAGGCCCAGTCAGGATCCGCAGGATCCCCAGGGAACCCTGATCCTTGCTCTGATGGACATTTTATCTGGATGGCCTAGCAACCTCACATTTCCTACATCAGCCTGAGCCCCTTTCAGATTCTAACCCCGCAGTTTTCACCCTGCCTAGACACTCTGCTCTCCTGAGATAAGTCACCAACTCCCAGGAGAGGGAAGGTGGGAGCCAGGACAAAGAGGGAAGCTTTGCCTGACCTATCACTGATCAGACAAATAAAAGGCATCTGTCCCTGGCCCCAAAAGGATAGCAAACCTTCTTGGAAGAGTAAAACATAGATAAATATATTGTTCAGTTCAACCAAACATTGAATAAACCTCACTATATATCATGAATAGTGTTGCATGCTGGTAGTACAAAGGTAAGACACAGTTCCTGGTTTCTGGATTCATATCCACAATTAAAAAATATACAAATTAAAATGTTACATGTGAGTTGAAAGATGGAGTTCAATAATCCCTCTACCCACTTTATTACTTTTCATCCTCAGCTCTGGTGGTAAAGAGGTCTTCTTGGTATAACAACATATCAAAGTTATATTGTGAAGGGGTTCAATGACCACTGTGGTCAGACTGAGCTCCTTGTACATATACGAGGACAAATACCATAAAAAGAGATCTGCAAACTTCACCACAGAGAGAGGTTTGGTGAAGCCATGGGCCATAGCAAGGAGAACAAAGGAGAGGGACTTCCAGGTTCTCATGGGGAACAGGCTTGGGAGTGGTTAAAAAACAGCTTAGAAAAGGGTAGAGTATGTGTGCTGAATTTCCAGCTATGGGTGATCAGCTAAAAATAAGAGTGAGCACTTAGTGGTAAATGAGGGAGCCTGCCCATCATTAGCCATTGTAAGGTATTATGGTAGCTAAACATCAAAAATGCTAAAGATAAGCACAGAACTAAGGGCGTAATGGTAATGGGGCTCTCAGGACCAGAGGATGGAAATTAACCCACCTTAGTACAAGATAGATGGAATTCATCTGAGGTTAATTCATATCATCCCTTAATTGAAAGCTGTCACCACAACACAAGAAACTTAACCCACACAGAAAACTGATCTCAACCTCGCTGCCAGTGTCTGCATTTGTTAACTACTGCCACTGTTGCTCTAGATACCAAAGGACAACTGCTGGCTTTTCTGGAAAAGTTGCTTTTTCCATCTTTCTTCCACAATCATGTGTAATGAGAATAATAAATACAAACCTGTGGTGGCCCCACCCATCTGCCAATTTCTCCTCATCACCTTCCCTTTTCCTCCTTGTCACTGGTACAAACCTATATGCAAGACCATACTAATGCATCTTGTGACATGTGCCTTCTTGGATCTATTGGTTTTTCTTAAAAATGAACCCTTGAGTATGTCTTTGATAAGGTTTTCATCCCAAGGTTCAACTCCACAGGGTTAACTGTAAAAACAGAAGGAGCATTAAAAAATAAACCAAGTGCCTTAAATTATGAGATACATCCAATCAATAATAATGATAAAATGTATATTTTTCCACTATCAAAGAAAATTATTTATTGATCAAGCCAGCATTTTCTGCCCCAATATTCAGGTAGCATCACTATTTGGCAGAGGGCAGGCCAAAATACCACAAGTGATTATCTGTAGCAAGTGATTTCATGAGACAGAAGTCACTGGCATATTAATATTTCAGATCATTTCCTCTTTAGTCAGCTTTCCTACCATAACCCTTTAATTATTTTGAAACAGAGTCTCACTATGTCACCCTCAGTAGAGTGCTATGGCATCACAGCTTACAGCAACCTCAAAAGCTTGGACTTAAGTGATTCTCTTACCTCAGTCTTCCAAGTAGCTGGGACTATAGGGGCCCACCACAATGCCTGGCTATTTTTGGTTGTTGTTGTTGTTGTAGTTGTCATTGTTTGACGGGCCTGGGCTGGGTTTGAACCTGCCAGCCCTAGTGTATGTCATCGGTGCCCTAACCACTTAGCTACAGAAATCCATATCTCTTTCTTTCCCATTGTCTACCATGATCCAGACCCACAGGAAGAGATTAATGAACATGGTTCAACCTATGAAAAACGGGACAACTTTGTCAGATCTTTATATTGAATGGTAGGATAGAAATGTCTTAGCCATGATAATTATACAACTTAAGGAAGAGCCAATATTTCAGTTAAGGCACGGGGCATCCATGCATCCAAAAACAAATTGTTCCTGCCCAGAAATATTAGAACTGGACAATCAGATCATCTGTATGTGACCACCCAAACTTTGTTTTCATTAAACCTTTACCTGGTAAATAGACAGATTGAGACTTGATTGCACATTGTCAACATCATTTTAAAGTTTGTACAACAAGGAGTGTCACAGTGAGATTCAAAAAGTAAATTTAAATGCTTCTGTATTATTATCTCTGGAATAAAATCAATGTACATGGCATTAACCTGGTACTTTGTCACACTGGCTACATTTAGCCCCAAGCCACATAGTCTACAAGGAGGGCTTATCCAGATGGTTTGCAAGGAGAGGGAGTTTCTGTCTCTGGCTGTCCCTCATTTACACTGGTTATGAGCAACTACCCTTCCCACTCTACCAGGTTACCTTATCCATTCCCTCAGGGCCACTCAGGAAGTGAGCCTGGGCCCTTGAACTATCATATTTTGTTCATGTCTAATTGTGTGGAGATGAGGCTGTGAGGAAGCAGGGCCCCCACAGCCTGGGGAACATTCAGGGAATGAACCCCCACCTGCTCTCCTCCATTTCCAAAACTATATTCCTTTCTTCATGGTCCCTCTGCCAGAAGTCCCGTAGCTCTCTCTTTGTTCTGTTAACTATGCAGAGATCTTTGTAAACTTTCCCTTCCTTCTCCTTGTCATATCCTAACAAAGTTGAGTAGAAACCACTCAGTCACTTAGCTCTTCCTTTGTCTTGTAAACTATGCTGAGATCCTTGAGATCTCTCCCTTCTTACTTCTAGTCATATGTTAACAAAGTTGAGTAGAAACCATTCAGAAGATGATTTGTCTTTATTAAAGTCATTTACATTTTCCAATTATACTATAAGAACAAAAGTATGTCTTTTGCTTATGGTATTTCCCCATACTGTCTCTGCTACTTCCCGCTGGACAACCCAGTACAGATACTAAAGCTGATTTTATGCTTTGGTGCTGGCTACAGCCATCAGCTCTATCAGTCCTCCCAATCCTATCTTTTGGCTCTGTATCTTCTCTTGTGCTGTATTTTCCTCATTCCCCACCCATTTCACTCTGGTTCACTCCCCACGGCTGCGCTGGTTAGTGACACAAAGGTAGAGGGAAAATTAGCCTACTCAGAACAACCAACAAAGCAGAGAGTACAGTAGTGGAGGCTGAGGACTCGGCGATATATGCAAGGCTCATGATTCAACATAGAAACTAATGAGAAAAGCATCCCAATTAATATGTAGCATATGATAAATTGGTTTTGTTGTTGTTGTTTAGAGACAGAGTCTCACCTTATCATCCTCAGTAGAGTGCCATGGCATCACACAGCTCACAGCAACCTCCAGCTCCTGGGCTTAGGCAATTCTCTAAACTCAGCCTCCTGAGTAGCTGGGACTACAGGTGCCTACCACAATGCCTGGCTGTTTTTTTGTTGCAGTTTAGCCAGGGCCAGGTTTGAACCCTCAGTATATGGGGCTGGTGCCCTACTCATTGAGCCACAGGCACCGCCCTAATAAATGTTTTATATGTATAATGTTATATTTCATATATTTATTGGAGACATGTAATTATATTATCTCACATATATGAATAAATAAATATTTTGGAATATGCACAGACCAAGAGAACAAGATAGGGTGATCAGAAACAGACCGGAGTACATATAGGAATTCAATATATAGTAAATATGGCATCTAAAATCAAGAATACAGTAGAACCTCTGTAAGTTGACCACCCAAGGGACTATAACAAACTGGTCATCATATGGTGGTGGTCCACATAGGGAACTAAGCCTACTGTACTAATATATGCATGTGGTACATGTCTGATAAATGAAAATTAGGTCAGCTTAAGAAAGTGGCATTGCAGGAAGGTGGCTAACTATGAAGATTCTACTGTATTTATATTCAAAAAATAGTGCTCAAAAAACTTAATAACAATTGGGGGGAAGGTTGTATTTCTACCTAACATCAAGATAAAAACTTGATGGACAAAGTAACTTTAAAAGAAATCCTAAGTGTACTAGAAGAAATCAAGGAGAAATTTCCTTCATGAGGCCAGAATGGAAAAGTGTCTAAAGTATGATAATGAGTCCAGAGTCATACAGGAAAAAATATTTTATTTCAACTTCACAAAAATTTTAAATGTTTTTATAGCAACAAACACCTCTAAACAAGGTCAAAAGAAAAATGACAGGCAAAATACAACTCATATCACAGAGGATAAATATATTTGATACTACAAAGAATTTTTACAAGTCAGAAGTAAAACCAACAGTAAAACTGAAATATGGGTAAATAATATGAACAGCTGGTTCAGAGAAAAATACAGCTGTTAAACACATGAAATGATTCTTAACCTTTTGTTTAGAGAAATAAAACTATAATGAGAGAGCAAACCTGTTAGATGGAATACTAAAATAGAAAATGTGTTAAACACTGGGTTGGCAAGGCTGTGGATAAGCTATTTTTATATGTGGCTCTTGGGAATGCAACTTGGTACAAACTTATGGGCAGAAATCTAGAAACATCTGTATCTATAAAATCTAAAACATACTCATCAGCAATCTCACACTTAGGAATGTGCTATACACAGACACAGGTGTTTATGAGCCTATATGTGCAAGATATTCATCATAGCAGTGTTTATAAAAGCAAAACCCTGGAATCAACCTCAGTGTTCATCAATGCAGACCACAGAAAAAAATTTTATGTTATATCCACAAAATGAATACTTGGCAGCTATCCAAAAGAAGAATGCATTTTTGTAGCTACTAAAGTGAGAAATTCTTGTAGATACATAATTACCTTTCAAGGACTAGGGATAGACACTCTTCATAGTATATACAGTTCTGGTTTTAAGAGTATACTCTTGAAATGCATAAAATGTTTCAACTTATAAATATAACAAAATACTAAAATTGTTATTTCTAGGGAAGAGAAATAAGCTCAGAGTTAAGGTTTACGTATAAATAGTGGACATGGATTATAGATAATCTTGTGCTTTTTTTGTATTCTCTGAACTTTCTATATACAATAAGCATAATATTTTTATAAACAGAAAAAGCTGGCTCAAGGAGTAGGGCACCAGCCCTGTACACCAAAGGTGGTGGGTTCAAACCTGGCCCCAGACAAATACTGCAAAAAAAAAAAAAGAAGAAGAAGAAGAAAGAAAGAAAGAAAGAAAAAGTTATAGGTAAGTCAAAAATATTTATGTACTACAATTAAAATACCAGGATGGAGAAAACATACCATGCTAGCACTAATCAAATAAATCTGGAATAACTATATTAATTTCACACATAACAGAATTCTGACCAAGAAAAATTATCAGGAAAAAAAGGCATTACATAATGATGAAGGAGTCAATTGTCCAAGAAGATATGCTACTTTTTCAAGTGTATGTATCTAACAGAATATTAAAATACTGAGTCAAAATCTGATAGTTGAAATAATAATACAAGTTGAAATAGATGAATCCACTATTATAGCTGGAGACACCAACATCCCACCTTTGGTAATTGATAGACCAAACAGACAGGAAATCAGGAAGAATAAAAATGACCTGAATAACACTATCATTCAACTTGGTCTAACTTTCACTTATAGAATATTATATCTAATAACAGCAGAATACACATTCTTCCCAGCTCACATGGAATATTCACAAAGATAGACCACATTCTCGGTCATAACACATAACTAGAGAAATTTTAAAGAATAAAATTAAGTAAAATGTGCTATCAGTTCACAAATGGAAATCAATAACAGACAAGTAGACATGTAATCCCCAGCTGCTGGGAAATTAAATGTACTTTCAAACAGCACATATTTATTAATACCACTGTGTCTCAAAAGAAATTTAAAAATATTTTGAACCAAGTAAAAATGAAATCAATATTATCAAACTATGTGGGATAAAATAGAAGCAATGCTCACAGGGAAATTTATAGCATTAAGTACATATATTAGAAAATATTAAATAATAAAAAATAATAATCTTATCTTCCACTGTAGGAAATAAGAAAAAGTAGAACAATTTAAACCTAAAACAAGTAGAATAAAGGAAAAATACAGATTAGAGTGGAAATCAATAAAATTGAAAATAGGAAAACAATAAAAATATTAATATCTGTGAAACCAAAGGTTTGGTCTTAGAAAAGATCAGTAAAATTGATAAGCCTCTATCCCAACTACCCAAGAGAAAGAAGGTTAAAATTACCAATATGAAAAATGAAATGGAGGTCATCACTACTAATTTTATGAACACTAAAATGATAATTCAAAATATCATGAAAATTTCAATAGCCATAAATTTAATAACTTAGAAAAAATGAGCCAGTTATTTGAAAGACACAAACTAATAAAACAACTAATCTGATTAAGTCTATGACAAAAAACTGAATCGATAATTATTAACCTTCCAAAAAAGAAAGCACTAGGCCTGGTGAATTCCACCAAACATTTCAGGAAGAAGTGATAGCAATTACTTACAATGTTGGGTGATGATTTCTTGCAGGGAGCAAAGGACGGCTTGGCTGTGGGTGCAAGCTCGCTCCTAGAATTCTATGAAAGCAAAAAATGACTACTACTCTGGGTGGCAGGAGCAGTAAAATCTCTTTATTCTCCACATTTTTATAGTAAACTAATCATGTACACCACATTGATCAATAATCCTAACATCCTTTATTCTTATCTTAAAGTACAGAAAAGAAAGAAAGTCCAGGAAAGTAAGATAACCATCTTAAGACTAGCCTCAGGCTATTCCTCTCTAAAGATCTAAAACAATCCTACATTATCTGACTTCTATTGCCAAAGTTAAAGGTCAGGATAAACAGGGGAGCAAAACTTTTTTTCTTCCATGTACTCAATTAAGTTTCTGAGAAACAGGCTTAATGATTGTTTTCTCATGGTTTGGAGCTCCCCCCCCAACCCTGCCCCAACAACGGAGTGTTCTTTTACTCACATCATTATGATGGAGTTTTTCTTTTCACTCACATCAACCTTTGAGTCATGTCCCCTGCTCAGATGGGTCATGGTTCAACCCTTATCTGGCAGGATGACTTGACTGCACAGTCAGGGTTCCATGTAGGAGGCTGTTAAGCTTTGCCTGCAGGCCCCTGCCATGCTCTCCCAGGTTGCTTGGCCTGGACAAAGACACACAATACTCGTGAGTCTTTTCACTCAGTTTCTGGAATTAAAAGACCACATTTCATTTAATTTTATGTGGCAGTTCATCCCACATTACAATCTCTTTCAGAAAATAGAAGATAAGGAAACATTTCCAAACTCTTCTATGAGATGACCATTCCGGTAATATAAAAACCACATTAAACATATTATGAGAAGGAAACATAGAGATCAATATCTTTCATGCCATAGTCCACACAAGCAAAAAGTACAAGGTATATATGTACATATGGGATTAACGTCAAATTAAAAGCTTCTGCATAGCAAAGGAACCAGTCAATGGATGGAAAAGGCAATCTGTAGAGTGGTAGAAAATATTTGCAAACCATAAATCTGAGAAGGGGTTACTATCCAAAATATAATATAAGGAACTTAAATAGCTAAACATCAAGAAAACAAATAACCTGATTTAAAAATGGGTAAAACAACTGAATAGATATTTCTCAAAAGATGACCTGCAAATGGCCAGCAGATATGTGAAAAAAAGCTCATCATTAATCATTGGGGAAATGCAAATTAAAACCATAATGAAGTACCACTTCAAACCTGTTAAATGGCCATTACTAAAAACACAAAAGACAACAGGCATTGGTGACACTATGGAGAAGAAGGAACCCTTGCACATTGTTGGTGGGAATGTAATGTAAGTTAGTACAGCCACTATGGAAAACAGTTTAGAAGTTCCTCAAAACAATTAAAAATACAACTACCAGAAGATTCAGCAATCTCACCACTGGGTTTATAACCAAATGAAAGGAGGACTTCAGTATGTCAAAGAGTCCCATATTCACTGCAATATTATTCATAAAAGCCAAGATATAGAATCAACCCAAGTGCCCATCATGGATAATAAAGAAAATAAAGAAGATATGTGCAAAGGGATACTCTTCGTCTTTAAAAAAAAAAAAAAAAAAAGGAAATCCTGTCATTTGCAACAAGATGAATAATCTGGAAGACAATATGTTACATGAAATAAGCCAGGTACAGAACAGCAAATATTACATGATCTCATTATTATGTGGAATCTAAAAAAGTTGAACTCTTTAACACAGAAAGTAGAATGATAGTTACTGAAGTCTGGGGTGATGTTGGTCAAAGGATAGATTGGAGGAATAAGTTCAAGAGATCTGTTCTATACCATGGTGACTATAACATTGTTACATATAACAATAATATTATAGTCTTCAAAATTGCTGAAAGCATAGATTTTAACAGCTCTTATCACAAAAAAAGTATGTGACATAATACATACGTTAATTAACTTAATTTAGCCATTCTATAACAAATGAGTCCAAAAAAGTCTCAAAGCCAGGCAGAGTGGCACACACCAATTAGTCCCAGCTACTCAGGAGGTTGGGGTGGGAGGATTGCTTGCTTCCAGGTGCTCTGCGCTATAGTACACAATGTCAATCAAGTGTCTGCACTAATTTCTGTGCCAATATGGCATCTTCCTGAGAGTGGGAGACAACCAGGTTGCCTGAGAGGGAGTGAATCAGTGCAGGTCAGAAAAGGAGCTCAAAATCCCTATGCTGACCAGTAATGGGATCATACCCATGGGTAGCCACTACACTCCAGCCTGGGCAACATAGCAAGATCCCCATTTCTTTAAAAAAAAGAATTCTTCTAAACATAGGTAAAAAAATCATTAGCAATGTATCAGGAAATTGAGTCCAAGGTATAATGAATCAACTGGGATTTATTTGAGCTATGCACAACTGGCTCAACATTCTAAATGAACTAATGAAACCCACCCATCAGCAGTCTAAAGAAGAAAAGTTGTATAATCATATGGATTGATGCAGAAAATCATCTGATGAAATGAACATTGATTCATTATGGAAACTCTCAGTAAACTGTAAACATAGGAAGACTTGCTCAAGTTTTAAAAATCCAGGAAAAGTGCACAGTTAACACCACAGTTAATAGTGAAAAACTAAATTCACTCTCAGATCAGAAACAACATGTCTTAGTACATTTGGGCTGTTATTACAAAATATCATATATTTGGTAGCTTCTAAATAACAAATTTGTTTTTCACCATCCTGGGAGCTGGGAAGCCCAAGATTAGGGAACTGGCAGATTCAGGGTCCAGTGAGGTTGTGCTTCCTTGTTTGTGGACAGCTGTTTCCTCACTGTACCCTTACAGGGTGAAAGAGGGAGAGGAGTTCTCCGAGTCGTGCTTTATAAGGGCACTAATCCCAATTATGAAAATTCCATCCTCTTGACTGAAGCACTTCCCAAAGATACCACTTCCAAATATTATCACATTGAACATTAGATTTCAACATAGGAGACACACATGGTCCACAAAACAAGGCAAAAGTGTCCTAACTGCTGTTCAACATACTGGAAGTCCCACACTGTGTAATAAAACAAGAAAAGAAAGGTAAAATATACAGATGGGTGTAGCATAAATAAAAGCATACTTTTATTCACAAATGATGGCATTATTGTCTATATAGAGGTCCTTTTTTCACAAATGATGACATTATTATCTATAAAGAGAATCAACAAAAAATTTCCTAGAATTAATAAGTATAGGGAAGTGGCATGATTCAGAGTCAATCAGTATATTCAAACATCAATAACTTTCCAATATTGTAGGAGAGAACCATTGTAATTAAATTAACAAGATCATCTAGAGGATGCTTAAGGCAAGATGGCTGACTGAAGCCAGCTTTTGGCAGAGGCTCCCAACCAGAGGGTGAAATAATGGCCAGAAATAACCCAATAAAGCAGATCAGGAGCTGAGTTGAGAGAGAGGATCTATAGGTTCGCATCACCCCTGCGGCCATAAGCTGGGACTCCAAGGAAACAAATTTCAGGTATAAAACCATCCCAAAGTGGACAAGCAGCTTGAGGTGAGTAGAGAACAGAGGACCTTCTGTTTCACCACAGAGGAGAGACTGACCGAGGGCCAGGACTCCCTGCACGGAGAAATACTACTGAAAGCCCAGGCAGTCTCTTTCCTGGACCAAAAGTTGATCTAATATTCTCCCTACCTTCCTAAACTTCCAATTGACCCATTCTCCCTCTCCTAGTGGTTTGGAAGACCAACCCTGGCAAAATCTAGAATGTTTGACAAATATTTGCTAGGGCAGGGCACCTCATGAGCTTTGGGACAGTTGCGCTGAATCCATAACTTTATTAGAGGCGGGGAGTCACAAAGGAAGAAAGACTTGCCCTGTGTTGGAAAAGAGCATAGCTCAGACTGCGCTAATGATCACCGTGAACCAGCCCACCAGCTCCCTAGCTCTGCAGCCTGCGGTGGGCAGCTCAGCTCCCAGCAGGGTTCCTGTGATGGGTGGCCTCAGCAGTGACTCCTGACTAGCTCCTTTGACCTGCAGGGTGCAGCTCCCACCTGGCTGACCCATAGGCTGTCGACTGCTTGACTCATGTGACCTGTGTAGCCCAAAGCCAACGACTCTGCCCTCCAGCTCCTGGCCTGGCTCCTGCAACCTGTGGCCCTGCCAGCACCTCCTGCCCAGCTCCTGCAACCAGCAGCCCGGGGCTGGTGACTCCACCCTTCAGCTTCCCTCCCGGCTCCTGAGACCTGCAGCCCTCAACCCCCATGACTCCTGCCTGGATCCTACAGCCCATGAGGCCCCTGCCAGTGACTCCACCCTCTAGTTTCCCACCCATCTCCTGCAGCCAAGGCCAGGGGTCAGTGGCTCAGCCCTCTAGTTCCCCAACCAGTTCCTGCAACCTGCACACACCAGTACCCCAGGCTGGCAGCACAACTCCCAACAGGGGGTGGTGGCTCCAAACTCCCTCCCACTGCAGTCAAATAGAGCTGCCAGCAGACCTGTTGCCTAGATGCTAAAGACTTTTTGAACTCTCCTACCTGATGGGTGTTTGTGTTTACGAGGACAATTGGTTTGGAACTCTTGACCTGGGCCAATCATGGGGGACCCACCAAGGTTGTGCCTTAGTTGTATTGTTGCTGGACTGTGGGGTTCTCCCCTTCCAATTGTCATCTGTGAGGGAGCGGGGTGTCTTAGTTGCTTATATATCTTCACACCTGGGATTTCAGTCCAAATCCACTGATTCCCTAGGATTAGTGAGAGACTAGCTGAATACAGGTCAGTGCCGTCTAGCCCCACCACACCAAGCAGGTCCCCAGAGTTTCAGGCTGTAGTTCTGAATGGGACCATTGTAAAGCTCTAAGGGAAAAGCTGCAGTCACCAGTCCCAGTTCTTTGGTAAAGGGCTGGTTAATTACAACTCCAGGAGCCCTCGATTCAATTTCACCTTGCCAACATGTCTAGCCAGTCAAAAATAATCATGGGACAGAATTAGTGGAAAAACTCTGGCAACAATAATAATCAGAGTAGATCAATTCACCCAAGGAATGACAAAGGAGGCACAACAGAAGATCCCACTCATAAACAAATGGCTGAGATGTCAGAAATCAAGTTCAGAATTTGGACTGCAAATAAGATTAACAGAACAGAGGTAAAGATGGAGTTAGAAATTCAAGGAGCAATTCAAAAGTTGTCTCAAGAATTCAATGAATTCAAAGACAAAGTCACCAAAGATTTTGACACATTGAGGCAAGAATTCACAGCCCTCAAAGATCTGAAAAATACAGTAGAATCCCTCAGTAACAGAATGCTACAGGCAGAAGAAAGGATCTCTGACATTAAGACAAAGCTTTTGAATGCTCCCAAATGCTCAAAGAGGAAGAGAAGTGGAGAGCAAAGACAGATCATTCCCTGAGAGATTTGTGGAACCATTCAAAAAGAGCAAACATTCACCTCATAGGAATCCCTAAAGGAGGAGAGGATGGTCCAAAAGGTACAGGTACTCTACTCTAAGAGATAATTGAGGAGAACTTCCCAAGCATGACAAGAGATACTGAAATTCAGATAGCAGACAGTTTTAGAACTCCACAGGACTCAACCCAAATAAAGCATCTTCTAGACACATTGTAATTAACTTTTCCAAAGTAATTATGAAGGAGAAAATGCTACAAGCATCCAGACATGAGAAAATCTAACCTACAAGAGGAAGAATATTAGGATGACTGCATATCTCTCTGCTGAAACTTTTCAAGCCAGAAAAGGATGATCATTGATTCTCAATCTCCTAAATCAAAACAACTTCAGCCCAGGATCCTGTACCCAGCAAAATTGAGCTTCATTTAATGACGGAAAAGTTAAATACTTTAATGACATAAACATGTTAAGGATATTTGCCATAACCTAACCAGCTTTTCAGGGTCAGCTTTTCAGACCTATCATCCATAATGACCAGGACAATGCTCTACCACCAAAATAAACTCATTCTGAAATTCTTGACCAAAACCCTATTTCCACAGTGGTGAGAAGATTAAAAATGTCCACTGGACTTCCAAAAAACTTGACATGCAAAATATTACCAGGTTTAGAACGACTTAAACTCTACTCTTAAGAGGCAAAGCTTTGCTGACTGGGTACAAAAACTCAGACCAGATATATTCTGCATAAAAGAATCTCATCTGACCTTACAGGATAAATATAGACTCAGGGTGAAGGGATGGGCACCTGTAATCCAGGCAAACAAAAACCAGATAAAAGCAGGGCTGGCAATTTTATTTGCAGATACACTAGGCTTTAAACCAACAAAAGGAAGGAAAGACAAAGATGGTCACTTCATATTTGTTAAGGGAAACATTCAACTTGATGAGATGTCAATTATTAACATTTATGTGGTACCCAAAGAGAATGCTCTTCAATTTGTAAGGGAGAAACTAACAGACATGAACAATTTAATATCTTCTAGCACCATAAGAATTGGAGACTTTAATACCCCTTTGGGGGTGATAGATAGATCCTCTAATAGGAAGCTAAGCAAATAAATTTTGGACTTAAATTTTGCCATACAACAATTGAATTTAACACAAATTTACAGAATAATTCATCCTAACAAAACTGTATACACATTCTTCTTATCCACCCTTGGAACATCCTCCAAAATTGATCACATCATTGGTCACAAGTCTAATCTCAGCAACTTTAAAAGTATAGAAAATATTCCTTGTATTTTCTCAGATCACCACACAATAAAAGTTGAACTCACCAATAACTAGTATCTGCATACTCATACGAAGACATAGAAACTAAATAACCTTATGCTGAATGATAGCTGCATCATAGATGAGATTAAGAAGGAAATTGCCATATTTTTGAAACAAAAAAATAATGAAGACATGAATTATCCGAACCTGTGGGATACTGCAAAGGCAGTCCTAAGAGGGAAATTTAGTTTTGCAAGTCTTCCTCAAGAGAATGGAAAGAGAGGGAGTCAATAATTTAATAGGACTTCTCAAGCAACTGGAAGTAAGAACAATTCAACCCAAACCCAGCAGAAGAAAAGAAATAACTAAAATTAGAGCAGAATTAAATGAAATCAAAAACAAAAAAATTATTCCAAAGATCAATGAATCAAAAAGTTGTTTTTTTGAAAAACTCAACAAAATTGATAAACCTTTGGCCAACCTAACCAAAAATAGAAGACTAAAGTCCTTAATATCATCAATCAGAAATGACCAAGGCAAAATAACAACAGACACCTCAGAAATTCAAAAAATCCTTAATGAATACTATAAAAACTTTATTCTCAGAATATGCAAATAGAAATATAAAAATCTGAAAAAATTTGACCAATAATTGGAAGCATGCCACCTTCCTAGACTTAATCAGAAAGAATTGAAAATGCTGAATAGACCTATATCAAGTACTGAAATAGTATCAACTATACAAAAAAGAAGAGTCCAGGACCAGGTGGCTTCACATCAAAATTCTACAAAACCTTTAAAGAGGAACTAGTACTATATTACTTAACCTTTTCCAAAACATCGAAAAAGAAGGAATACTCCCAACACATTCTATGAAGCAAATATCACTCTGATCCCCAATCCAGGAAAGACCAAACAAGAAAAGAAACTATAGACTAATATCTTTAATGAACATAGATGCAAAAATATTCAATAAGATCCTAGCAAACAGAATCCAGTAACACATCAAATGAATTATACACCATGACGAAGTGGGTTTTATCCCAGGGTCTCAAGGTTGGTTCAATATATGTAAATCTATAAATACAATACACCACATAAATGAACTAAAGAACAAAGACCATATGACTCTATCAATACATCCAGAAAAAGCTTTTGACAATATCCAGCATCCATTCATGATCAGAACACTTAAGAAGTAGGCATACAAGGGATTTTTCTTAAACTGATAGAGGCCATCTACAGCAAACCCACAGCCAATATCATACTGAATGGAATAAAATTGAAAACATTTCCACTTAGATCAGGAACCAGACAAGGTTGAACATTGTCTACACTGCTTTTAAACATTGTAATGAAGTCTTAGCCATCACAAGCAAGCAAGAGAAAGCAATCAAGGGTATATAAATAGGGTCAAAGGAGATCAAACATTCACTCTTTGCAGATGATATGAATTTTTACCTGAACAACTCCAGGGATGCAAACACAAAACCCTTAGAAGTGATCAAAAAATACAGTAGCATCTCAGGATACAAAATCAATACTCATAAATCAGTAGCTTTTATATATACCAATAATAGTCAAGCCAAAAAAACAGTCAAGGAGTCTATTCCCTTTACAGTTGTGCCAAAGAAGATGAAATATTTGGGAACTTACCTAACAATGGATGTGAAAGATCTCTGTAAAGAGAATTAAGGAACTCTGAAAAAAGAAATCACTGAAGTTGTTAACAAATGGAAAAACGTATCATGCTCATGGCTGAAAGAATCAACATTGTTAAAATGTCAATACCTCCCAAAGCAATATACAATATTAATGCAATCCCTATTAAAGCCCCACTGTAATACTTTAAAGATCTTGAAAAAATAATACTTTGTTTTGTATGGAATCAGGAAAAACCTCAAATAGCCAAGACATTACTCAGGAACAAAAACAAAGCAGGAGGAATCATGCTACCAGACCTCACACTATACTATAAATTGATATTGATCAAGACAGCATGGTGCAGGCACAAAAACAGGAGAGGTAAATGTATGAAACAGAACAGAGACCCAAGGGATGAACACAGCTACCTACCCTTATTTGATCTTTGACAAGCCTGTTAAAAACATTCTGTGGTATGTTTCCCTATTTAACTGGCTGGTAACCTGTAGAAGACCGAAACTGGACCCATACCTTTCACCATTAACTAAGATAGACTCTCACTGGATTAAAGATTTAAAATTAAGACATGAAACTATAAAAATACTAGAAGAAAGTGCAGGGAAAACACTTTAAGAAATTGGCCTTGGTGAATATTTTATGAGGACCCTCCAGGCAATTGAAGCAACATCAAAAATACACTATGAGAACCTGATCAAACCAAAAGCTTCTGTACAGCCAAGAACACAGTAAGTAAAGCAAGAAGATAGCCCTCAGAATGGGAGAAGATATTTGTAGGTTATGTCTCTGACAACAGTTTAATAACCAGAATCCACAGAGAACTCAAACTTATTAGCAAGAAAAGAACAAGTGATCCCATCTCAGGGTGGGCAAGGGACTTGAAGAGAAACTTCTCTGAAGAAGACAGGCCCATGGCCTACAGACACATGAAAAAATGCTCATCATCCTTAATCATCAGAGAAATTCAAATCAAAACTACTTAGAGATATCATCTAACTCTAGTAAGATTAGCCCATATCACAAAATCCCCAAACCAAAGATGCTGGCGTGGATGTGGAGAAAAGGGAACACTTCTGCACTGCTGGTGGGAATGTAAACTAATACATTCCTTTTGGAAAGATGTTTGGAGAACACTTAGAGAATTAAAAATAGACCTACCATTTGATCCTACAATTCCTCTGCTAAGTATATATCCAGAAGACCAAAAATCACACTACAACAAAGACATTTGTACCAGAATGTTTATTGCAGCCCAATTCATAAATGCTAAGTCATGGAAGAACCCCAAGTGCCCATCGAACCATGAACAGATCAGTAAATTGTGGTATATGTACACCTACACCATGGAATATTATGTAGCCTTAAAGAAAAATGGAGACTTTACCTCCTTCATGTTTACCTGGATGGAGCTGGAACATATTCTTCTTAGCAAAGTATCTCAAGAATGGAAGGAAAAGTATCCAATGTACTCAGCCCTACTATGAAACTAATTTATAGCTTTCACAGGAAAGCTATAACCCAATTATAGCCCAAGAATGTGGGGAAAAGGGAAAGGTTGGGAAGGGGAGGGGAAAGGTTGGGTGGAGGGAGGGTAATTGGTGGGACCACATCTATGGTGCATCTTACAAGAGTACATGTGAATCTTTCTAAATGTAGAATATAATTGTCTTAACACAATAACTAAGAAAATGTCATGAAGGCTATGTTAACCAGTTTGATGAAAATATTTCAATTTGTATATAAAACTAGCACATTGTACCCCATGATTGCATTAATGTACACAGCTATGATTTAATAAAAAAAAAAAAATGGCTGAGAGAATTTGGTAACCAGGTTACCAGACATCCCTTGTATAGTTACAGATTTGGGGAATAGAAGATCAGGGTTAGAGAAGAGTACAGAAAAGGTTGCTCTAGTATCCAGAAGAAATTCTGTGTCCTGGCCCTCTACTATGAGGCAGACCCGGGGCTCTTGATGGGTAATGACACAAGCTGGAGCCCTGAGAATCTGCACTGGCCCCCTCAGTCCAGTTTGGGCACTGATGGGTTCACTGTACCAGGAGGCCTTTTGACAGTGGTCACCCTTGCATTCTGGACAGGGGCTGGGTAGCTAGCCCAATAGGTGGTGCTGCCGGGGAAAAAATCTCTCTTGAAGTGACCAGTGTGACCACATTGGAAGCACTTGTTCTTGTTCTTGGCTCTTCTGGCTTCTCTTTACCCCTGACTGTGGCCCTTTGTCTGAGTGCTATTACTAGAGTGGTCATTTTTGTGTGTGTGTGTTGCAGTTTTTGGCCAGGGCTGGGTTTGAACCCACCACCTCCAGGATATGCAGCCAGCGCCCTACTCCTTTGAGCCACAGCGCCACCTGTCATTCTTTTTTTTTTTTTTTTAATCTCTTCTTTCTTTCTTCTCCTCTTTCTCCTGATCTTGATTATAAAAGACCACTCTGGCTGTTTTAAGAAGATTCTCCAGGTTGTGACTGGGGACTAGGGCCAATTTCTGGAGATATTTTCTAATGTCTCGGCAGCTTGAATGATAAATTTATCTTTTAAAACAATTTGGCCCTCTAAGGAGTTGGGTGTCAACTAAATGTATTTTCTCATCTCCTCCCTAAGCCAATCAAGAAAGGCTTGGGGACTTTCATTTTATTCCTGGTAAATAGTAGACAACTTAGAATAATTCATAGGTTTTTCCTTGGATTGACATAAACCTTCCAACATACATGTTAGAAATGTTTACACCAGCAGTCACTTTGTTTCTCTGGGTCCCATTCAAGATCCTCCAAGGGAACTGCCTGCCTTCCCATGGGGTATGTGTCCCTTTCCTCAGAGGACATGCTGGTATCAGTATTGGACATGAACCACAAATCCCTCCACTTTCTAGTCTAATCCAGGCCTTCATTTTTCCCATTCAAAGTTAAAATTTGATGTAATGGTAGCATTACATCTCTCCAAGAGAGGTCAAAGCTTTGTCCTAACCCTTGGATAACATCTGTGTACCTATCTGGGTCATCAGAACATTTTCCTAATCGGTCCTAATTTGTTTTAAATCTACCAGGGAAAATGGAGTGAATACTCATGCATTTCCCCTTTTACCACCCACGGTTTTGACCCAGGGACACAAAGAAGGATATAGCTGCTTTCTGGGGACCCCAAGAGGACCAGAAGAAACTTTGAAACAAATTCTTTCTTGGGGTTTATAAACGCACAGAGGAAGGTGCAGAAGTAGATCATGGGTTTGAACTAAGTGGTGACAGCATAACGCAAGAGCACATGTCAGATTTATTAGTATAGAGTTTATAGTCTTAACAAAATAACTAAGTAAATAAGATGAGGTATATATTAACCAGTGCGATGTAAGTGTTCCTAATTCTATATGAAATCAGCACATTGTACCCCATAAATGCATTAATTTATACATGATCTATGTGTTTATGATTTAATTTAAAAAATAGAAAAAATCACACCATTTAAAATCCCATTAAAAAATAAAATGCTTAATTATAAATCTAACTATATATGTATACATGGGGGATCTATCTGTGGAAATCTATAATACTCTGATAAAAGAAATCAAAAGGAAATCTAAACAGATGAAAAAATATCCCATGTTCATGAATTGAAATACATAATGTCAATTAATCCCAACTTGATTTATAGATTTAATGAAATATCAGTCAAATTCTAGAAAACTACTTGTAGGTAACAAATTAATTCTAAAGTTTATGTGGAATGGAAAAAGATTCAGAATAGCCAACACAATTAAAAACAAGAAGATTGGCAGATTCACACTGCCTGATTTCAAGGTCTATTATAGGGCACAGTACTCAACACAGCATGCTGTTGGTAAAGGAACACTAAACAAACCAATGAAAGAAACAAGAGCCCAGAAACAGAGTCACATTCATATAATCAAAAAGGGGGGGATCTGGACACTTTAACAAAGAAAATGTATCGAGAGCAAACAAACATATGAAAAGATGTCATGGAGAAATTACAAATTAAAACAACACTGAGCTGCCACTGCACACCTAGGAGAGAGCCTGAAATCCAGAACACTGACAACACCAAATGCTGGTCAGAGACAAGGAGCAAAACATATCTCACTCATTGCTGTTGGGGAATGCCAAATGGCACTGCCACTCTGGATAATAGTGTGGCAGTTTCTTACAAAACTAAACACGCCCTTCTCACCACGTGATCAGCAACCACACTCCTAGGTACTTACCTAACTGATTTAAAAATTTATGTGCACTCAAAAATCTCCACGTCAATGGGTATAGCAGCTTTATTCATAATCACCCCACACTGGAAACAAGCAAAAAGTCCCTCAATAGGTAAGTGCTTAAACAAACAGTGAAAGTAACTTTCCACTGGAGAAAACTAACAAACAACTAACACTGCCTCTCCCAGGTGAACAACGCCAATGTTAATAGTGAAAATTCACATTGATGCATGTGCCTGCAATGGACTGAATGTTTATGTCCTCCTAAAATTCAAATGTTAAATTCCTAATCCCCAAGGTGATGGTATGAGGAGGTAGAGTCTTTGCGAAGAGATTAAGTCTTAAAGGTAAAGCTCTCAGGAACGGGATTAGTGCCCTTATACATGAGATCCCTGGGGCAATCCCTTGCCCGTCCACCACATGAGGATATAGCAAAACTATGGCCATCTATAAACCAGAAAGTGGGCCCTCACCAGACACAAACTCTCCTGGCATTCTGATCTTGGACTTACAAGCCCCAGAACTCTGAGAAACAAATTCCTGATGTTTATAAGCCATCCAGTCAGTCTGTGGTAACTTGTTACAGGCATCCAATGAACTAAGATAGAACCCTTAATAAAATATGATTAAAATGGGTGCAGGGTAGACAGGAACTCACATAACATTTACATTTTTTCTATAAATCTAATGCTGTTCTTAAAAATAATTTTTTTCCTAAAGAAACTAAATAATACAAAGTATACTTTGAAGAATAAAACTAAATGAGAAAAAAAATATCTATGTGCACATTTAAAATAGAGCTATAGGATTTCTGGGTAAAGATGATAGAGTGACAATGGGTGACAGAATCTTCCTCAAAATCAAATCAAATGAACAAGAATATAGTACCCGTCTCCACAAAATAGCTCCCTGGTAACAAACAACCAAGAGGGAGGGAGTAATTTAATGCAATTATGGTAAAGTAAACTAACAATCAAATAAAATTCGATTGGAAAATTTCATGGCACAGCCAAGAGATGGAGTAAACCCAGTCTCTGAACTCATTGCCACCTTCTATCACCTATGGATGAGTTGAAAAAAAAAAAATTCCCTAGAATTTTTACTGATGCTTGAAAATCAGGTGAAAAGCAAACCACTTCCTTCTATTCTTATCTTTACCTTATTCTGAGTAGAGGTATAAATAGATGCTGGGGATGAGAAATTCTGATGGACGTAAAAGCTTCAATTCTTATCTGGAGGAGTGATCTGGGTGCTGAAAGTATTCCCTTCCCCATGAGGCATGTTTCCTTAGGAAGTGTAGTAACCTCCAGGATGGGATGTTTAACCCGATCTGAGAACACAGAGTGGACCCTGAGCTGAGAACATCCTCCCTATTCACACACCTATGCCCTCTAGTACTATTTCTTCAGAAATAGAAAAAGAGTTAAAACATAACAAATTTGGTAGATAGAATGATAGCCCTCAAACCATAGAACTAAGAGGCAAATAAATCATCAGCACAGTAGTAGAGAAAAGGAAAGGGAAGGTATGAAAGATTAAAAATCCCAGCACATAAACAGCAAACCACTGTCTTCAAAATGAAACAAAGAAGATAAAAAAATTGCACCTGCAAATATATGGGCGCCTCCACGCATCTATCTGAATAGATAAAATGGAACCAAATCCACAGTAAAACATAACCCAAAGTGGGGAACATTTCACTGAAGAACAGGAAGAACATGAACTCAGTAATACAAACAGGACCTCAAAGAGGACGTGATAGAACAAAATATGAGAAGAAAATGCAGACTCACGAAAGAACTGGAAGACAAAACGCATTATCATTATCGAACCAATGAGTTAATTATAAATAAAGAGTGCAAATATATAACTGAAAAGCAAAATTCTGATGAATAGAAAATGCTTAATAACAAAAAATAAATTTAAATCTAAAGGCAAAAAAAAATCTGAAGCAGTTGACGAAGAATACAATTTATTGGTTGGTGATAAGAATCCAAATTACTGGTGTTCCTGAAGAATAAATACAATGTAAGTAAAATATCATACTGAAAATTCCCCTAACAAGGTTGTGGGGTGGGAATGTGACTCCTTAGAATAAAAGAGCATGCTTCATTACGTAGGAATTTGACACAAATGTTGAACACTGAACTCCTTTGTGGTTTAATATAGTGTACTATAAAAAACATAAAGAAAAAAAATCTCAAGTTATTCAAGAAAATGTAAGTAATGCAGTAGGGGGCAAAAAGTCAGGCTGGTTTCACAATTTTTCACAAGCAACCTGGAAATAGTGGGAATTGTGGTTTTATAACAAAACACGAATATTTTACACTTGGAAATTGTAAAAACAAACAAGAGTGGTAGATTGGAGAGAGGAGGTTGAAGCATGATTTCATTTTCCTTCATTGCATAATATTTGAAAGGAAACTGTCATTAGGTCCAATTACTTAATGTTTTTCAAAAACTCTTAGTCTTTGGAAGATTTTTAAGGAATAACTCACCCATCAGTATACCAAGTACCAAGGTCTATCACTGAGTATGAATGTGTACATGGTACTAATTGAGAATTATCTGTAGCCTGTCCCATGGGTTTTGAGTTAAAGCATTTGCTTCCAGACTAGGTACATGAAATTAGACACATTGCCCTTAATTTCTTTTGGACACATTTTTAAGAAAAATCAGCTGATATCAATAAATATACGTTCATTCATTAAATTTGCTTTATTGCTCTAGGACAGAGGATGGCAAATCTGAAAAGGACCAGTAGTAAATATTTTAGGCTTTCCAGTAACAACTAGTCAACTCTGCTGCTGGTATGAAAAAGCAGCCAGACAATAAATAAACCAGTGGGCACAGTATCTGTGTTACAATAAAACTTTACACAAATAGGAAGTGGGCCGGGTATAACCAATGGCTGGCCATTTGTGCACCCTTGCTCCAGATTCACAATTTGGTGCATTACCCTGCCAGGAAAAAAATAAAAAGTGTTTAAAAATTTCTAAAAACACTCTAACTTTTTCCTATATTTTGTGACAAATATGTATTGCTAAAATAGGTGAATATTGTTGGAAACTCAGAAAAATAAAGAATACTTTGAAAGGAGAATAAAAATTATCTATAGTTCCACTATCCAAAAATAAGTCTATTTAATATTGATGTATTTCCTTCTTTTTGTGCAGTTTTTCAGAGGATACTGAGCTAACAATTTTACGTACTAATTTTTACACTTAACCTTATATCATAAAAATCTCTTATAAAATTAAATTTTTTGAAAACAATCTTTAAATGACATGTAAATTCTCTCAGAGTTATTTCAATATTTATTTATTCTTTCTTTTACTTCTTTGGTTATTTCACTTCTTAAATGATCATCTTTGTCCTTAAATCCTTTTTGACATCTCTGTTCATTTGGGGGGATAGACTCACAAAAGTGTTATTATTGAGTGCGCACATTTTTGAGGCTAGCAATATATTGTTCTAGATTCCTTCAAATTCCCATCTATAGTATCTGAGATGTACCTATGAAAAAATTTAAAGTTACATATGTCCATCTTATAATCATAAACCTCTCTCTCCCTCAAAAGCAGAAATGTAGATTGCAAATTAATCTTTATAATACTCCATCCAATACAGCTGTGTAGTATTCGGTTAAAAGCTTGTAAGTTTAACTGTTGTTCTACAGCAAGACGTAAGACACTTGCTTCAGAGGTGGAGCTACGAAGGGTAGCACCACAACAAAAACCTTAGAGCAGTGTAATTCATCATCACAGACATTCCACTGTCAGTGAGCATAAATCAAAAGACCAGCACTCTTCCTCCCAGAGTGACGTGAAAGCAACATAACCACAGAGCGGGGAATCAGATGCTTGTCAGTGGCTGATATGTATTTTTCACTTCTCCTACAAATAAGTACCAGAACGTTGCACATGAATACCTTCTACCCTGTGATTTATGTTCTTTAACAAGTATAGGAAAACCGCAGCAAAACCTTTCTGCTGGCATCCTGACATAAAAATGCCAAAAGATAAAATAATCTAAACACCAGTATGAATAGCCCAGGAATACTTCAGGCTTGAAATGATCCATGATACACGTGGCAGATTCAACTACTTAGAAACATTGTCCATCTGAAACCAGTTGTGAAGACCACGTGTGCCACTTTATAAGCAGTTGAGAAGATTGAAACTGCCCCGAAACTGCACCTCATAGACCCAGATATGAATCCCCTCTCTGCTAGTCATTGAGATGCGATTTGGGGCAATTTACCTTTTCAGACCTATTTCCATCACTGCCACATGGTGAACATACCAGCTGTCTCACAGGTCGTAGTTAAGACAAGGAAGATGATGCACACAAAGTGACTACCACTGGTCCTGGAAAATGAGTGAATCTCACTTAATGTTGGTTGAATCAGAACCTCTTCTTACATTCAAATGATCAAAAACTTTTATTACATCTCTCTCATGCACTTAGCACCTCTCTTAATGAAGGAAAAGGTACACCGTGCCTATATATTTCACTGGTTCACACAAACTTAAACATTATTACAAATTATTAGGGTCCTAATTATGATGCTTCAGTAACTGTGTTAAATTCCACTGAACATGGAATCAGACAAGTGACTTTAAAGCCTCGGTGCTGCCAGACGCCCCTGATCAAAGTGAATTTTCAGAGGAGCTGCCAACCTTTACATTTTCCAGCCACATGTTTGTATACAACCCATACATCACTTTTACTGTACACATTTTATATATGCACTATTACTGTTTCTTTCATTTTTATTCAAGAGAGGAAATGATTAAAATCCCCATAAAGTGCAGATTAAGAACTCCCTGGAGTGAGTAGACCGAACATTGTATGAGACACTTATTGAATTCATCACAGTTGGGTATGATATTCATATATTATAGAATTATTAAAAAATGAGTGTTGCTGACTGGAATTCAGAGCTTTAGTGGAAAAAATTCTATTTGAATCTTTTAAAAATAGATACTACAATATCTTCCTGACAGACAAGCAAGATGACAGGAAACCTGTTAATATCCATTATGCAAATTCACTGCTGGGTTTTGTGAGCCAAAGAGAGGGCAGGTGGCTGCAGAATATTGGAGCAGAAGTGAGTCCCAACCTCTTTACAAATCCTGGTGTTTGTTACTATAAAGAAGAGGAGACCCTGTGTCAGCCCACAGTGGCTTCCGTTTATAACTGTGCGTATGTCTTGGAAACAAGAGCTTCCAGAAGGAGAACCTGAGCCAATCTTCTAGTGGTTCAGGATCATGCTCTTGGAAGAAAGGAGGATCCCAAAAGGAGAATAAAAAGGGAAGAAGCCAAGAAGAGTCTGACTTCAGATAAAGGGCTAGGAAGTCTGGAATGTTGCCTTACCCCTCTGAGTCTCTCTTTGAAGTTAACAGAGCCAGATTTTTGCACTAATATGCTGGAAAGCCATTTGGCCACAAGTAGACTGGGCGAGGAGGAAAGTCAATGAGGAAGCATCTCTGGCTTTCCCTAAGAGACCAGGAGGTTCTAATACACAAGCCCTCTGAAGAAAGTCACAGGGGACTGCTTTTAGAAGCAAAATATGCAGATGCTAGGAAGGAGTGAGAGAGGATTCAGATGGGCACCAACAACGTTCTCTATAGGAGGCATAGTTTGTATTCAAATCAACACAGAACAAATGCATGAAGTACTCGTGTTTCATATTTGATTTTTAAATCTAAAACAGAAGAGATAGGAAAGCGTTTAGATCAAAAAAAAAAAAAAGATTTTCCCAAATAGAGGAAATCTTTCTTCACTGTGTGAATTTATTTCTCATCATGTTCTATTACCAAGTTCACCTACTCATTCAATGTTTATTATATATCTCTTACTATTAGAAGTGTTATTAGTCATGAACTTGCTTTTCACTAATCAGACACTGGTTCCTAGCCACAGATTCGTCCAAATTTGCCATGCCCAAGTTTGTTTGAGCTAATATTATAGTAATGAAAACAAATTCATTTCCTGACAGTTGTTGAGGCTGGGAAGTGTAAGTTCAAGGCATGGGAAGGTTTAGTTTTCTGTATAATAACCCCTCGTTTCTTACATCTTCACTGGCATACTTTTTACCTCTGTCACTTACCTCTAATCAATTTTGTGCAATATTTCTAATATTCTGACAAACACAAAACTATTTTACAATGTAAGAATAAACTTTTATTACTTTGTAGGGATAAGGAATGGGGGCCAGAAGTGGTGCTTCAGAAAGTTTGCAAATATCCTTATTACTTTAAAACAAAACTTTAACTTCTCAAGATTCCATAAAGAGAGAATTTGGGGTGAGTTAAGGTGGACCCCAAATCTTTCCTTTAGAAACTTAAACCCACAACTTCTCCCCTGAATGTAATGAGAATAGCAGGAAACCACACGGATCAGTTTAAGCCACGATGCTGAGCCACACTATGTGAGTCTGTTTACAACACATTCCTATTATATGCATGTTTCAGTGAAATGGAGACCTTTAATAAAATAGCACAAAACATTGCATATAAAGTTAGGAAGACAATATCTAAAGTATGCAATTTTCTAAATTACTGTAATTGAAGTTACTGGTAGGCTGTGAGAGGGATGACTTCAAGAGTTCCCTAATTGGTCCCCAAGCGTACCAAGATTTCACCAGATAATGAAATGCTCCCATTAACCCGTGCTCTTTTAAAGTCCCGAGAGAAAAGTGCTAGTTTCCAGGTTGGTGAAGATGCCAAACATTTCTACTGTTCTGTGTTTTTGATTGGTGAACTGATACAGGGAAGACAAAAGCTTCACATGCAATTGCTTGTCCCAAACCATGGGCTTTTCTGACAGGTGGGTGGGTGAGGCTAGCAAAGATAGGACTCCCAAAGACACTGAGCAACATGTTCACGGCAACCGAGACCTTAACAGGGAAACCATTATATTGTTTGCAAAGAATTGCAACACTGGGCAATTCTATTTCTCTACTAGTATCAGTTCTATATATCTGGTGGCTGTGGGAGCCAAGCACTCAAAAAACTCATCTAGAGGCAGCATCTGTGGCTCAAAGGAGTAAGGTGCTGACCCCATGTGCCGGAGGTGGTGGGTTCAAGACCAGCCCTGGCAAAAACAAACAAAAAAAACTCATCTAGTTGCACATGACATCCTGCTCAGGCTAATGGCGCTGCTAAGCAGAACTGTGCTTGCCTCCGTGAGCCTCTATGTTAACCCCTCACAGCACCAGCCCTCAAGCCACATCTCATATGGCAAGTCCAAGATCTCATTAAGGAAGCAGAGGTATCTAGGTAGGGTACACTGAGAAATGAAATGAGAAAGATGTAATGGAGAAGAAGCCCACTAATTATCTTCCATTTTCTATAATTATGTTAGACTATCCCCCTCCTTGTGAAGCAAAATGGCCACCTATTGAGAGGAAGGTACGAAAAAAAGAAATGATGAGTGAGAAAAAGAAAGTATAAAGAAGATTACACTGGCCTCAAAAAGGGGGGGGGGGAATATTCACTCTGCCTACATTTTGAAAGTTTGTGTAGAACTGGTATTATTTAATCCTTAAGTGTTTGAAAGAATTAACCAGTAGAGAGACATTTTATTTTAGAATAATTTTAGATTAAAAAAAATTGCAAAGATAGTCCAGTATCCCCAATATGGGGTTGTTCCACCTTGCTGGAATTAATATTTCAGACTGGATAATTCTGTGTGGTGAGGGATGGTGTATTGCGGGATCCTGTGTATTGCAGGATGTTCAATGACATCCTTATCTTCTACTTTTGATGATGGTAGCGCCACCTCCCCCACATTGGAATGGCCAAATATGTCTACGGACATCGATGGATTGCCCCAAGGGACAAAATTATCTCTAGGGGAGAACGACTGCCCTAAAGTTAGCATCTTATATAATCATAGTTCACATGCAAAAACTAAAAAATTAACACTAGTACATTACTGTTTACTAAACTACAGACTGTTCAGGTATCACCAGTCTTCTTATTAATACCCTTTTACTGATTATCTAATCCAGGACACCACACTGCATTTAGTAAGGCAATCATTTTAATTGCAAATAGAATTTGCAGTGAAAGTTGACATAGGACAATTCAGCTTAATCTGGAGTCACTTTACATAAAATTATATCTCTCAAAGACTTTGACCATTTCATCTAACCTGTTAAATGTACTGACATACAATTGGTTAGGCATGATCTTTAATTACTATCTTTTTACTGTCTGTAGAACATGTAATGATATTCCCATATTCATTCCTGATATTGTTAACTTGAACTTTCTCTCATTTCTGGATCATTCTGCCTAGAGATTTGTCTGCTCTCAATTTTGTTGAAAAAGCTTGTAATTGTATTTGTTTTCCCTATGGTCTATTTTCCTGTGTTCATTGGTTTTTTCCTCACATCTTTACTATTTTCTTCCTTTTACTTTGAGTTTAACTTGGTCTTTCTTCCTTTAGATTCTTAAGATGGAAACTTATTGAGATCTTTATTCTTTTCTAATATAATTTAATTTCTATGAATTTATATAAATGTAACATATTTAATTTGCAACTGTTTCCTAATATAACCTTCTTTTCTAATATAATTTAACACTGTAAACGTACCTCTAAGCACTTGAATTTGGATGAATTCCATAAATGTTGGTATTTTTTGTTTTCATTTTCATTTGTTGGTGCATGTGGCTCAGTGAGTAGGGTGCCAGACCCATATACCGAGGGTGGAGAGTTCGAACCCAGCCCCAGCCAAACTGCAACAACAACAAAAATAGCCAGCCACTATGGTGGGCACCTGTAGTCTCAGCTACTTGGGAGGCTGAGGCAAGAGAATTGCCTAAGCCCAGGAGTTGAAGGTGGCTGTAAGCTGTGATGCCATAGCACTCTACCCAGGGCAATAAAGTGAGATTCTGTCTCTAAAAAAAAAATGCAACCTGGAAAAAAAGATGTAAACAGAAGAATAGTACTAAGAATGAATAAAGACTTCTCATTAAAAAATTAAAAGACAAAGGAACACAATTTTTAAGGTACTGAGAAGAAGACAAAAATTCTAGAATTCTATAACCAGAAAAAAATATTTTTTAAAATGAAGGCAAATGAAAAATTAGTCACATTGGGAAAAAAAAAAAAAACCCTAACCATATGCTACATACTAAAAACCCACTTAAACTGTATTTATGAAAAATATGTAAAAAGTAAAAGAATGAAAAAATGATATATCATGGAAAAGCTAATCATACTTGGAATGGCAATATTAACACTATGCAAGTAGATTTCAGAACTAAGAATATTCCTAGGGACAAAGGGCCTTTCATAACAGTAAAGGGCAATTCTTCAAAAAGACTCAGGATATAAAATACATATGCACCTAATAACAGCTCTAAGATACATGAAATAAAATAGAAATGAAAAGAAAAATAGATAAATCCATAATTAGAGATGGAAATTTTAACCTTCTTTTCCCTGTAACTGATAGAATATGTAGATTTAAAAAAAAGCGCAGGGATGTTGAAGATTTGATCAACATTATATATCAACTTGACTAAATTGATACTTTTGAAACATTTCATCCTACAAGAGAATACACATTCTTTTAAAGATCTCATGGGATAGTCACCAAGATAATCATATTCTAGGCCATCAAATAACTCTATACTTTTAAGGATTAAAATTAAGTGGAATAGTTTCTCTTACCAAAATAAATAATTAAATTAGAAATTACTAAGAGACAAAGTTGTGAAATTTCCCTACACTTACGGAAATTAAACACACACTTCTAAGTAACCTATGGGTGAAAGGAGAAAATTTTAAAAATTATATTTCATGAAAATGAAAACACAAAATACCAACATTTATGGAATTCATCCAAATTCAAGTGCTTAGAGGTATGTTTACAGTGTTAAATTATAATAGAATAGAAAATAAAGTTATATTAGAAAACAATTGTGAATTAAATATAAGTTACATACATTTATAGAAATTCAATTATATTAGAAAAGAATAAGGTCTCAGTAAGTTTCCATCTCAAGAATCTAAAGGAAGGAAGACCAAGTTAAACTCAAAGTAAAAGGAAGAAAATAGTAAAGATGTGAGGAAAAAAACCAATGAACACAGGAAAATAGACCATAGGGAAAACAAATAGAATTACAAGTTTTCTGGGTTGCTCTAAGATTTTATTTTTATCACTGGTTTTCAGAAGTTTGACTACGATAAGCCCCAGTGTGGTCTCTGTGTGTGTGTGTGTGTGTGTGTGTGTTAATCTTGCCTAGGCTTTGTCAAGCTTCCTTGATCTGTGGCTTTGCAGTGTTTAACACAGTATTTTTAAAATACTTGAGAAATTTTTATTGAAAATTATGGAAAAAATTGAAAATTTTCTGCTTTCATTTTTTCAAATATCCTTTTCTGGCTCCCCCTTTGTGATTTGAATTACATCTTAGATTATTATTCTGCTTGATATTGTCGCACAGGCCACTGAGGCTTTGGGCTTTTTTCAGTGTTTTCTGTCTGTGCTTGACTTTGATAGTTTCTATTTCTGTGTTTTCAGGTTCACTATCTTTTCTTCTGCTCAGTTTAACCTACTTTTCATCCAGCAAAAGTGTTAATTCAGATAATTGCATTTTCTAAATTCCTGACGTTTCACTTGGACTTTTTTCATATATTTTCTCTCTCTCAACATGTTTTCCTTTAAATCTTTTCTCCAGCCTTTCTGATAACATTTAACATAGTTGGTTTAAGGTCCTTACCTGCTGCTTCTATCACCTCTCTGTTTCTAGTGAATGATCTTTCTCCCACATAGAGTTCATATCTTCCTCCTTCTGTGTATGTTTTTATTTTTAATTGATGGCAAAATCAAATTTTCTCTTGATTTTGCTGAATTTCTTGAAAGGAAATTAGACACTCTCTGGCAGTTCAATAGTTATTGTAAATCTAGTTGATTCTTTCAAGGTTTGTTTATAAGATGCTTTCAAAAAAAATTATAGCCCAAATCACAGAAATCTTTATAAGCTGTTTTTAAGGAAGTATCTTTTGTAGCCTTTACTCTAGGACAAATTTAGTCCCGCTATGAACATGTTATTCTTCTGGAGTCTCTACTAAAAGGCATGTAGATCCAGTGATATCTCCCTACTCTGGCTGGTAGGAGATGGAAAGGCTTCTGCCTTGTGTGAACTCTGGCTTATGGCTGCACAGTAATTGTTTCTCCCTTGACAGTTGTTCTTTATTAGACCACATGGCAAAGAAGCAGGTGCACATGCTGATGTTCAATCAAGGATCTGAGAGGACCCTTCTGCAGATCTCCAGGGTGTGTCCTCCTCCCCACCTCTCGCTCTGTGCCACCTTGTACCCCATGCTCTGCACCTTGAATTCTAGCGGCTTCAGCATCCCTGATCTCTGACTCTTCAGCTCAGTGAGATCACCCAGCTTTGTTTGGGTTCTTTATCCCTGCACCACAGTGGAGAAGGTGCTTCCATGAAGAAAGTTGAGATACATAGAAGGTTTACCTGACTTGTTTGCCTTTTGTCATGAATCACAGGCCTGCATTTCCTACCATTTAATATTCAAAAATGATTGTTTTGTGTGATTCATCCAGTTTTCTGCTTGTTTATGGCAGAAGGGCAAGTCTTATAACAGAGACTCCTTTGTGGACAGAAGTGAAGTCTTCATGCAGCATTGAGATGGGGCTATTTTCCTCCACTAATTTTACTAATGACTGAACTAGTCTGGACTGAACTAGGACAATGTGCCAGGCATTTTCCTACCAAAATCAGGTCATTTCAACTGATCTTTGATTCTCTTTTCTTCCTAAACAATGAGATTCCAAAGGTCATGAGGGATAGTTACTGATTTGAATTTAGGCCTTCCTGAATCTTAAGTACTCTTTCCAATTCCAATAATATCTCATTATCAGGGACTTCTGAATGAATTCCCTGGCACACAATTTCTTCCCTTCTTTTCCTATTTTTGTAGTTTTTCAAGGCATCACTTCATCTTATTGAGATGTTCTAAATATGAATATACCTATTTTAATAGGTCCACTGAGGTCCAGAGGGCTCTGTAATTTTTTCAAGGTCCTACAGGTAGTAAACAATACGAGGAAGTAGGAAAGAAGAATAGCATTTATATCTCCAAATACTTAGAATAGCATCTTTTCTAGTACAACCCAGTGGGGAGCACAGGCTATTCAACTGTCCTTTTTTTAAAAAAAAAAAGGAAGCAACCTTTAAAATAGCAAATTTAATTTAAATGAACATCTTCAATCTACTCTTCCATCTCACCCTCTCAAATCTGATCTCTGGAAAACAAGATGAGGTTTAAATGCACAGATGTTCTGTCAACCATATCCTTAAGGAACAGATTCCAGAGTTTGCTTTGTTTGAAATGACTGTCATGAATTGACTTGTAAAAAGTAATTGGTTCTATAATTTCATACATGTCAAAATCTGCTATACACTATTTCCTAATTGCTGCTTTCTGTGTGCACACAGGTGTAAAATCAATTTAGTTGCTCTGCTAGCTCTCTGGCACTACTTATAAGTCACACAACAGTAAAATACAATGATTCTTCCTTGCCTGTGGCTCAAGCCCCTCTCTCTCATCTAAAATATTATGTCAAGGTCACAAAAAGAGATGGACCACAGTTTTCACAACTGCAAAATGGCAGCTAAATTGAACTAAGTAACTCCAAGGTTCTTTCCATTTCTGACATTTTAAAATTTTATTTTTAGGTTAATTTAGAAGTCATCATATCAACTAGAAACATCTATTATTCACTTGTTTATGCTTCTCCAGTTCAATGATAACAAGGATTCAAAAATGGTATCAAATCTATTAAAAAAATTAGATACAGAATTTTCTATACACCAAAAATATGTATCAACTTTAATTGTTTGAAAATCAGTGAAAACCTGCTGAAATATTAGGGATAGAGAAGACAAAAAGATGCCCAGCTGTTCTCAAAACACAACATGCTCAGAATCCCCCAGTGGGCTTATTAAACACAGATTGCTAGGACCCCCTCCCCGAGTTTTCTGATTCAGTAGGTTTGGGGTAGACATTTATATTTCTAACAGATTCCCAGACAATGCTGGTGCTGTTGATCCTAGGATCACACATCAGGGACCCCTGATTTGGCCCAGTCTATTCCCTCTTTCCCAGTAGTCCATAAAAAAAAACAGGTAAAAAGAAGGTTGGCTGTATCTGAGTTCTCTGCCAGGGCCAGGTCTCCTGGTCATGCGGCTTTGACTGTTTCTGTGTGATCTCCCCACATCCTCCCAGTGATTTCATAACACTTAGGGACAGGTCCTAAAACATGCTGCTGTTCTGGTTTTCTGTATCACAATGTGACACACTGCTGTTTGTCAACAACACAGTGCACAAAACATGAGAATAGCCTTATAAAACTGGAATTGAAAAGCTCAGGGAAATTACATGTCACCCAGCCTTTGTTCTGTTCACTATAGCTTTATATCAGCATTTTTTTACTTTAATGTGTTATGTTTGGGTTTCGCAACCCTTTTGACCGTTCTAACACTAGCGGAGCCCAGTGAGGCTGTGCAAATCTAAAGAGCTGAAAAGGCTCTGTAGCCAGTCCAAATGACAGGGACATCTTGTGGCCACCTGTGGTATAGTTACACAGGAAATCACAAGTCATGGGAACATCAGAACGTTGTTTAACCACATGACCGAGGCACTAGACCACGCTAATAGAGTTGTAGAAGTTGGCCAATGAGTCAACATCAATACCTTCTAACCAACTCAGAAGTTCATCTCTGACTTTTTTTTTTTTTTCTGAGAGGGGAATGGGCAGTGAATGTTGATTGAGACCTGACTCACCAGTCCTTAAAAGAACAACCACCATTAGCCATAGTACATAGCTTTTATCTTTCTTCTCCTCTTAGACCATTTCTGTTTTATGGCTTTTATGGCTAATTGCTTATCTAGAACAGTGACTTTCAACCCCAGCTTCTCATTAGCATCACCTGGGGAGCTTAAAAAAAATAGATTTGCAGGTCCCAACACAGTTCAATTAAACGAAAATCTCTATACCTGGGGCATCTTACAGTACTTAATCTCCCTAGTTATCCAAGAAATGGTGATAAGAGCACTTATCTTATATGGTCATTAGAAAGATTAAATGAAACAATTTATCCCATGGCATTAGGGGATGGCAAAGAGCCTAATAATAAACTCTTGTCATAATTATTATACCAATAATAAAAGGAAGAATTGTATTCATTATCCATACTATATACATTACAGATCTGCAGTAATAGCTTTGGTTGATTTTTCCACCTCAAGTGAGAGGGAACATACTTATAGAAGCCACCAACTTTCTTTTTCTCTAAGAGAGTGTGGGGAAAAAAGTACGATCCACAAAGAAATTGGTCAAACTCAAAACCACAGACCTCAGTCATCCCTGGGAGAAAGGGGATTATTATCATTAATGTCTGCTTTCTCCAGTCCAGATGCAAGAGCCAGAGGCATCTTAATTATAGGTAGCTTCTCAAATTAATATCCATAATTCTAATACTTCAGAAATTAACCTCTTGTCCCGAAGAGGTCAAGTTAAATGTCAACCTCAGCTGGTGCCTGAAGGGGCATTCAGATTTAAGATCAACAGCACAGTTGGCCACACACCTGTGCATCCTTCCTCCAAATTTCCACCAATCTTTCCAAAGGCATTGCTGTAAAGACATTAAAAAAATACATAAATAAGTAAATAAATAAATGACAGATCTGAGGCAGAATTTTTTCCCCTCAGATTTAGTTAGAATGCGTCTGAAGACTCAATAAAAGTTGACTTTGCATTTGACCAAAATTTGCATTTTGAAAGGGGAGATGACAACATGGAAAGGGCATCTTTGTTGGCTTTTTCAGGTCAGTGCAAACTACTGGGAGGATGGACCTGATCCCTGCTAATGAGACAGTTTTCTTACTGGCTCTGGGGCTTGAAGATGAACGTTGTTTTTCTAACGTTGTAATGGCAGGGACAAATTTAGCCTCTGGTTAGCAGCAAGAAAACACGGATTCATAACAAAATAATATAGCTCCAACGGATGCAAATGTTCCTGTGTGTACAAGTTAGTCAACACATCCCAGCTATGCCTCCCGAGCTGGCTGTCAAGTCAGACTGTACCTAAGAAGAGATGAAACCAATAATAGAAGTATCACTGTTTTAATAGCAAATGTTTGTTATTTGAGATGAACCTTTTAAAGTCCATGACTTTTAGGTCCGATCATGAAGCTGTCAAGAATAAGATGTAGTTCGTGTTAATGAGCACAAGGAGGTAGATAGAGCCTGTTAGGAATAAAATTACTGTTAGCGTTAACAACAATAAAAAAGCCACGTGGCGCAACTTTAAACCCTACGACAGGCCTGGGACGCTACTGCAGAAGTATCTTATGTCAAACAGCAGAGCTTTTGTAAGCAACTCCTACAAGGCTCTCTTTTATCATCATCCTATTTTCAGCGCTGAGAATTTTGCTCTATTAACCAGTAAAACAAAAACAAATTGGTTATTTCTCTAAGAAAGTCAATCAAAAAAAAATTACGGCAGAGTATGAGTTTGGATCTTTATCTGGGGGAAAAGTCACTTACACATCTCTGGTTCTAGATTTCTCTGACTCTAAAATAGGACGAGAGACTACTTGTTTTCGTAGTTCACCTCTCTGTCCCTGACCTCACCACCTTCACAAAAGAAGGGAAAAGAAAAGATTTGTAGTACATAATCGCCTGTGAAGTACTCACACGTTTATGTGGGGCATTTTGATTAACCTGCACAAAAATCCTCTTAGTGGTTTTTACCAGGCACTTTCTCAAGAACAGAAACTAAATCTCAATGAAGTCAGGCCCTTTGTTCATACAGAGAACAGAGTTTAATCCGAGACTTCTAAAATCACTTCTTCCTTTTCATGGAAAAAAATAAAGACAGAGTTTAAGCTATGAATTGCCCCACAGTGCCAGACCTAAGGTTGACACAAGTCCAAGAAAGAAATCCTCTGTCAGATCAGAATGGCAGGTGTAGCAACCGCAAGCAAGGGGTTCTGAGGCCATGTGCAGGTTTGGAAGTAACACAGAGTCACGGATTAGCAATGCCTGCAAGTCACAGAGGGTTACGTGTTGAATTATGTCCTCCCACAAAAGATATGCTGGAGTCTTAGTTCCCAGTACCTCAGAATGTGACCTTACTTGGATAGAGGGTCTTTACAGATAGCATGATGTTAAAATGACATCATCAGGGTGGTTCCCAATCCGATACAGCTGGTGTCCTTATACAGAGGGAGAATGTGGACACAGGCAGACATGACCGTAGGGGAAACACCATGAAAACATTGTAGCTTAACTACTATACGCCAAAGAAATACGAGGAGCAAAGGGAGAAGCCTGGAATAGACATCCACTGGCACCTTCAGAAAGAACCGGGCCCTGCCAGCACCGTGACCTCAGACCTCTAGCTGCTAGAATTGTCAGACAACAAAAGTGTGTCCTTTAAGCCTCCTGGTTCATGATGCTTTGTTACTGCAACTCTCACAAACAAATGCAAAGGGTAAGAATAAAGTGCTGTGAGAGCCATCTATTCACACTTCTCCATTTGAAAGTATTACCTTTTTCACCTCTGAATCCATAGTCTGGTATCCCACATAGAATAAGCACAATAACAAACAAACAAACAAACAAAAAAGCCGTGAAATCGAATACTCTGGGAACAGTGTTATGGGTGTTTTTTCCCCATGGTCGATGTCACATTGCAAAATCAGATCACATATCGCTCTTAGGAGTATCCTTAGGGGAAAAAGGAGAAGAATTAATGCTCAGACAGAGAGGGAGAGGAAGCTGGACAGAAGATGGCAGTGAGCTGGAAAGTACATCCAGGACATACACTCAATGAGGAAACTCTTTTTACAGGATTTGGTGTCATATCTCTGGGGAGCCCACAGGAAAATTAAAGGAAAGATGATTATTAACCTTGATAGGATTTTTTTCAGTTGAGACTCAGGCAAACAATATACGTGCAGAGTGCTAAAGGCACAAATGTGGTTTACTCTGTGAATGAACACCACTGGATGAAGCCACCCCCTCGCTGTAAACTGTCCCACTGTGTTAGCACACTTTTCAGTGCCATACTATTTGCATTAACTATTTCCAGGTAAGTATATTTCAGCAATATGTTCAGGAATTACAGCTGATAAAAAATGTACAATGAGCACACGGGTAGAGCTTAACTATCATACAGATAAGCTCCTTAGTTCAAACAGCTAAGGAATGTAGCTAATGTGCGGTGACCTCAGAGCTTTGCAAAACTAAACCGGCACGTCTCACAACTTTCATCTGCTCCCAGGAGGCACTCAGTCATGTCCACGCAGAGGCCTCAAAGGAAATTCACGTCGGTGGCTTTCACAGAAAAGGAAACTCATAGGATGTGACTAGAGTTCTACTCAAAGCAGCTCTAACTAATGAAGACTTTCCTTGAACCAAGAAATAATAATGATTATTATTAGCATCATTACATACTCTTATGTTCTGCTCAGCACTTACTTGCATTATTTCATTTTAAAGCACCATGAACATCCATGTAATATTTAAACTACTTGCAGAGAGAGGAATTATTATTACTGCCAGTTTCTAAAGTTGTGGGGACTTGAACAGGTAAGATGCCCACATTCCTGCAGCTCTAAAGTGAAAGAGCCAATACTCTGCACATGATGTTTTCATTTAATTTATACCATCTCATTTCCTATGGCCCAGGTTCAAGTTCCAACCTTCTTTACCTGATGTGGTTGTTTGTGATACAAAGGAGAAGCTGGGAGCCATCATGTCTAGTTTCGAGAGTCATTTCTCCCCTCTTACATTCAGTAAACTTGTAGAGAAAGAACTCTAGGAGTTGGTATTATTGTGAATAAAAAGACAAGGAGAAATAGGTGTCATCTTTGCTGCTTAAGTTTATCTACTGGTTTTCAGAGGACGGTCCTAGTTTAAAGGAGTTAGGCTACTGAGTTTGTTTAGATAGCTTGTTTCTGCTTAGGATGCAGAAAATGTACTTAGACACAGAGACAGGTGGAGTCAGGAATGTATTAGACACATTAGGATAATCAACATTTTTAGTTTCTTTTCTTTTCTTTTCTTTTTTTTTTTTT
>NW_003852410.1:5683804-5692972 GCF_000181295.1 Otolemur garnettii
AACTTGCCACCTTAGGTGTATGTGGCTGGCTCCTTAGCCACTTGAGCCACAGGCGCCGAGACCACTTTTAGTTTCTTAATAAAATTTAAAGAAATTTAAAGCAAAAGAAAAAAATATCCCCTAGGAATCACCAAAAAGACTTAAATTTTCATAAACCCAATAATGAAAAATGTTATAACATAATTTTTAACATGTTGACAGCCACACTAAAAAAAAAAATATTTTTCTTTACAGTGTTTTAGCAGGTCAAGCATGCTAACTGCCACGTGAGTTGTATTTAACTCATGCTAGGTTTGAACCTGGGGCCTCATGAAATATATAATTCATAATCTCTTGACCTAATAAAATACCATGGCCACAAGGAAAAAATGATTTTTTCTAGAGTGGCAGTCAATGTGCAAGAGACAGGTATATGCTTCACAAGGCCCTGGGCTCAAAGCCAGCGTAAGTAAAATACAGCTGACATGGTAGTTAATGTGTTAAACACACACAAAAACAAGGCCAAGGTAAACTTCAAAATCTAATATGACAATTAGTACAAGAAAGAGAACCACAGTTTACTGGGGATCTACTTATGTGCCAGATAAATACTTAGAATATCACTTAGTTGCTGGTCTCATTTTGTACGTGAGAAAACAGATACTCCAAGAGGAAAAATGTCCGACACAGCTAGTAAGTGGCAGAGCCGATATTTAGATGTAATTTCAAATCTAAAAGCTGTTGACTTTCCACTGAATTGATTTTAAATCAGCACACATCTTAATGATAACCTGACCTCTGTACCTGGACCTTCTGTGAGTTACAAAGGAATCAAACCTGCATTGGGAGACACTGGGAGAAAAAGAGAAAAGAGACTTCAGCCTTGGAGACAAGGAGGCTCCTTTCTATTGACTTAACTAACATGCATAAAGCACTTTACCGTGTATAACAGCATTATCTAATTTGACATGACAAACTTTCACGGGTAATAGATTAGGAGATTCTTATGGTCTTGTGAGTAGCACCTGATTTTAATTTCTCAGAAAGCACAGAACAATTCACAGGCAGCAAGATCCCTCCCTGAAAAATAGTTTGGAGAAATGCCAAATTTGCTAACAATCCTAATTCGTTTTTCGGATTTTAAGACGGTCTTTGAAGTTTTGAGACCGTTCTGTTTACCAGCTTTGAGATGGGTCGGGATATAGTATACTTCGTTCTCCGCTCAGACCACACAGACTCTCAGTTACCTACTGCTTTTCATCCTATTCAGAAGAGCCGAGTCAAATCATAGCAAGAAAGAGCACAAATGTTCTCAGATTCGGTTCCATTTTCTTTCTTTAGTCCTAAAAAATTCAAATTCAAAAATATAAAAGAGCCAGACTATTAAAGGACAAAGAAACTACCTATTTCTCCTTGCATGTTTTATGGTGGTTACCTTTAATTTATAACATGAGGGAGGCAGCATGCTAACAGACTTGCAGCTTATTCTTAATAAGTGCTAATACATTGATGCCGGTCTCGCCAGACTCCCCTTCTACAAACATTCGGCTTCCCAGATCATATCCGTGAAAATTAATGATCTGTCACTGGGCTTGCCTCTGTCCTAATGAAGTAGTTACTCAGAGCGATTGAAGTCAGGTGCGAGAAACTTGCTTCTCCCTCAGATGATAAAACCCTTTCCTCGTTCTTTGCACAAATTTAATTAGGTGAAAGCAAAAAGAAAAAAAAAAAATTAATTACTGCCACACAATGATTTCCCATTTTTCAATGAGCAAAAAGGGTTTTGTTGGTGCCTGAAAGCTTTTCTTCACAGGAATGGCAATGAACAGAAGACATATCAAACATTCAAAGGCATCTATAATGTCTTTGCTTTGTGAAAAGCAAAATACATGATTCATAAAGTGAATGTCTTTATTGAGCAACTCATAATTCACAGAGCAAAGTGCTATGAAAAAATATAAAGAGGGGGGTCTGAGAACGAGTAGCCGAGGGTAGAAGGGAGAGGCTCAGCTTAAGCACAGCCATTGGGGAAGGTCTTCTAAAGAGACGGCTTTCAAGCAGAAATCCTCCACATGCCACCAAGTGCTGGCTGGGGGGAGGGCCAGAGAAAACCAGGCAGAGACAATGTCCAGGACAAAGACCTGACACAGGAAGAAATTTGTCCCATTAGGCAAGGTTTCTCAACCTCGACATTAGTAACAATCAGAGCTGGGCTGTATAACTCATTGTTACTGATGTAAAAGAAATCTTAGTTAAATGAAACAGTTTACTTGGCAGCCCCCAAAGCAGAAGAGATTCAGAGAGACTCTGTCACTGCCATGTGGTCACTGATGGCTTATGGACAGAAACAGGAAAGAGATCTACAGAAAACATACATGAGGTGCAAAAAACAGCTGCCTTGGTTACAGCGCTTGCCTCGGTCCACCACAGTTTAAATACGTGGCTGCATGTGGTTGGCCGAAACTCGGTGATTCTCACAAGAGTAGGTTACAGCCTGTTTATCCCCTTAGGTATGGAGAGAAACCTTTAGCCTGAACTTAACAATATGTAAAGAGGGAGCTTTGTGCGGAACTTCATTTAACACTACACGTGGCCCCTCACTTCATGCATGTTCAGCAACATCTCTGGCCTCTACCTCTAAGTGCCATTTCATGTCCCATACCCAGAGCTTGTAACACCTGAAATGTCTCCAGTTTTGCCCAATATCCCCCTGCCTGGAGCAGGGGTAGTGCCACCCCTGATGGAGAACCACTGCACTAGAGGAAAAGACGTAAGCCATGTAGCTGAAGGACAATGAGCCAGGGAAGAATTAAAAAAATCGGCAGCAAGGAAATAAAATGAAGCCAGAGTTCATTCCTCCATCCTCCAATCATTTCAGGCCTTCGAACTTCAGGCATCCTTACTGTTGGGAAATATACTGCAGGATTCCATGTCAAACTCACACTTGCCCAATTTCTGTTTGAAAAACAAGAGACTTACCCATCTCAAGGGAACCCCAGTGTTTGGTGCCCTGAGCCTGTGTTCCCCACTGAGCGTACTCACCAGCTTGTGGCATCCCCTTCTGTACCTCAAGCCATGTGACGAGGCTCACCTTGAAGTCCACCTTCATGGACTCTGAGTTTACTCACTCAAGGTATCGGCTGCTCTGCAGAAGGGGGTAAACTTACTATCTCAGCAACCAAGAGAGAATGCTCTGAGATAAAAATGGAAGTCATAGAAAGTAACTTCTCAGCACCAAAGAAGACGTGTCACAAGCAAATAAGGACTACAGTATTGGTCACATTTTTGTGCATATTTTTCTTGTCCATTGTGTTTCTTTACATATCAAAGAGGGTCACTTTTCTGTTTAGTCACCAGATAGCTTTAGGGAAAAATAGATTGGAGAACACCATGCCCCTAAATAAGCTGTTAAAAATCACAAACAAATTAATGGGGAAAAAAAAAAAAAGAAGAGAAGCACATCTTATTGAAGTAGCAGCAGATTAGCCAGAGAAAACTCATGTTGCTCCAGGATAAATCAGTAACGTGCACTTACAGAATGTGCTGACTGGAGCACACCTGCCTTGTGCCCTAAACTTGGGTGATGCTCCATAAAGCCTGGGTAGCAAGAAAAGGCATTCTAATCCTCAATTACATACATTTTCCATTTAAGAAGAGTCTATAAATAGTGCCATCTGGTCATATCTGCTTATTTTATTCTATGTCATACCCACTAAAAGTCAAAACTTTACAGGAGATTCTATAAAGAGGGTAAGTACAGTTGTAATTATTTTATCCTGCGTAGGAGAATGCTAGTCATCTTATATTTTTTCATTTGCTTATTTAACTTATTTAGAATTGATTATGTGCCATGAAGTTTTAGCATTTTTCTCAGGTTGATACATTAAATCTCACAACAATCCCAGGAGGCAGGTCCTATTATTGCCCCCATTTTAAAGATAAGAAACGTAGGCACAGAGATTAAGTGACCTAAATAATGTTACACAGCTACTAAGTAATGGAACCCAGACGGGGGACGCAGGACAAGCCATTGAGCCCACGACCCCTGTTCTGCTTTTCAACAATGACTCAGAAGGAGGAATCCCAGGCTCATCTACTTTTACTTATTTGTTTGGATAGAAATAAGAAGCATAATTCTTCTATAAATCAAAGAACTTAGGCTCAGAAAATCAGAATATAAGATACACACATGGAAAAAAAATACCCGGCTATTTGGATTCAAAGATACCACAACAGACTATTCACATGTCTCTAAAAATTTAAGAAAAATTAATTAATAAGTTGTTAATTGTCAACTTCCCATTTCTGATCAGGAACGGTGAGGCCCCTGGGTGGGGCTAGGGGGAGAAAATGTTGACCTCATGGAAGACGTTGTGTTCATCGATTCACTTGCTGGTAGGACCATGATTCCATCTCATGGAATCCTGCATCAAACACAGGGGCCTTCAGGTTCTAGAAATCTTCCCTCTGTGCCCTCTGTTTCTCTGCTCCCTTCCCTCTCAGACAAAGTGCCCGTAAAGGGTGGATTAGGGGCTGGCATCAATGTGTAGCTTCCCAAAGGGAGCACTTTGAAGGCGACTGTAGTGACAGTCAGCAGTGAGGTATATAGCATTTTTTCCCTAGGATGAGTTTGTCAACCTACTTGTCCAACTTCATACGATGACAGCTCTGATGACCATTCCAGATAAAGAGTTCTGAATTTGCTTTGAAGGGTAGACGAGGCACTGGTGCCAGTGCATAGCTTCCCCAGGGGAGTACTTCCAAGGCAACCATAGTGATATTCTGCAATGAGGTATGTAGCACTTTTGGGGGGATGAGTTCCTGAGCTTAGTTGACCTTTTATTCTACCACTGGCACAAACATATGCAAATTCCCTAATAAAATGAAGCCTTGTAGGTGGCCTGAGGGCAGTGATGATGTCATTGTCAATACTAAAAGGAGAAGTAGTATTTGGATAGAATTTGAGTCAAAAATAGCATACAAAATTGAAAGATGACAGGGCTATACATACAGTTCTTTTGTCAGGTGTTAAGGTAAAGGAATATGTACCAGCTTTCACAAGTTCCCTGATCATCAATCCTTTTTAAGACTCATGAATGATTATAACAGTATAAAAACCTTTTTTTTTTCTTTTTCCCTAGTACCTAGCTGGACCAATCATTCAACCATTATGAAATTTTTAGAAATCTAGAAATGAATGACTCTTTAATAATAATACATGAATGTGTTTACCAGAAAAGGAATGACTGAAGGTCATTAGGTGATATACCTGTTTCTGGATATATAAGGGAGAAGAATTGGTAGGCAGAAATCTAAAGAACCATGTTACGATCCATGCATAAATGAAGACCAGGCTGAAACTCCAAAGCCCAAGACTAGTTCAAGACAAATGCCAAACTCCAAGACTAGTTCAAGACAAATTCCAAAATTCAAGCAACAGGTGCTCATCAAATGGCTACTTTGTTCCAGGAATTGTGTTACTCAATCTTCACAGTAATCAAATTAAACAAACATCACTAGCCTTTTTATTCTTAAACAGATTAAGAGCTAAGTCTCAGAGAGAGGAAGCTTCTTGCCACACGCCTCATAAAAGGCACATCTGAAAATCACACATAGGTCTGCCAGAGTCCCAAGTAGGAAACCTCAGACTCCCAGGTTCAAGAAATCCTCTGCAGCCTCCAGAGTACCTGGGACTACAGGCAACCACCACAACACCTGGCTAAGTTTTCTATTTTTAGAGGAGACAGGGCCTCACTCTTGCTCAGGCTAGTCTCAGATGTAAAGTGATAGTCCATCCCTTTTTCCAAAGAGTATATTAGTTAATTTATTATAAGCCTTTAGAACACTTCCAGCTTTAGGGATGCTGGTCATGGTGATGGGTTTTTATCGAGCACATAGCTGTCACAGACTATAGACTTAATAAGCCAAATAAGTCAATTAAAACATAAACGAATTCATACTAGGTACACAGTAGAGCACAGGTAGGCCTCTGGAATAAAGGAAACAACATTGGCGTGTCTACATTAGCCACCTCTGAGTTAATACAGCAAAGCTCCTTCCTAACAGGAAAGCCAACACTCAGCTCCTGCCTGGAACTCTCTTGCTTCCCCCCTCTTCACAGAGGTAACTCCTGCCCCACTTAAAACGCCAGATAGATCCCCAATTCCTCACATCCTATGTTCCTTGACTAGATCAAAGTCTCCTGTTATTGGCTCTCCTGGCACACACACCTCTCCTACACAGATTCCACAGTCAAGGTTCACCTGTGATTGTGTGACCACATGGCGGGCATCTCCATCTCCATCCCCATGAAACCACACACTCCTTCCTGGTGGCAAAGATCGCTTGGGTTCTCAATACCGCTGGGTTCCTTACTGCCTGGCCAGGTGAAGCAGGCACCCAATAAATATTCACTGAATAAGAGAACAAAAGGTTCAATTCCCATGATGGAAACCACCAGAAAGCCATTTCCAGCTCCCTGATGCTCTTTTTAAGCAAACTCAGCTGCGCAGAGCACAACACTAATGACATTTCCTCATGTCGGGGACACAAACTCTGGAGTCACCATCACATGGCAGCTGCATCTCATTTCTCCTTTTGCTTTGAGCCTAATTTCTTAGATGAACGAGTATTACTCTGGCATAAAAGGCAAGCCAGGCTGTCCAAAGGTTGCTGGAACACATCGCAGGGAATATAATGAAAGCATTGGCTTCCACCCCTTTACTGGCCACTGCGGGGAGCAAGCTTTTAGGAGCCTTGGGGACAACACAGAGAGAAATTGTGCAGGAGAGTGACCACATCTGCTCTCATCAGAACACCCTGGGCCGGGGGCCCTCAGACTTCAGCCTCTTCCCAGCTGGAAGGAAAATGGATCTGATCAAGATATTAGGATGAAAAGTGTTTCTGTAGAGAAGCCATTGATAACAGCCCTGAATGGAAGAAATCATCTTGTTGTTGGATATACCAGGAGCCTGCTACTGTTAAACAAAGCTGGTGAAGCACCAGATAGCACTTTCTATATTGTTGTGGTTTTTTTGCTTTTTATTTATTTATTTATTTATTTTTATGAATTGGAGACAGACTCTCTCTGTCACCCAGACAAGAGTGCCAGGGCAGCAGCCTATCTCACTGCAACCTCAAACTCCTGGGTTCAAGAAATCTTCCTGCCTCCACCTCCTGAGTAGCTGGGACTACAGGTGCCCGCCACAACACTGGCTGATTTTTCTATTTTTAGTAGAGACAGGGTCTCACTCTTGCTTAGGCTGGTCTCATCTGTAAGGTGATAGCACCTGCCTTTTTGCAAAGATTATATTAGCAAATTTATTATAAGCCTTTAGAACATTTCCTTGAGCATAATATGCATTCAATCAACATTATTGCTGTTATGCTATATGGTTAATAAATGATTTAAATATATTTAAAGGCATAGCCTGCTTGCTCTTCATATTTAATCAGTCAAGTACCAAATGATTCATTCTCTCTCTCTTAAATATCTAGTTCCCTTTTCCCTTTAATCACTCCCCTTTGCCTTCATATTACCACTAAATCCTTTTTATTGGTCCCCCTGCCTTCATCTCCCCCCTAATGCATCCTTTCCACATTGGCCATTAGAATGAGTATTCTAAAACCCAGCTATAAGCATGTCATTACTTTATCATCATCAATTCCAAGAAGCACAAAAAAAGTGTTTTTTGAAAGCGCTCTATGTTTAAATAAGAGTAGACAAAACTAGATGAAGCAAAATTAAACAGGTTATTGTTTTTACTGCAGTACTTATCAGAGCCTTTAATATGCTAATGAAGTATTTACCAGAGCCTTTAATGTGCTAATCTCCAAGAAGTTGAAGAAGGAAGGTAATTCCCAAATATAAGTGATCATAGTATAGTACCCTGTTCTCAGCATTCATCTCCCAGGGCTCTTGTTCCAAGGGACCTATTTCGGAAGATGCTGGTTCCTTCAATTCCTTTGTTGGCATTGGTTCAGCATGGTAACCAGCCATGCCTGACTTGCTGCAACTATTCATGGACTGTTGCTGTTTTAATATTTTGCTGCATCCTCAGGCTTGCTGCATCTTCTGCCTGGAGTGCTTGTCCATTTCTTGATCTGTCTTCCTTGCTATCATTTAAGAAGTACTTCCTTCCCTCTGTGGGTGAGGAGACATTTACCTTCAAGTTCCCCTGGAGCAGTGATTTTCAGCCCCTGTTCTACTGCACATGGGTGTGCCAGGAGAGGACCATAGGTGTGCCACAAAAATTGTAAAGATCAGTACCTAAATTATTTTTAAAAAGATGTTCAAAGCACAGTGTTTTTTCACCTTTTTTTTTTTAAATCAACATAATTTAAGTGTGCTGTGGAAGTGTAACTACAGGTTTGAGTGTGCTGTGAGATAAAAAAAGATTGAAAAACACTGCCCTAGGGATGAGTTCGTGACTTGATTGTGTACTTATCCCAATGCTGTGAATAGCTATATACGTATCTTTTCTCAAAACAATGACTATGAGGAAGTAGAACCGTCCTATCCATTTTTTAAAAAAAAATCTTTAAAATAAAACATTCTTTTATTTCCATATCTGATTGTATGTCTTACCTACTGGGCAGCATATGGCATCAAATATCATGAAAACTATGCAGGGATTTGTTTCTTGCTAATCAGCTTTTCTTAGTGTTTGTGTATTTACTGTGTGGTGCAAGACAACTCATTCTTCCAACGTGAGGCAGAGACAAAAAAAGGTTTGGACACCCCTGCTTTCCAACTACCCTATCATGAAAACAGCACAGATGGCATTACCTACATCTTATAGAGGAGGGCAATGAGACTCAGCAAGTTAAATAAGTTATCCTCAAGTTCAAAACTGAGTGAGTGTTAGAAACTAGACACATCAGCTTTGAACTCCTGTCCCAGCCTTCTTCGCACCATCCTACACAGCATCCCTCTGCTGCCATCAGAATTCACCTCTGGTGAGTGACTTTGGCATAGCATGGGTTAAAGAGGGCCCCTGGGGTGCTGAGACTCCCCCAGAGAACCCATCCACAGGACCATCCCTCTGAAGTCTGCTGCTGAAGCCAAGCACAAGTTCTGCAGGGCCCCACAGGCAATCCTGCTAGTTAGGAACCTGGTACTCCCTTTCTCCCTCCTGCAGGGCCCCACAGAGAATCCTGCTAGTTAGGAACCTGGTACTCCCTTTCTCC
>NW_003852410.1:5693762-5772459 GCF_000181295.1 Otolemur garnettii
AGTTAGGGACCTGGTACTCCCTTTCTCCCTCCTGCAGGGCCCCACAGAGAATCCTGCCAGTTAGGGACCTGGTACTCCCTTTCTCCCTCCTTAGCCAGCTTTCTGTTCATTACTTTTTCCTCTTCACAGCCTCTTAGGCTTTGGCTTTCTCTTCTCGCCTTTCCCTTCCCAAACCGCTACCTCCTACACTTTCCCTGTGATTTTTGTCTTCTCAGCCCCTCCCCCCAAAACACCCCGGCCAGTGACATGAGGATGGCAGGTAAATCATAGGTTACAAAAAATGAAACAAGGACAAGTCACTATGGGGGGGGGGGAGTCAGCTGGAATTGGGGAAACATCCTCAGCTCCTCTCTTAGCACCAAGCATCTGGGATCCTAGATGCCCCAGGGGCAAGTACTGTGTTGCCTCCCATCACTCTGGAGTGAGCTCTCTTTACAGCCCTCTCTCTTCTCCTTTTTATAAACAGGGTCATCTTATGATAACCTTCATTTCTTTCAAACCTTCCAAAGGCTTTTCTCTCCATTCCTTTAGTTAATAACTAGGACCCATACTGGTCTGGATATTTATGCCTACGGATGCCTAAATGGAAAGGGGGTAAATCTCAAGGTCTTTCAAAAACTCTTATGAATGAATGAAGATCAGAGACCTGGGAAGAAGGAGAAGGCATATTTGGATGAGAACCTAAAGAGAATTTAAGGAAAAGACTACTAACAGAGGCAGGGGTGGGTTAAAGGAATTGAAAAGGAATGATGTGCAACCCCAGTACGGGGATCCCAGCAGCCCTGACTGCCACAACAGCCTCTCCAGGCTTCAGGGGCAAGGAGAGAAATGGATGACTGGAACCTAGGAAGAGGATTGCCCAGGCAGGACTCAAGACACAGCCTATTGAATCACAAACACAGGAAAAGAACAGGATGAGAAACCCCCCCAACTCCTCCCCTTCTGCCCTCCAGTTTCCTGCTGGTGCCTCTCCTGTTGAAATCCACTGGAAGTCAGAGATCAGGCAAGTTCAGGCAAGTTGGAGTCCTGAATCTCTCAGTAGGGAAGTGGGGTGCAGAGAATGGAAGGGGACAGGGAAGGACAAACACAGATCAGCCAACAAAAGTCACAAGTTGCCATGACTCACACAGGAAATAGGAACATCTTGATTTCATGCAGTGTTTGCAAAGAGGCCTTGATTTATCTTTGCCATCTTGACAAAATGTCCTAGACTGCTTTCCCTCTCTGGTCACCGCCCCCTCGCCCCCACTATTGAGAGCAGATTACACTGTTATATAGAACCTGTGTGCTTTCCCTTCCCGCTGCACTGTCCCTTCTTCTGGTCACAGCACCTCAATTTCCCCATGAGCAAACCCCTCCCTCGCAGCCAGTGGGATCCAACATACTCCCACATGCCCAGTGTCAGAAGAAGGAATGTGGCCTTGGCCTTGGCCTTGCCCATCAGCTTTTCCATCACCCCAGGCACAGCGATAGGGGGTCACAAATAGGCCTGTAACTCAAACTGGCCCAAGGAAATCAAATTCAAAGACTTTTGCTAGAGATCATGGAAAAGAGAAAGTATTTTTCAATTGTGTGGTTAGCTTATGAAAATGTGAATCTGGAATTTCCAGAAGACATTTTTTTCGTCTTACACAGGGGACTTGCCTGAGATGAAAGCCAGCTCACAGGGATGCAGAACGGGCTGCTGGAGCTGGGGGGAGGGAAAAGAGAGGGATGGACAAATGGTCCTTGACTGACTCCAAAGCCTGAAGAAACTGCTTGGGTTTTTGAATCTAGCTAGGTCTGAACCAGTATTCCTGAGGTTTTCTATACATGATCCCCAAAGAAGAATTTAGAGAGTTTGAGTTGGGCTTTGGTTACTAAAACCTAAAACCTCCACATTAATACAGGGGATGTGCAACTAGGGGCCTCACACTGGGATCAGACTGTGCAACAAAATTTTGGAATGAAGTCTCTCTTGAGAACTATGTGAGACTTGGCCAAGAACATGCACTCACCTTTGAGCTAGGCTTAAAACAAGAATCATATTATGAATGATACCTCAGCCTTTGGCTCTATAAGAAGATAATAAAATGTCCTATGTTACAGGTGGCCTGGGTTTTTCTGTGTTTTTTTAAATTATTGCAGATCTTCAAGGATCCTTGATCAGATATTTTAAATGGAGTTCTCCAGAAAGAGGGAACCAATAGGAACAGAGGTACACAAAAAGAGATTTATTAAGGGAATTGGCTCACTTGATTATGAACGTTAGCAAGACTTATGATAAGCTGTCTACCAGCTGGAGAACCAGAGAAGCCAGTAGCTTGGCTCAATTCAAAGTCCAAGGACATCAGAACCAGGGAAGCTGATGGTAGAATTCTCAGTCTCAGCCCACTTGTCTGAATTCTGGAGTCCAAAGGCCAGAGAACCTGTTCTTCTGACCTGCAAAGGCAGGAGAAGTTGGGCATCTCAGTTCTGGAGAGAGAGACCAAGAATTACAACCTCCTCTGTGTTTTTGTTCCATCTGGTTCCCCAGCTAACTGGATGGCATCTTCCCACATCAAAGGTGACTTTCCCCACTCAGTCCACCAGCTCACACTCCGATGTTCCACTGAAATATGCTCACAGAAACATCTAGGCAGCTCGAATGTTCTAGTCAAAAGCAAAACCACTGCCAGGTTCCCTTTCATCCAAAGAGGCACAGCATGTAATGTCTGCTGAAGCATAGACAGTAAATGACACTGTCCAGGTATCTGAGTAGCCCTTAATCCAGTCACATGGACACCCTGAGTCAACCATCACACCAACAAACACCATGACAAAGATTCCAGTACACACTGACCCTTTCATGTGCTTCTATCTCCCCTTATCTACACGTGAAGAGGGAGCACAAACAGTCCCTTCCTCAGCCTACACTCTCCTCCAACCACGTAGCTCTCTGTTCCTAAATGTTAAAGACACTTAAAAAATAACATAGATGGGGGTGCCTGTAGCTCAATGGTTAGGGTGCTGGCTACATGCTCTGGGGCTGGTGGGTTTGAACCCAGCCCGGGGCCTGCTAAACGAACAGACAAAAAATAGCTGGGCATTGTGGTGGGTGCCTATAGTCCCAGCCACTAGAGAGGCTGAGGTAAGAACATCACTTGAGCCCAAGAGTTTGGGATTGCTGTGAGCTATGGTGCCATGGCACTCTGCTGAGGGTAACAAAGTGAGATTCTGTCTCAATTAAAAAAAAAAAATATATATATATATATATACACATATATATATATATATATATATATATGCTAGTTTCTGCGCCTTGCTTTGGGAACACTATTTCCAGCTCAGAGAGCCTTTACTCAACTCAATGTGGGCAATATTTTCCCCCAGAAGACAAGTGGCCACATTTAAGCATAGGGTAGTATCTGCGAAGCTCTGATGAACAGACATATTTCAAAACCCAGGGAAAGCTTAACAATGTTCATATCCTGCCTGTACTGAGAAAGCTCCTCCACGCTAGCACTGTCAGTTAATGAGGCAGTATTATAAATGGAATTAGAAAAATGTGTCTCTACAAACACCAGCTCCATAGGATGGTAATAGGTAAAATGCTGTAGGGTCAAATAAGTGTTAGAGTTTCTGAGTAAGCAGAGGGAGCAGGTGTCCATAATGCAGAACTTGAAGTCTCTACTACATTCATGGGCAAGGCTGGCCGTAAAAAGGGACATCTACCTTATTCCGTGTGGGCTGCTATAACAAAATACCATAAACTGGGTGGCTTACAGGCAACCAAAATTTATTTCTCATGATTCTAGATGCTGGGAAGTACAAAGTCAAGGAGTTTTATGAGGGCTCCGCCTTCATCATGTAATCTCCCAAAGGCCCATCTATTGATATATCTATTACCTTGGGGGTTAGAATTCCAACAAATGAATTTTGGACAACACAAACACTCTGACCACAGTAGTATCACATACAGGTTTAATATACATCATCTAAAATGCTTGAGATCAGAAGTGTTTCAGATTTTGAATATTTTCAGACTTTGGAATATTTGCATTATGCCTTAAGCATCTCAAATACAAAATTCTGGTGTCTGAAAGGCTCCAATGAGTGTCATTTCAGCACTCAAAAAGTTTTGGATTTAGAAGCATTTCAGATTTCCAGATTTGGGATGTTCAACTTGAAAATTATTTTTCAAAGTCATTTAATCATGGGTTAGTTTTTGTTTGTTTGCTTGGGATAGACAAAGCATCTCTTGGAACAATATGGTACAAGAGACCCTGTAAGAAATGCACAGGATCGTTCTTTAAATATCCAAGTAAGAAAAGTTCTGAGTAGACAAGGGCTGCTTCATTTGAATATTAGCAGTTTCACTCCAACCCGCTCAAGCCTTTTCTCACCTCCCAAGAAGACAACCATTGGTGTGGATTGATTGTGCAAGTGACATCTGGCATCCGCCAGGACACAGCTATCATCGCCCAAGTCCTTTGTGACCACCGCAGTCCAGGAAGCCCTATCTTTCACTTAAGGGGAATCACAAAACCTGATAAGTCACAGTCAGACCACCAGTCTTGAATGCCCACAATCAAGGTCCCCGAGCAGCAGCAAAACAGATGGAAGCACCTCTCCTTCCAGGTTGGTTTTTATTGCTATTATGGTACAATTCGGTCTCATTCCACATCATTATATTTGATAACTGTCATAAACCTGAAATCACTGCTATTTGATGTCAGCACAGAAGTCATTCCCTGAACTGAACCCTGCCAGGTCCAATCAACAAACCCTTGTCAGCTTCCTTTTTGCGTGCATGCAAATAATCTAACTGGTCATTCTTGTCTAAAACAACAGGCAAAGGAACCAAACAAGTTCTCAGCTTGTCTCACAACCCAAGAGCAGCCCTCAACCTTCATCTTTCTTTTGAAGGGAACGGGAACAGAACAAGATTTTTTTTTTTTATCCTTACACTCAAATCTGAGGTTCTGAAGTTCAGAACAAAATTAAAATATTTATAGGGAGTCTGACCAGGATCTTGAGAGGAACTTGTTTTGATCCTTACATTCTTTTTTCCAAAACCAGTGAATAGCTCAGTGTTTCAGATCTACTTTTTATAAAGATTTCAGTCAAGGAATCAACACTGAATCCTCCTGTGGCCCTGTTAGCAAAATCTCAGAATAAAGCTCCATTCCTCAGTGAAGAATACACTACCTCCTTTCCCTGCTCCTACTGAAGGGGGAAACGTGACATCCTGGCATCAACCCCTGTCCACTGGGGGAGCATATACTTAATATTTTCATATTGTCAGAATTACTGTCATTACAGAGAAGAGGCTCTGTGTGAAGTCATCAGGTACATAAAATTCTTACCAAACATTCATTTCTTTCCTGTGAATTTTTCTTCCTTCAGAAAGTCCTTACAGTTGAGATCTATGAAAACAAGAACACCCTTACAGGGCCCACTACATAAACAACCCCAATCCTACTTTTTTTGTCTTCTATGAACTTGAAAGTATTACCATGAGGCTTTTCATAAGGTACAAACTAGAACCCTGGGATGAGCTAAAAACAGAGACCATGAAGTAGGAGAGGTCTGGATTTAAATCCCAGTCCTACCACTTTCCTGCGGTGTGAACTGGAGGCAAGTTATGAACCTGCAGGGTATCAGTTTCTTCACCTCTGAAATTGGGAGAATATTTAAAACTACCTCAAAGAATCATGGTAGGGAAAATAAGATAAGGGAAGCAAAATGCTTAGAACAGCTCCTAGCACAGAGTAAGACCTGAAGGAGCTTAGGACACTTCACCCGAACTGGCTCCTTGTCACACCAACCACGTGGAATTAAAGGCCCTCCCTTAGAGATCTTCAGGCATTGGAAGGGACAGGGAAATTCTTCCTTCATAAAAAACTAGACCCATTGACTTTCCCTTCTTGTCATCTCACTATATTGCAACAAAGAGGATCAAGAATGCAACCAGACCTGGCTCAAACCTATTTTAACTATAATACCTGTCTCTCAGGTTAACTTAATTTCCAATGAGAATTATTTATGAGGCAATCTGTCCCCCACCCCCACCATCTATTCATTGTCCCAAGTATCTATTCACCCTCCCTAGTAACCATTTATTACCACGCAGCAGAATTACCTACATTACTCATCTCCCTCTCCCCTGTAAAGGGAGGTCATACAAACTTCTACACCACACTGGGATATAGGTAACCACTCCGTGATTCTCTCTGTGAATACAGTAAATAAATTTGTAATCTCTTTTTCTTCTTAATCTGTCTCATTTTGAGTTGATCTTTCAGTCAACCTTCCAGAGCAAAGAGGAAGTTTTCTTTCTCCTTCACAGTACATAATAAATCCAAGAGCTAGACAGATTTTTTTCTCCCCCCATAAGATTGAGAACACAGACTTTTTGAGCCCAAATTCTGGTCTTACCACTCACTTGCTCTGTCATTTTCGGCAAATTACTTAAATACCTGTGCCTCAGTTTCCACATCTGCAAAAATGAAATCATGCCTATCATGTAATATTATCGGGGGAATAAATGAATTTATTTAGGCATAGGGCTTAGAACATTACCTGACACTTAGCAGGTGTTGTGTAAATTACTATCTCAATCTACTTGTCCAACCTATCTGTCTTTATCTGCCATCCCTGACAGCGAATCAAAAGGCAGGTGTCCTTAATCTTAATGATTTAAGCACCCATTAGGCATCCAACATGATTAGAGATGCTTACTGGGTTGCATGCAACATGAGTTGAATTATAGAGAAAACACCAGCACCCTGTTCAAATTGAGTATGGGGTCCTTTATTGGCCCACCAAAATGGGTTCACATCCCAAATTCTCAGTGACTGCATTACAAAAGAATGGAGTTTTTATACCTTTTCCAGTTCAGGGGGAGGGAGGGAGGTGGAATCTTTGCAAGGTTAGATTTACAGGGTTGGCGGTTGGTTAGTTACCAGGGGAACCAAGGACAGGAATTCGGTTTTACAAGGGTCTACTGTAACTCTGGGCTAAACTCCTGTCTCCTTAGGATATGTTTGTTTAACAGCCCATTTCTTCAAGGCCTGTGTGCTGAAGGGGAGGTGGAAAGAGAGTGCAAATTGGGGTCAATGGGGCAAAATAGGACTTCGGGCCACTAGAGTGGGAAGTCCATGAGAGTCTAAAAATCTCAGTTTCACTTGATTGTTCACTAGATTGTTATTAGCAGCACACAGCAGTGTGTTTATTGGGAAAGGACAATTATATGTGGTGCACATTCCTGTCCCTATCCTCCAGCTGCTGGGGATGTTGGTCACTGTCAACTCTCCCTGCCTCACCCAGGGTTCTGCCTCCTCTCCATGGCTGTTTTTCCTGAATCTGCTAAAGCCCCGTCCCTTACTTCACACTTTATGAGAACTCAGAGTGGACATGCCAGCCCCAGCGATCCCTTGAAGACAGGTGCACAGACCTCAGTTGCCCTTACACTTCAGAATAGCTACTTTTTCTGCCAACTTGTTTTACTTTCTGTCAGGAGGAGTCCTGGAGAGGACTCCTCAGTAACCCTTTCGCGTGCAACTTCCCCTGTCAGAGTCTGTTTTCAGGGACCCCAGTCTCGGATGCTAAGTGCTATCCTGACAACCAAAAATAAAACCAAACAAATATTTCTTGTTGAGCAAAAGACATGCTGCTGGGGAAAAACACTGAACAGGATAAATTAAATTAAATATTAAAACTGCCCTCAAAGTATTGAGAATCCAGGAGAGAACACAGAGGTGAAATAATTTGTTACATAACGTAAGTGTACCACTAAAGGATCTGGGGTGGGGGGGATAAATTGTTAGAGACTGTAGGATTGAGACAGGGAGTAGTGGGGTTTGGAAAGGAAGAGGGAAAGATAAAGAAACAAGGAAATGATTTTTAACTGACTGCAAAAGATAAGTATCCACATGGACCAGGAATCTCTCCCCAACCTCTCTCCGCTCTAAACAAATAACAAAATTCACTGGTTCCTGACCAATGAAACCAAGGGCCTGAACCAAGACACATAACCAGAGCTCTCACTATTATTTTCCTAGAAGCCTCTAATGATCATTTAAGCTGTTTAATTTGCTCTGAGCTCTGAGCAGGTAGGTTCACCTTTCAGAATGCATTTCTAACTACAGATTCTGGGCTAGGTTTTCAGACTGGAATTCAAGTTGACTTCTGATACCGTGTTTCAAAATAGATAGTGATATGAGAATACAAAAACTCCTTAAGACAGAATTTTGTCTAACTCACTGATTGGGAGAGCAGCTCCCACTAGGCGATGTCCCCTCCACCTGCAGGAGGTCCACTTGCCTGCAGTCCTCTCAGCCTCTCTCCTTCTCTCACTCCTCTCCTGGATGCAGTAGTCCCGACCCCATGCCAGGGTGGTCAGGCTGTCCTGACCAGTTGCAAACAGACATTGAGCATCCTCTCCACTGCCTGACCTTAGCAGTAATGAAGCAAAGCTTGGGGGTCATCTGCCTTATTTCTTGTTTGAGTCTTAACTTGGGCACCTTCAACCTTACAGTTATAATTCAGAGATACCAGAATAGAGTCAGGGAAAGGGGTCCATGAAAAGAAGAGGAGGCCAGTCCAGGGATTAGAAAGGCTTTATTTGAAGAGAAAAAAGTGCAGAGTGGCATCTGACAGGGAGTCAGCTGTTCTCACACAGTTTTAAGAGGTTTTTATTAGAGTAGCTAGAATGCAGAGGAGAGGTATCATCTTTTTTCTGCAGAGTGAATGATGCTGTGTCCAGGATCGATCTTAGAATTACTCACTTCCACAAAGTGTTAATCTTCTCACCATGGCCTTATTGTCAGCCAGGACCAGGGTAGCAGGTTGCTTTTTCTGATGTTTCCCAGGAACCCTGGCCTTGAAGTATTCCAGGAGTGAGGGGAGAGGGTTGCTGTGAACAAGCCATTTGGTCTCTGACCTTCTTTCTGTCACTAGGTGCCTTCCCAATATGACGGCACTCTTGTCAGGGCTGTGAGGATTACTTCCCCACAATAACATTAAAATCCTGCTTAGATTCTGAAATGACAATTCTGACAAGGTGATGACACTAGGATTCAATCTAGGTCTCACTACATTTCTGACATAGTTAAGCATCATGACGCAGAGCCTGCAAATCTCTGGAGGCTCCTCTCTCATAAACACGGAGGTAGAACCCACTTTTGTCCTCTGTTTTGTCCCGCTTTGAAGAATCCACACCTTCTGGGCATTTGGAGCAAAGGGCAAGATGGAGGAGGCAGTTGAGGAAAAAAAATCCATTAAACCTCTTCCTCAGGTAAGTAGGAGATTTTAAATCCCAGAGTCTGAGAAGACGAGCACACTTGCTGGTTTACCTGGGCATGTTCTTACAGGATGATTTCCCTCTCCACATAATCTACAGGTCGCACTAGTCACAGCTTATAGAGTTCACTGCCCTCATGGTCAACAGTGCTCCTCTCTGTTCATGGCCAGATCATATAAGTGAATTGCTAAACGAAAATCTCGTTCCCACTTGCCCTGTGAGAAGATTTTGTCAATAATAAAAAAGAGTGGGTTCAATTGGTAAAAAGTGATTTTCAAAGTCTCAAGATGTTTGGAAAAATAATTCACATCATCAGGAAATAGTAGATGTGGTCTTTGTAAATCTCGGCCTCTCCAGAAGTCAGAGTCCATGGCCAACCACGTGGTTGGGGAAGTTGATGCTGAGTTAGTTGTTGGTAAGGTTTCCTCTTCCTGACTATCCTGTGGCAACAACGGGCTGTTGAGTATTTTGTGTTTTCTCAGGTGTTTTGTGCCTCAATTCCAGCATGTCACAGCTTGGGTTCTTAGAGAACATATGGTCCCCTCTGACCATATGTCCCACTCAATTCCACCTCCAGAACCGCTCTTAAGTCCACCTGCCCCTCCCCATTCATGTCACAATGCACCAAGCTCTCTCTGCTGTCTTGAGCAACGCCCAGCTAACTGGTCTCCTCACATCTGCTCCTGCTCCCTTGCAGCTCAGCCTGTGGAGAGATCGAAGAGTCCCACTTGGTGAACACCTGCAGATTGCAAGGGCTTGCATGGCTCGGTAGTGGCCTGACCCAAACACACAGGCCTGATGTTCTTCTGTGAGCTACAAACAATCTCACAGAACGCTGATATTATACAAGTCTACTCCGTGATGATAATAAATCAAGACAACTTCGTAAACATCTCCAAATCACAAACATGGCCCCATATGCCCCCTATCCTGGATTATGACAACTGTGGCTTTCTTTACCAATCGCAACTCTAGCCACACTTCATTCCTCTCTTATTATAAAGAAAAGATTTAAGAAACCCAATCACAGAATTATCCCATTGTATGACAGCATGCAATCTAGAATAAAGCTTCTGTCCCTGAAGGCCTCTTTGAATCTCCCAGCACAAACCTTAATCCTCTAAGTCCTTCCAATATCCGTGTATGAAGATGCCCCATGGTTCTCCCTTGCCAGTGACTGCTAAATTGAACTTGTTGATCCACAGGTGTGCTCCTGGTGGTCCTTGGGTGCAGATCATTGACTGACCTCAGCTCAAAAAGAACAGAATTTTTCAGATAGACCACCCATGTTCCAATCCCAACTGTGCCTCTTACTCCCCACCACATACTTCTTAGACCAAGTTATACAACTTCAGTGGGCCTCAATTTGCTCATCTGTAAAATGAGGACAATGTAATCACATCTACTTCCTTTGATTTTTTTTTTTTTTGAGACAGAGTCTTGTCCTGTCACTCCAGCTGGAGTGCAGGCAGTGATGTCATCATAGCTCACCTCAACTTCAAACTCCTAGGCTCAACATCTTCCTGCCTTAACCTCCTGACAACCTGGGACTATAGGTGTGAGCCACCACACCCAGCATATTTTTCTATTTTCTGTAGGGACAGAGTCTTGGACAGGCTGGTCTTGAACTCCTAACTTCAAGCAATCCTCCTGCCTTGGTCTTCCAGAGCGTTAGGATTACAGGTATGAGCCACTGCCCCTGGCTATTTTTTGACAGTTATAAAGTAATACAGGTAAAGTTCATAGAACACAGTACTTAGTGAGGGTTAGAAAGGAGACTCTGGCTCCCTCAGGTCACCAATAAAGCTGTTCTTTAATAAAAAAAAAATACATATCTGATCAAATCATTCCTATAGACACTGACAGCCAAAGTTATCACTGTGGCCAATGAGGCTTTTCTTATTTGGTTGCAACTTATCTCTTCAGCCTCATAGTACCTCAGTTTTCTCCTCTATATTATGGGGGTAATTATATCAATATTAATAAGGGAATAACAATACCAAATAAATATTAGAAAAATAAGGAAAATTTTATAACTACATTTGTGTGGGTCTTTGGAACACCTCCCACCACCAGCACTTATTAGACATACAGCAAATGTTACTGTCCCTTCTTGTTTTGGGGAAATGATTAACTCTTCCAGTCCCTCTGTTGTCTCAGCTGTAAACTAGTGGCATTAAACCAGTGTGATTCAAACTGTGTTCTGTGGAGTGTCCAATGGAGGTACTTTAAGAGTTCTGCAAAATTTTAATTTTGTAGATTCTGTAACTGATGTCAGGCTGCTATTGTCATGCATAGTCCCAGAAATCTATGTGGAAAACATACTTCCTTAGAGGTGTCTCCCACTAAATACTTGTTGAATAAATAAGGTTTTGCTCTCAATGTTTTTAGTTTTAAATGTGTCTCATCAAATGACCTCATGCAACTGGGTGTCATGGCCATGCCTAATGCCAGCTACTCAGAGGCTGAGGCAGGAAGGTCAGTGGAGCCCAGGAGTTTTAAGCTGCCTTGAGCTCTAACTGTGCCAACATACTGCAGCCTGGGTGGCAGAGCAATACCCTACCAACAGAAGGAAAAAAATGACCTCATGTATTACTCTACTAAGCAAATGTTATAAAACTTGGGTGAGTCTATGCTATTAAAATGGATCATTTCTTACTGTCTTGTGATTCAGGATGCAAAATCACATAATATCCTATGCCATTTCAATATGAATGTTGTTTACCATGTTGAGTGGACAATTCTGCTTTTTAAATAAGTGTATTGTGCTCCTAGACAGGTAGGGGAAAGAAATCACTTTAGAAAAAATGGCAGTATCCTATAGTCCTCACAGATGCCAAGAAACAGATAAACACATATACCAGCACCAACGAATACACCCACGACTGCCATTGGCCTTCCAAATCTGTGTGCAGGGATTTCATTCACAGTGCTGGAGATATTACTTGTAAATACACTACTAACAAAGCCCTTGAGATGATTGGACTCTCTCCTACTTGAATAATTCAATCAAGTAATACTGAATCACTTTACTGTAACAATCAGAACCCCACCTGGAAAGATTTCAACGAGCCACTGTTCAGCAACCCTCTGATTACACTAGCTGAGATGTTGAAGTACCTTGAACACGAACTCTATGAAAGTGGTCATAACAGAAATTAGGTTGAAAGAAACTTCGATAATCACCTCCAAAACACGGCAATCATCAAAGAGTCTCAAAGTCTTATTAAGTGATTCAAGTTGACCGTGTCATGTTACAAATTAGGAGACTGAGGTCTGGGAAGAGGATATAGTTTCTTCATGCTCCACGGTCAAAGCAGTAAATATACTAAGCAATAGTCTTGCTTCCCCAGCCTTTCCACATGTATTTGATATACCTTATTTTAACTGAGATCTAATTGAATTACAGTCAAGTGGAAAGAAAGTTCTATTCTAAGAACATGGACACATAAACTAAAGATCCTCTCACTAAAAATAACCAAAATGCTGGTGAATACTTTAAAAATCTTCTTATGCTTATTGTTCTTTCTCCTAGACAGGTAGGAAAACAAATCACTTTAGAAAAATAAAGAAATAAGCAAGCAAGAAAATAAAGAATATTGAGGTTAAAACTTAAGCGAATGTAGGTGGAACACTAAATCTACCTTTCCACAACATAAAAGCAATTATTAAATCTATTGAAACTGATCACTGGTTTTCATGCTCTTGGCTGAACTCAAAAGGATATGTTTAAAGACATTCAGGTTTTATGCTGGACTCACCCCATAAAGCTAGAACCCGAAGGACTATACCTTTGATAAACAGGTGCTTTAGCAAAGAATGTGCTCTCCACTAGGAGACTGAAAGGAAGGTTGCCAAGAGAGAGGGAAAAAAAAATGCCCAGAATTTGCAATTCACAAGCTAGTCTTCATGTGAGCTCACTGTCTGAAGTTTGTTTCCACTGGTACCATTTGACAAAATATATGCTCTGATCACAAGAACTCATTTAGAAAATACACAAAGAAAAGAAAACTAGAAACCACTCAGTGTCCTTTGACAGGTGAATAGATAAACAAATTGTGGGATATCTAAGCAACAGAATATATACAGCAAAAACAAAAGGACAAATTATTAATAGACCCAACAACTTGGGTGGATCTCAGATGCATTAGGTTGAGTGAAAGGAGCCAGGCATGTTATTCGATTTCATTTTCAGTATTCTGGAAAAAGTATAATGACAAAATAGGTCCGTGAATGCCAGGGGTTAGAGGTAAATCACGTGCTAAGGGGCTTTTAAGAGAAAGAACTTTCTACTCATCAGGACTATTGACTGGACTCCACTACTTCATGAGGTAAAGGCATCCCTGTCATTGGAGTATTTAAAGCCCCAACTGGGTAATAATATATAAGGGGTGTTGCAGAAGGAATTTATGTTTTAGAGTTTGGAAAGATGCCCTCTAAATGATCTGTTTCACTCCTGAGAGATTCTATACCTAAGATAATATCTGGTTTTCACTGTAGTGTACCCGGCCATATCTAACATTAAGGAAATATAATCCATGAACTTTTGAGGTTTTCAGCTCAACAAACAAATACTTTTGAAAACAAACTTTGTGTGCAATCAACAAATTTGAAGTGTTATCTTTTGGTAACTGCTCTGCTGAACTCAGTTAAAGAGACAAAAATGAAAGACATGTTCATCATCCTATAGAAGTTGATAATATGTTGGGGAAGAGGAGTCATTAACACTCAAAATGTTAAACAACATACAAGAGTCAAACACTAATGCATGGTAGTAATGTAAGCAGCAGTGGGTCTAATTTCCTAATCAGATGTGCAGGCAGTGGGTCTATGCACAGAAGGGGCTTACCAGATATCCTCCAGATCCACTTTCTACCTCATCTAGACATGCTATGTGTCTACAAGACTGTTCCACATGGATCCATTAACAGATTCCTGTTTCCAGGTCCTTTTTTTAAGAAACAGAGTCTCACTATGTTGCCCTCGGTAGAATGCCACGGTGTCACAGCTCACAGCAACCTCAACTTTTGGGCTTAAGAGATTCTCTTGCCCCTCAGCCTCCCAAGTAGCTGGGACTACAGATGCCCACCACAATGCCTGGCTATTTTTTTGTTGCAGTTGTTTAGTTGGCCCAGGTTGGGTTCAAACCCTTCACCCTTGGTGTATGTGGCTGGTGCTATAACCACTATGCTACAGGCGCTGAGCTTGTTTCCAGGTTCTGATTGGATTCAGTCAGTAGGAGATCCAGCAGGATGGCAAGAGGGTGGGATGAGAGTGAGGTGAATAAATCGGGATTTACTTCCAGTTCCTTCCCTTCCCATTCACTGAAGGCTCCTGTTAGGTGTGTATCTTTGTATAGTTTCCTCCCAAAGTTCTGGCCATCAGTCACTCCACTTTTCTCTTTGGCCTAGGAATGGCAATAATTCCCAGATTTTAATATTCTCAGGGTGCTTCACCATCCCTTTTGTTTTTTGCTTAACCCTAGTCCTAACTTTCAAATAGTCTATTTATTAAATTATCTTCAATCACTGAATCTGAATTTGCCATTTGCTGAAGCCCTGACTGGTACTATGGAGGAGGTAGGATATGCTCTGTGCACTTCTGCAATTAGGACAGGCTTTACTGGTTGGGGCAGGCATCAGACATTACTGTGGTTGTAAAATTTGTCCACTGGCTGGTGATTGCATTAGGAGCAGACAGGGATTCAAGCTCAAGACCAGGTGCAGTGACTGCCCGATAGCCCATGGAAGGCAGAGTGGACCCAGCTGATTTCAAGGAGAATGGTGGGTTTGGGCTCATGTGTAAGGAAGGAAGAATACATTCATACATTCAAATAACATTAAGCTCATAATATGAGCTATGCATTTGGGCTAGGTTCTGGGAAAACAATAGGGAACAAAACACACTGCCCATCCCTTCTCAGAATGTATTAGTTATCCATTGCTGTGTAGCAAGTTATCACAAAACTTGGCAACTCAAATCAAAAAATATATTTTTGTTAACACACACTCTTTCTTTGGGTTAAAAATGCAAGAGCAGTTTAGCTGGAAAGTTCTAATTCAGGTTTCTGATGAGATTTCAGTTAAGACATCTGCTAGGCAGTGGTCATGTGATGGAGCTAGAAAATCTGATTCTAGAATGGCTCACTCGCATGGCAGATAAGTTCATTCTGGATGTTTTCAGGTGGTCTTGTAACATGGACTTCTCTATGGGGCTGCTTGAGTGTCCTTACAACATGGCAGCTGTCTTCTCCAAAGCAAGCAATCACAGAAAGAGCAAGAAGGAAGTCACAATGAAGTTACAGTCTGCCATTCCCCAACATTCTGTTGGTTGTACAGGCCAACCCTATTGGGAAGGGGCTTCACATGGTGTGACGTCCAGAAGGGAAGAGTCAATGGGGGTTCCCTTAGTCACAGGAGCACACACCAAAGGAATCTTTATAACTTATTATCAGTAACTAATAACTAGTAAGAAAACTCAGAGAAGCACAAGGCCACCTAGCAGAAGGATCTGATTGAATCTTGAGGCAGAAGTGGGAAGTGACTCACATTAGTCACAGATCAGTTAAAAGCACTGGACCCAGGACCCTTGACTCCTGGACAAGTTTAGTTCTTGCACAATCACCACCACCACCACCCCCCCCGAATCTTCTATTAGCTAAGTTTTCCGTGGCAAGGAACAGAAAAACCTTCAGAATTCTTCATTCATCTTTTGTTCCTCCTGCTTTCAACTTTCTACCTTTCCCTCCATGTTCCTTTGTTGCACCCAAATTCAGACCCATTTATATCTCACTTTGAGCTAGCAAGCATGATATCTATTATTTTCTAAATTCCCCATGCAATTATAGATAAGCTAAGAAAAAATAAATCAACAAGAATAATCAATATGTATGGAATATGTGTATCATTTCAATCTCCCTACTTGGAAAAGTAAAGAATAACAACTAGGTGCTACTAAGAACACTAAGCAGCAGCCCTCTAGGTCTCTAAGCAAATCTGATAATAGAATTGACCTCTAGTTGCAGGGATACCTGGAAGGGGTCTCCAGAAGGCCCGTAGCTGCTACCATCTCAGTCTTATATTAAAGTAGCCTCCAAATTAAAGGGAGAAGCAAAAGCCCAAGTCCTCTTGATAGTCATCAATGTTCTTTTCTGTTTACTTTCCTAAGACAACTAAGAAACAAGGCACAGACTGCTGAGACTAGTGGCTCCCAGGACTAGTAATTCTCACAGGGCAGAGATAGCCATCTAGGGACAAGGGTATCAAAATCTCAGGGTGGGTGAAGTCTAGACTAGCAGATCTTCAGGTGATGGTACTCAATACTTATGGTGATTATTTATCCACCATTAGAATCTCTGCTAATATAAGCTTATTTAAAATCACTATTAATTACAGAGCCCACAAAAGAATAAACATGTTTATTTTTCTACCTGGCTTAGAGAAAACTGCAATGCAGAAGAAAAAACACAGGACCTAGGACCTGAAGTTGCAATCATGGCTGCAACTATGGACGGCATTACTATCATAGCTCTACTACTTGTTAGGTATCTTTCCTAAGTAAATCACTTTCCCTTCCTCAGCATCAATTCCTTTTCTGTAATGAAAGGGCTAAACTGGGATAATTTGGGGTAATTTCTATTATCTCCCCAATAGTTTGTCTGGGGTAGTTTCTAATCATCTCCAATGGTCTTCACGTAAGAGGTGCATGCACCTCTAAGCACATAACTGATGGACTGAATTAAGGATCTTTCTTCCTTAGAAAGATTCATATTACCATCAGGATTTTATTTTGTTTTGTTTTCTGAAGTGAAAGCATAATGAGGCTACTCCAGTGCCCTCTGCAACCAGGACACATTGGCTCATACTTGGAGTATGATTGTGAATCAGGGACATGATGGAGGTGGTGGGTAGAGGATCAATTTGTCAATCCCAAACCTAATGTGGTGGATTAAATTATTGTTCCAAAAATACTCCCTTCCCCTCCCCTTTCATGGAAAGGGTGAAGTTCAAGGAGGGGTTTTTAAAGTGCTTATGCACTTGGATGTGTCCTTTTTTCCCTCCTACCACTGTGTGAGAAGAGCTTTTTATTGTATCTGGTGCTCCTTTAGCCTGAATCTAAGAATGAAGAAATCTTCATTTCTAAGAATGAAGTCTGTGGAAGAAGCCTGAGCCATCAGACCCACAGCATAAGGCAATATCACACCAACCACACTGCAGATCAATGAGAATAAATGACCATTGCATTAAACTCTTGAGTTTGGTGCTTGTGTGTTACCAAGCAGAAGCTAGCTAGCTGATATACCTGGCTATGTGTAAAAGTGACCTGATAATGCTTTCAAAATATAAGATCCAAGGGCCCAAATCCTGGTTCTATTGACTCATACTCTCTTCAAATGTGGAGGTCAAGGAATAAATATCTATCTCCATGTGATTGTGTTAAGTAACAACTGCTTTAAAATAGTTTTTCTCAACAGATAGCTCATAAATGACCTGCCACAGAATCACCAAGGTAGTTTACAAAAAAAACTACAAATTCCCAGGAGACCCCATCCCTCACCTAAAGGATCATAGCTTCTGGGCCTGGACCCAGGTAGCTCTTGCCCCCATAGACCTCCAGGTGAGACCAATACACACTAACCTGACTGACCAAGGTGTTCAAATTGTAGTTCTTTGTGGGCTCATTAAAATAGGCATCTGAAGGCGGTGCCTGTGGCTCAGTGAGTAGAGCACCAGCCCCATATACTGAGGGTGGCGAGTTCAAACCCAGCCCCGGCCAGTTAAAACAGCAATAAGAATTGTAACAAAAAAAGCCAGGCATTGTGGTGGGTGCCTGTTATTCCCAGCTACTCCAGAGGCTGAAGCAAGAGAATCGCTTAAGCCCAGGAGTTGGAGGTTGCTGTGAGCAGTGACACTACAGTACGCTACTGAGGGTAACAAAGTGAGACTCTGTCTCAAAAACAAATAAACAAAAAAAACCCCAGAGAGTTTCTGATGCAGAGTCTGGTGTGGGGCCTGAGAATCTGCATTTCTACTGAGTTCCCAGATGATACTGATGCTACTGGTCTGGACACTGCACTTTAAGAATCACTGATACAGCTCTAGTCCAACAGGCGTCCTCAAACTACAGCCTACGGGCCACATGTGGCCTACAGAGGACATTTATCCAGCCCACCGGGTGTTTTTGCCACTGCCTGTCCTGCTTAGCAGCCGACTCGTCCCGAGGTCTGCAGTCCAGCTCTACAACGGTCTGAGGGACAGTGAACTGGCCCCCTGTGTAAAAAGTTTGAGGACCCCTGATCCTAAGCTGTATACTAAGATCATCAAGGGAGCTAAAAAATACAAATAACTGATTCTCACCCCAGATATTCTGATGTAATTAATCTGGAGTGTAGCCTGGTCATTGTGATTTTTCAAAGCTCCCATCTGTGAATAGCATTGCTGCCGATATAAGAACCACTGGGGGCCTTACCCTAAAGTCCATCAGAGTTCCTGCCCAGTGACCCTGCTCACTGCTACCCCACACAGGAAGCACCTCCTGGAAACAATAGGTGAGCACTCAAGTTTTCACACTGACCTCTGACACCGCCTCAGAGCTCCACCTCTGGGTACCTCCTCCCTCTTTATAAGAGCAACTCCTCTGTTATCATTTCTTATATTGTTCTTCCTCCTAAAATTTCACTTGAAAAAAGGGCCTCCTTGCTAAAAGAAAGTTTTAAAATCCACTAATATAAGATGAAGGACACTAAACGGAAAATTAGCAGTCTAGGCCCTAGCTATGTAATCACGAGCTGCAACTTCTCACTTGATCATCTCTAAAAACAAAAGTATTTGTATTGTAATTTGAAGCTACAAATGATAGTGAGTAGTGATAGACAGTACTTGCCAAGTTGCCTCAGTGATCATCACAACCCCATGAGATAGTGATATTAGAGTCACTGTTATATAGAGGAAGGTCTTAGCCCAGAGGAATGTTACTGCTACTCCTATCCCAGAATATCACAGACTGGGTAAGTGATAAACAATGAAAATTTATCTTTCATGATTCTAGACACTGGGAAGTCCAAGACCAAGGCAGGTTTGGCCTTGGTGAGGGCTCAGTATCTGCCTGTAAGATGGTACTTAGAGGCTACACTCTGCAGAGGGGAGGAAAGCTGCTCTCCATATGGCAGAAGATAGAGCCCATTCCCCAAAGCCCCTCTTTTCAAAGACATTAAATCTACCCACAGCAGAGGCCTCATGGCCTAATCACTACTTAAGGCACCATTAATAGCCTTACAATGGCAATTAAACTTCAACATGAATTTTGGAGGAGACAAGCTTTCAAACCATAGCAATGGGAAAAATAAAACTCAGACTGAATAACATACCTAAATCTCTCTAGAAAAAGCAATACTCAATACCAGTTCAAATCTGTTCAGGTCAATACCAGCCTGAACCAAATTCTGCCTCCTTATACATCACAATGCTACCTTTAATGTCTCCACTTTCAAGACTGACCTGAATCTCTACCTCATTCCCTTCTTCTCTAGACTTGGGGAACAATGACCTATAGACTCAACACCTCCGTATTAACCTGGAATTAATAGCATCTAGGGTTAGGGACGAAGAGACACTTTAAAGGCAGTGGTCCTCAAAGCATAGTCTAGAGACCAGCAACATCTCATTACCTGGGAACTCATTGAAGAAGAAAACTCTTAGGCTCTACCCTAGACCTACTAAATCAGAATCTCTGAGTGTGGTTCCCAGAAATATGTGATTTAGTAAGTGCTCTTGGCGATAATGATCCATGGTAAAGTTTTAATGCTACTGGTTAAGATCTCTGATGCAATGTTGGGAAGCTTTGTCATCCAGAAATATAGTGGCATAGCTAGTGGTGGGAAAGCAGACTCAGATGGGTTTGCAAGAATCAGTTCTCAAATTTTCAATAATTTTGCAAGCTGGTTAGGAATATGTATACCATGAAAACTTATAAACCCTACAGTGGAAGTTTACAAACAGTATATATCAGAGGACCTCTCTCCCCAGTAGAGCCTGTTTACTAGTACACACTTACAATAAAACTCTGATCACAGGTCTCAGTTCTGATAAGTGAACACAAACCAAATTTCTAAAGTCAACCACCTTGAAGGGAAGGGGCCCTGTCTTGATGATGTCAGGTGCTCTCCTTCCTGGTCCATCCCCCAGGAGATGGAGAATGCATGGCGAATGTGCATAAAAATTTCCACAGCTTGCCATTGTTTCTAGAAGAGAGTTCAAATATCTTACAGGGAATAAAAGATACTCACATGGTCTGACTCCACCTTCCATTCTTGTCTCATCCTTAATCACCCTCTGCTCCTACCCTGTCTATGCTATGCTCCAACCAATCTGCTATTCCCCTTCTTTACCATCTTCACCTCCTCCTCACTACACATGTTATTTCCATAGCCCCATCCTATGCATGCATTGGGTCTGAGACCTCAGGCAGTTGCCTTTAAGAAGTCTACCTCCAGGGCTCCTTCCTCTCAACCTTTTTCCAGCTCACTCCCCATCTCCAGCTTAGGACAGGTTATGGCTTGCCCTTCCCCTGTCTTCCCAGTGCACCTGTGATGTCCTTATCAACATACTTACCACCTGCATAACCAGAGATTGGCTGACTTCTTGTCTTTCTCTGTAACTAGAGCACAGGTTCCTTAGAAGCACAACTATGTTTTAATCACTATAGTATCACCACTGCCCAATACTGTGGTCTCATGGCTGATGTGGAGTAGGTATTCAATAGATGTTTATTTGCATTAATAAATATCTTCCTTGGTTCTGATAATTTATCTGCTTAAATATCTAAATGTTAGCACTTCCTAGACTCCCTGAAGCCACACTGCACCAACTTCTATTCAGCATTTTGGATTTGCCATTCTGGACAACCACCTATGTTCAGCCTGCCTAGTAATTTTTCTTTCCAAAGTTTGCAGCTGGACAACCAGATATGGTGGTTCACATCTGTAATCCCAACTACTCTTAAGCCTGAGGTGGGAGGATTGCTTGAGCTCAAGACATCAAGTCCAGCCTGGGCCACAGAGTGAGAGACCCTATCTCTAAAAAAGAAAACAAGAAAAACAAAGTTTATTGGACAATTGAGTATTTCCATTGTTTACATAAAGCCACACTCCCCAGACCCCAGTCTGACCATGGTCGCATTTATCTCTCCATGCATGGCTCCAAAATCAGGTTATATTTAAGATCTAAAATATCATGAGGCATGTATGCCATATTGCCTACAAGTTCAGCTTCTATGCATAGACCAAACAAAACTGTGACTGTTACTCACCAAGACACATATTAGGAAGAACATAGCAGCCCTATTCCTAACAGCCCTAACTGTAACCAATTCAAATGTCTACCAACAACAGAATGCATAATAAACACAGCAGTGAGACTAAAGTACAGCTTCTGGCAACAAAATTCATAAATCACATAAATGTGATACAAAGGACAGACTTAAAAGAGTATGTATACAGTCTAGATCAGCTGTTCTCAACCTGTGGGTCCTGGTATTAGGAAGGCTGAAAACTACTGGTCTAGATCCATTTAGAGGCTGTTTCTGATACAGCTGAAACTAATCTATGGCATCAGAACTTGGAACAATGGAAAGTTGATGACAGGGATGTGGTAGAGTGGAGCTTCTGGGAAGCTGGTAATGTTCTGTCTCTTGATCTAGAGGCTGGCTATATTGTAACTCTGAGAAGTCGTTGATAATTCACTGATAGTTTGTACACTTCTCTGTGTGCACATTATTCTTCAACAACAAGTTTTCATTTGAAAAGCTAAAATATTTAAGAGGTCTTGTGCTGAGTAAAGTGCAGGAGACAAACAGTATTGGGCATGCATTCTCTGTTTGTCAGAATGGTAGGGAAGAGTTAAGACACACATCTGAAAACTGAACTAATAATGTAGACTGAATGACAATGACAAGAGCTCATAGTGGTTGCTAGATGTGGCTTGCATGACATGAGCCAATTGTGCACGTCTCTTCCCAACTCTTCATTCAGTGACATCAAACTGATAGCTTGAAATCAACCACGTCAATATTTACACCACAGAAATGGGCAAATGTTGCAAACCATAGTGCCGCTCTACCCCCTCCCAACAAAAGTGGGTTGCTAAAAATTTACCAGCATACCCAGAGCTATAGAAGCCTAAATTATTACTGAAATTCAAATCAGCACTGACGTTTCAGTCTTAACCACATCACAGTCTATGACTGAGAATGCAAGCTTTAAAAAAAGGCTCTAGAACCAATTTTTTTCACAGGTAATAAAAACAAAAGTGCCCACAAACTCACTCTCAGATACATCAGCATACTGCCCTCCCATGGCTCATAAACTCTTGCATGCTTTTCTGGAGATTGAGTTCTCCTCCACAATTTCCAGGCACTGCACATAGTCCTTGGTTTAGTTTATGATGCCTATAACCACATACCATTAATTCTATAAATTCCAGATATTACCGAGGGCTGTAATTGATAGACTATATTAATATACAAAGCATCAAAATGTCTCTTGCCAAAATATGCAAAGATTGGCAACAAAATAATCCAGAGAATAAAGAAGGTAAATCCTGATATTGATACAAACTGTACTCAGCAATCCGGTCTATCTCAGCTTGCTATTTACAAACTTATAAGAAAGCTTGTGGAATTTCAGAAATCCTACAACCTTGTAAATCATGCATCTTGTTCTGTAAGAATCACAGTGAATAATACATCAGACACGGGGGATCTGAAATTCAGAACAAAGAACAGGGCTGGGAGAATTTCAGGCGACCTGAACTGTGTGCTCAAAGCTATGCAATATTACTAACATTAACACTGCCTAAGTACATGGTGTATTTTTCAAAGAAGAAGTAGAAGAAAAAGAAAAAGAAAAAACAAAAGGTGGGGAGGAACAGCTTTAATTTTTTAGAATTAAAACAGAAACAATCTCCATTTTAGAATTACACAGGAAAGAATGCAAAGGCAAGCATTGCTGTGAAGTATTTAATCCCTTCTCAGACATTAGGTTGCTAAAGAAGCTGCAGCATTAATTTGTTGATCTTCACAGTGCCCAGAGGAGTCAGGGGAAGCAATCTGCAGCCAGCATATGGTGGAAGAGCAGAGGAAAGTTAAAGTGGCCTCCGAGCACCTTGAGCCAGCTTCAGTTCTCAAAATATTCCCAGACATCCAAGCCCCAGGGCCCAGCTCAAACTGCAGTCTGGTGTTCCTCTCTTCGAGGTGCATTGAATTTTAGTAGATACTGCATCATTACAAAAAAAAAAAAAAAGAAAGAAAAAGAAAAGAAAGAAAGAAAGCACAGCTGACAAGGAACCAAACCAGGAAGAAGAAAAAGAACAATGTTGTTGCTATGGTTTCTGTAGCCAACTTCAGGGAGGGAAATGTTCCCGGCCTGCATCTGGAAGCTTGGGGCCAACTAGATACGATGCATTATGTAGACATCCTTCTAGGCTTCTCAGAGGCCCTCACCTGACTCTTTTCCTGGTGGACTCAGCCTCTGGTCACAGCAGTGGTGTGGGATCCTGGTCTAGCCAGTCACAGCACTATGCTACATAAAAAAAATAAATAACATAAAAATGGTTGTCCAAAGAGGGGGGCCCATCACCATTGCAGAGCCAACCAAAGCCCTTTCTTAAATAAACAGAAATTCAAAAGCAAAAGCAGTCTTTTTCTGTGTAGTTCATTAAACTGAGTGCATGTGAATCTGAAATGTTTTGTCTAGAAGCCCACATAGAAAGAGAGGCAAAAATGTGAGAGAAAGATGGAGCCGATGACAGTTAATGAGGCCCTGGATCCAGCCACATCACAAAGCTGTAATGACCCCTAGATTTCCAGTTGTTGCCTAAGCTCAAGATTCACTTCAGGTTTTTTAGGGTTTGGGAGGCTGGTACTAGAGCTTAAGTATCAGTGGCAATGAAAGACCTGAAAAACACTTTGGGGCAGGTAAAGTTGTATTAGATATATAAATAGGTCTGTTCTATGTGAATATCGGCTTATCAGCCTTGAGCCTGGGTAAAAGGAAATGGTAAATTATGATAAGCTTTGAAACATCTCAAGTCAACTTAGGAGGGAAAGATCAGAGCCTACCTGGAAAGCAACTTCTGTCATTCTTGAAAGGAAGGGAAGTAAATGTGTTTTAGATTTGTCAACCCTGTCTGTATAGATCAGGAAACTGAATTCTCCAGCCAGCAAACATTCAAGTTCTAGATTTTCCTAAACAGAGAGAAATAACACTAATATCCAACATTTACAAGGCTCCAGTATTTTCCTTGAAATTGCCCCATGTGGTAGGGACTATTACTATCCCAATTTAACAAATCAGAGGCACAGAGAGCTTAACTAATTTGCCTGGAGTCACACCACTAATAAGTGATCAGAGACAAGATTTGCAGCCAGATGTTCTTGTTCTGGAGCCCACACCTTTAACCACTAGGATATACAGCCTCTCAGAAAGCTCAAGAAACAGCAATGTTGGCATTTAAATCCAAATTGACAGGATTCCAAATTTCTGCCACCCTACTTTGCTCTGAAAAGATAGTGCCCCTATAGTCCCAAGGGGGAAGGGAGAGTTGTTGTGGTTTCTTTTCTCTGGTCTATGCATTTTGGACTCCTCTCCAACACATGTTGGCTTTATTGCTTCAATGTATTCATTGTGTTGCCCGAGAACCATCAATTTAAGTTTTTGCATAGATTACCGCTTTCCTGACTTCAATAAATATCACCCTTCAGAGGACCCCCTATTTGAGCAGGGTCATCACCCAAGCAACAGACCTCCCCACAGCAGCCTGGCAACTGCACCATCAGCTCAAATGCCACACACCAAAGCCCAAATGCCATCTCATTCCAGAAGTTCCCATTCAGCCTCTTTCATTTGTTCCTTTGTTACTCCTTTTTTTCTTCTCCTTCCTTCACTTCCATATCCAGTTACCACTCACTGCTTCTATGCATGTCCCATGCCCCCCTATCTAGTTGCCTCTGCACTCAGGCCATCTTCTCGCCCCTGTGCTGTTAGAAGAACTGTCCCCTACCAGCCGCTCTCCCACTCCAGTTCATCCACAGGACAGTTTCATTCATTATTCACATTCTCACCTAATCTTCATATTCCTACTATGTACCAGACTCTATTCAAGGCTGAGCACAAAACAGAATGGTCCTCAACCTATGTACTACCTGGTGATTATAAGTGTATCATCTAAAACCCACCCTAAGGATTATCTATAGAAATGAATGACTAACTTCTTAGTTTTCATCCAAGGCCTCCTGAAACTCAGCCCCAACCTAGGTTGTCAGCCCTATTTCCCACTATTCTCTCTATGTGCCATTCGCTCTGTATAACTTATAAGCTCACCGTGGTCTAGCACTGTCCCCAGTGGTTGGAATGTCCCTACCACCAAAAACACATGACCAGAACACTGAAAGTAGGGATTGTGTTTTATATTACTTTAAGTGTCAAAAACCATGGCCTACACAATTAGATATTCACCAATTCACTCCCTGGGGGTCTTGGATCAAATCTGAGGACTCCAGAATTTTCCAGAAAAATATTGCCCTCAAACATTTTACAGTTGAAAAGTTTTGTAGAGAAAATAAAATCTTTAGGTCATACAAGACATTATACCCACTCTGTCAGGCATTTCTCCACAGTCAGACAGAGTAGCTTACATCTGTAGAGTGAGCAGGAGAGAGAAAGAAATGTGAATAGCAAGAACAGGAAACTGCTAAGACACCTCAATAGATTATGACCTGGAACTTCCCACGCCTGTGTCCTACCTGGTGTTTTAACACTCACTGAGTTAACCAGATGGAATTTGGTACAGACAGAGCCTGAGGTCAGTGCCCATGTCACAGCTGTGAGTCAGAGATGCAAGCTGGCAGAGGAACACTACCTGTAAGAACTCTGGCTCACTCTGGCCCTGGGTTTGTCTGTTATCAAGGAAGCAACAGCCATGAAGAATTGATAAATCTATGATACCTAGGCTATATGGCCAATGGTCTTCTCAAAATGACTTTCCACACAGCCGTTCCAGAAATTAGATGAATGCCAATTCCCCTCCCTAAAAGCTGAACTTCACAGATAGAGTATTTTTCTCAAACTTGATAAACTTTTGGAACTTTACTAAAATAGCTCTACATTTGGCCTAGAAACCATATTATTAGTCTGTGTATGAAAAAATACTAATATTATAAATCAAATGAATAGAAATACACTACCATGACTTGATAATGACATGGCCAGTACAGTTGTCTGCAAATCTGTAAGGCATTCCTCAAATACAGATTCATATTAAGCAATAGCTCCAGCCTTATTTACCAACCAAGATATATAAGAAATATAAATATCAAAATGTCAGCCCAAATGCAAATCCCAGTTACTAAATCTAGAAGGAAAAAATAGAGATGAGATCTCATGTTTTCAAACTTCCAAATCCTTGGTATGCTGATTCTAGAAAAATGGACCTGAACTTGGGCTGCCCTAAATATTAAATTGAAGCAATATTTTACTGCATTAATCATTGATACATTTCCTTTCCCACCCTAAGCCACACAGATTTTACTAAGAAAACTGAGAAGGCTCAATGTTTGTGATTAAAGCCCAGATGTTTTAAAAATATTCTAAAATATGTGTTTGCCATGGAAATCCTTGCTACATGTGGATTCATACTCCAATGTGACACTCTGGTTTTCTGAAATAGAATAGGAAACAGATGAGAAAGTGTTGGAAATATTAATGAGTAGAATTCTGTGAATTCACTTAGGTTTTTCCACATCTATTTTGGAGTAAATGCAATAATACTTCCAATTTTATTCTGAGGTTCAACATTCTACATCACCAGGGCTCTTAATTGCATCATGCATGACTATTAAAAAAAGTTGAGGACTAGACTTTCAGGTGGATAAGGTTGCCAGGGAAACTGCCTATCTACTATCCCAATATGTCTCTCTCTGGTACAATAGACAATCTATATGCATGCTTCTTTTGCATATAAAAAAATGGAGCTGGAGATCTGATTTCAAGTATCTAATAGTTGCCAAGTCCTATAGAGAAGGTAGGGTCTTTACAACCTATGCAGAATGTTATATCCTTCCCGTCAGGCTTTCCCCCAGAGGTCTACAGAAGAGCTTGCATCTGTAAGGTGGGAGGGAAGAAAAAAATATGAACAGCAAGAGATGACAACTTCTGAGAGATCTCTATAGACTGACGTGGAAGCTGCCAAGTCTGCCTCCTGCCTTGTGTTTTAACTCATCTACTCAACCACATATAATTAAAAGTAATCTTTCTAAGGTGATAAAAATGACAAGAAGATCTCTTGTTCTTTCTCTTCATTAATACACATAGCAGAAGAAGTTTAATACTGAGTAATCATTTCTTTTGAACTCTTTTCCAAAATTTCAAATAAGGCAGAGAACCCAGGAGACATTTCTAACCTTGCAGATGTCAAGTGTTGTTTCCATCATTCAGATGGATGTTCTTCTGTCTCTGGATGATGGAAATGTATTCTAGTCATTTTCTATCACATTTGTCTGCTCTTCCTGCTTAATTTGGGAGAGCTGTGGAGCATGTGCAGAGAAGAAAGGGAATGCTCAGAGCACCCAGGTTTAAACCCCAGCTCTGGAAACCAATTTACAATCACTCACACTTTCATATGAAGAATAGTTCACAACTATGGCCCAGAATGAAGGAGAGAGGTCAGATAAAGAGAGGGTGAATGGTGGGATCACACTTATGGCACATAATGCAAGGGTACATGTCAGATCTATTAAGGATAGAGCATAAATGTCTTAACACAATAATTAAGTAAACAAGATGAGGTATATATTAACCAGTGTGATGTAAGTGTTCCTAAGTCTATATGAAATCAGCACATTGTACCCCATAAATGCATTAATGTATACAAGATCTATGTATTTAATAAAATAAACCCCAGCTCTGGCACTTACTTGCTATGGATTTAAGACACTGATCCTCACTGAACTCTCACTATTATTATCCATAAAATGGGGACATTTACATTAATCTCAAATTTATTTGGAGGCAAATATTAGACCATGTAACTTTATGTTATCACTTAAATATGAGCATTCTTAAAATTATACCTATTAATTATTTTATTGTCAAGTTGTAGTTAAGTCTATTTAAATGGGTATTAAAAGATAAACTAGAACCCCAAGTGAGTGAGATAAGGAACCAATATTATATTAAATAATTTTTGTATAATTCTCCTTAATGCTCTTTAAAACTCTGTGGTGTAAGGTTTACTAACCTTATTTTACAGATGGAGAAACACAGGCTCCATCTAAAGGCTAAATCAGTGGTTCTCAACCTTCCTAATACCACAACCCTTTAATACAGTTCCTGTGGATCATGACCCACAGGTTGAGAACCGCTAAGCTAAATACTTTTGCCTAAGTAATATAAATAATGAATAGAAGAATCAGGATTTAAATGTAGGTCTGTCTACATTCAAGGCCATGCATTTTTTTCCAAGAAAAGGAAGAATCAGACATATCAACAGCAATAACAGCAACAGTGATAAGATTGTGTTATCAACCAGACTGACAGGTAATTAGACTCCTTAGAAGTCAGAGAGGGCCCAAAAAGCAGACCAGAAGCAGCCTGCATTTACCCAGAGATACCCAAAGTGAAGGACACAGAGGAAGGGTGATCTGCTTGGCAACATAGGAAGGTACCTAGAGGAAGCTCCATAGGAAAGGGTCAGGGAGAGATCCCTAGGGCTCCACACCACCCCAGAAGACACCACAACCCAAGCTAACATGGGGATCCTCAGCCACAGCAGGCCTCCAAACAGATTAAGGTGCTTCCCCAAGATTGTCCCTCAGCATTGTACTGGAGAACAGGCACAGTGGGGTCCCACCAGCTTCTGGTCCCATGCTGCTGTAATAGATGCCATTCTGTGCTCTCTATTCAGAGCACCTGGTCAGAAGAGGGGTCAGCTCCACTGTAGTTACCTGACCCTTAACCCTGCCAAGCCAGAGGAGGAGCCAGGAGGAGGGGCTTGGATATGCATTGTGACTGAGAACTGTGTAACCCCCTTGCCACCTCCTAGGGATCTAAGCAGAGCAGGTACCCACCACCCCTCCACATCTACTGCCACCAACTCATCATCTCAAAAGTGCTACCACTGCCACTTAAATAACACTGAAGCAGCTGCCACAGTCAAACCTAGGTAGAAGGTCAGCCCCAGCCACTGTGACTCTGGACAGGATGCCACATAACTCCCTGGCCCTGCCACTCCACTATTGACCATCGCTCACACAGATACCAGCCAAGAACCCTCAACCTGTCCAAATTCCCACCAATTTCCCACAACCCACCCATATATGAGCCAAAGTCCCATGATCTATCCAATACTTGTGATTGTCCCAGGTGTTGGCCAAGACCCCTCAACCCATCTAGGCACCTGACAAGGTCCAGCAACTTGTCCAGGCCCCTGCCAAGTTTCTGTGTTTCACCCTGCCTACAGGTGTAGCCCTATGATATACCCAGGTATCCTCCAAAATCCTATGGTGTGCCCAGGCACCCATCAAGGCCCCAAAATCTGCCCAGATGCTGGCTGAAGTACTACAACCCACCCAGGCACTAGCAAAAGTCATACCACTTGCCTCCAGGGAGAGGGACTCACCTAACCCCATGCATGAGCTTCCAACAGTAGCCTAGGGAACAACCCACCACTTCAACAAATATTCCTCAACATCAGCTCAGTCTGTGACAGCCACAGGGACTGGAACAAAATGGAACAGCTGCACCACAGGCTTTCAGTGCACCCACCCCTCCCCTGCCAGGCCAATATTCCAGAGTAGGACACAAAAGTGCTATTTAGGGTCCTCTCCTTCTTCTCAATAAATGGGAGCATTCCCAGCAAAAAAGAACATATGTGCCAGACACCTACCATCCCAAGGATGAGAGAAGAGGTTTCTGATGAGAAGACACTAACAAAAAACTCTGACAACATGAAAAAACAAACCAGCTTGACACCCCCAAGGGATCACAATGGATATATGGCAATGGATTTCTACCAGAATGAAACTGTTGAAATGTCAGAAATGGAGTTCAGAATATGCATAACAAATAAGATGAATGAGATTGATGAGAAAGTTGAAAGAAAACACACAAGGATAAAAAATATTTCAGGACATGAATAAAAAATGAAAAAGTCACTCAAGAGTTAGACAACATAGAAATGGAACTTAAAGAAATGAAGGCGTCATTTAGGAAATTACAAAATATGGCAGAAAGCTTTTAGAACAAGCTAGATCAAGCAGAATAAAGAATCTCAGAGCTTGAAAACAAGGCTCTCAAACTAACACAGTCAAAGATGCAGAAAAAAGAATAAAGAAGAATGAACTATCACTAGAAGAAATATGGAACTACATGAAGCAGACTAATACACAAGCAGTTGTCAAGTTATAAACATCTGACTTACACGTAACTGACTCCAAAAAAAAGCTATTATAGTAAGTCTCCATGTTACAAACATCTGAATGATGTTCAAACTTTCACTCATGAATGGAGGCTATTACAGGTAATTGATAAATAAATATGCCTGGATATAGGTAAATGTGCCTATCAACTTACAAACCTACAGAATCTATCTCATTCATAAACCTGAGGGAAAAGATGAAAAGGTAAAAAGCATGGAAAACCTATTCAAGGGAATTATTGAGAAAAGCATCCCTAGTATTGCCAGAGATTCAGACATCCCGATACAAGACAGTTATTAAACATCAGGAAGAGTCACAGCAAATAGGACATCTCCAAGACACATAGCCATCAACGTGACCAAAATTAAACTGAAGGAGAAAATTCTACAAGAAGAAAGAAGAAAGTAACATCTAACCTGCAAAGAAAACATTGTAAGGCTAACAGCAAACTTTTTAGAAGAGACCTTACAAGCCAGAAAGGATTGGGCCCCATTTTTAGTCTTCTTACACAGAATTGTCAGCCAAGAAATCTGTATCCTCCCGAAGTAAGTTTCATAAATGGTGAATAAACAAAGGCTTTTCCATACAAGAAAACAGTAAGAGAAGCTGTCACTACTAGATCTTCCTTACAAGAGATATTCTTGTATAAGCTACATCATACATAGAACAGTACAATATATATCCACGAGTGTCAAAAACACCTGAAAGCTAGAGCTCATGGCACTTATAAAACAAGAGCAAAAAATGTAAAACAAAACAACAAGGTATCTGTTCATTTCAAGGATGAACCTGAAGAGAACCATATTCTACATATCAATACTAACACTGAATGTGAATGACCTTAATGCTCCACTTAAAAGACATAGACAACAACCCCTGCCCCAAAATACAAAGGATCAACAAAACATAGTTTGTTCTTTGAAAAGGTAAACATCCGTAGACCACTAGCCAGATTCACCAGAAACAGAAAAGGGTTCAAATAAGCTCAATCAGATATGAAAAAAGGAGACATTACAACTGATACCACAGAAATACAAAATATCATCTGTGAATACTATGAAAATCTCTATACTCATGAACTAGAAAATGTAAAGGAAATGGGAAAATTTCTAGAAACACACAACCTTTCAAGTCTCAATCAGGAAAAAATAGAAAGCCTTAGCAGACCAATAACAAATGGCAAGATTGAGGCAGTTAAGAAAAACTCTCCCAACAACAAAAACCTCCAGACCAGATGGATTCACAGGTGAATTCTACCAGACCTACAAAGAACTGGGATCCAACAGATATCATTCCATAGCATCAAGAAGGAAGGACTCCTTCTCAACTCACTCTATGAATTTATAAAGCCAGCATCACCCTGATACCAAAGCCAGAAAAAGACACAACACAAAAAGAAAAATTTGGACTGATGCCCCATATAAATACAGATGCAAAAATTCTCAATAAAATACTAGGTAACTGAATTCCTCAACACATAAAAAAGATAATGTACATGATCAAGTGGATTTCATCCCAGGGATGCAAGGCTGGTTCAATGCATGCAAATCAATAAACACAATTTGCCACATAAACAGAAGTGACAACAAAGGCCACATAATCATCTCAACAGATGCAGAAAAATAATTCATAAAATTAGAGACCCTTTCATGATAGAAACCCTCAATAAAAAATAACAAAAATAAAAAATAACACAAGTTGGCACAGATGCAGAGAGAAAGGAATGCTAATACATTGTTGGTGGGACTGCAAAATAATACAACCTCTATGGAAAACAGTTATGGAGATTTCTCAAAGAAAGAAATGTACACTTACCATTAAACCCAGCAACCCCACTACTGGTTATCTACCCGAGGAAAAGAAGTCATTTTATCAAAAAAGAACTCAGCACTCAAACGTTTGTCACAGCACAACTCACAATTGCAAAGACGTGGAATTGACCTAAATGTCCATCAATTCATGAATGGATTAAGCAAATGTTTTATATACATGTATATCATGGAGTACTACTCAACAATAAAAAGGAATTAAATAATGACTTCTGTAGCAACTTGGGTGAAACTGGAGACCATTATCCTAAGTATCTCAGGAATGGAAAAGCAAACACAACATGTAGTCTATAATAATTGAGAACTAATCAATGGTCACACATAGGCACATAGAGATGTAAAGGTCATTGGAAATCAGGAAGGGGAGAGAAGTAAAACTTATTGCCTGGTGTGATGAATACCACTGGGATGACAGGCAAACTAAAAGCCCTGATTTAATCATTATGAAAGGTAACTATGTAACTCAAACATTTGCACCCTCTAATGTTTTTAAATAAATAAAAGCAAATAAACTTTCCTCTTGGGTACAATGAACACTCAACTTAAGCATCATAAAAGGTATCCGTGCAGCAAAAGCATTTGTGCCCACTTAATGTTTCGAAGTAAAAAATAAAGGCATTAAAAAAAAATAAAGGAGTTAATAATTATTTTTTAAAAAGAAATAAATATGACTTTATGATCTGTATTTGACTATGAACAGCTGCTCATTAATAAAAAGCCATTAAAGTCCAAATTAGAACAGCAGGTCTAAAATCATGTTTGAGGGAAAAAAATCCACCCTTTGGTGAAAAGCCAGGGAACTGGGTTGGGGGTGATCTGTAAGCACAAGGCTGGGTTTGCAGTCTGCTCCCACCTCAAAGGCCTGGTTAGGTGGTAAGACATGACTCAGCTGCAGCTTCAGACCTTGGAACAACAACATTCATACAGTCTATGAAAGGGGAGAGTGAGTGGAGGATTGGAAGCTGATAGTGCAAATAAATCAAAACAGTGATTACCACAGGCTGACGAGAAGCTTCAAGGTAGGCAAAATGGTTTGGATATGGAGAAGGCAGAATTAACTGTTCTTCCTGTCTTGCATACCAACAAGGGGACGGAGAGATAACCTGAGTGGGAATTGTGGAAAATGAGAAATAAAGACAAAAAAGAAATAAAACACACAAGAGACAAAGGATAGGATGGGGTCAGTAGGGCTGATGCAGCAGATGATTGCCGCCAGCCCTGAACCAAACCATGGAAATAGCTTTATTTATATAGTGTCTCAACAAGGTTGCTAAATGACATAAATCTTAGCACATGGGGTAAAGGTCAAACTTAAAAAGGGAAAACTGTGTTTGCCGATCACAAGAAAAGTATGCATGGTCTACGTGACTTCTGGCAGATGAAAAGAATGTTGTTTAAATGAGGAAAAATGGCTGGGGGTTCAGTCCCTGACTATCTCCCAGGCTCTGGGGGTCCCTGCCACCTCATAGCCCATTCTTCATACCCTGGAGTAAAAGGAAAGTACATATAAATCTTTCATATGCAAGGTTATATCCCTTATGATCCTCTCATTTGACGTTTAGTGGTCAACCACCCCTACTACACACAAGGTGTTGTCAGAGGACAGTACTTAAAACTGTATATTCCAAAAGGTGGTCCCCAAATTAATGACACTGATAATCACCAATTATGGGCTTACTTCTCAACAACTAAAGATAATTTTAAAATATTTTAGTATAGGCACTTTTAAAGTAAATTTAAAATTTTCAATCTTCAGCAAGCCTTATTGTTTTCTCTTTCTTTGTTTTGCTATTGTGCTGGCAAACAAGTATTTAGTAACTAGTTGTTTATGGAAAAGTATGTACCTTTTGTTTTGTTTTATTTGGAAATGGCAAATTTAGTAAAGAAAACCAAAGAATCACGGGGGAGAAATAGAAGTCTTCTCAGGGAAAATGACAGCAAAAGGTACTCCTATTGATTGAGTAAAAAAGAAATTATTAGCTTCTATAAATCATATTTGTGGGTGGGATTTGCTTCAAAGTCAAAGTGAGATATGGAGAATCAAGAGATGATACTAGGACTATTTATTTTTTATTTTTCTTTTTGAGACGGACCCTCAGACTTTTGCCCCAGGCTACAGTACTGTGGCATTGGCCTAGCTCACAGAAACCTCAAATTCCTGGGTTCAAGCAATCATCCTGCCTCACCCTCCTGAGTAGGTGGGGCTACAGGCACCTGGTATGGGGTCTGGCTAATTTTTTCTATTTTTAGTAGAGAGGGGGGTCTCTTCTTCCTTATGCTGGTTCTCAAACTCCTAAGATCAAGTTATCCCTCCACCTCAGCCTCCCAGAGTGCTGGAATTACAGGCACGAGACACTGCCTGCGATGGGTCTCAGGACTCTTTCTCTCATTTTCCTCTGAGTTGGTTCCATTGTCAAAATTTCTTCTCACAGTAGAAAGATGACTCACACAGCTATAGTCTTTGCTTTCCTTCAGCTTCAAAGACAAAGGAAGAGCAGGTCTATTGCTCTGAAGTCCTAGAAAAAGTTCATACTGGGTCTCAGTTCAGGCTGCTATAATACAAATGCCATAGACAGGGTGGCTTAAACAACAGAAACTTATTTCTCACAATTCTCAAGGTTGGGTGTCTGATGAGAGCTCACTTCCTGGCCTTCTTGCTGCGTCCTCAAATGGAAGGAAGGAAAGAAAACTATTGTTTATCTCTTCTTTTCATAAGGACACTAATCCCATTTGTCAGGGCTCCACCTTCATACCTTAATTATCTCCCAAAGGCTTCCCATTCCAAATACCATCACACTGGGTGTTAGAATCTCAGCACATAAATTTGAGGGTAAGGGGTAGAAAACAAACATTTGGTCCACAGCAACCAGATAGGTGCCCAAATTTAAAAACTTAGTAAATCAATTAATTACAAGTAGAAAGCCCATAGCTGTATGTTAATATTGACAGCGACAAAATTACAAGGCATTTATTTCAAGGGACTGAAGAAATGACGGACACATTTGGACTATTCCTTGCTGAGGCATGAAAATCCCTGAAGCTCATCAGTGAGCCACAGCCCATACTTTTTAGAATCACATGTCTAAATCATATGAATTTCATTGCTAGTACTAGTAGACAAAACCAAAAGAGAAAAGATTCAATCCACCTTCTTTAACCCATTCGGGGGGCGGGGGGGAGGATGGAAAATGAAGCTGACGCATGAAACCCCAACAGAAGATATTTCTGAGGAAAGGACCCTTCTGAGAACAAATGGGCAGCTATCTGTCTCCCCTGGCTCCTACATCTTTCAATTTTGGGGTTCCATCTTATTTCATTTTATAACCATGTTACTTCCTCTATCACCCCCTCAATGTAAAAGTCTACACCTCTACTTTGAGAATTTTAGGGCTTGGTAAAGAGATAAAAAGTAATATTGGAAGCAGAGAATAAAACACATGTAGTAACTACTTCCCACTACCCAGAATTCTGCTCTAGAAATAATGCCATCACACCTGGTAACCTTCAAGATTACAGGAGAACATGTCTAAGAAGAGGTCCCCAACTCTTACCCCATGAGCCATGGCAATAGCCAACTCACCTGCTTGCACTATCAGAGGGCAACTACTTGTCTTCCACCACCCTTGACATAGAAAACACACCCTACCACAAATTATTTATTTATAAATAGTATCCTTATTTAAGCAGGTCTGGATGACTTACAGAAAAAGACTGATCTTTAGGAATCTCTGTCATGTAGTATTAGTATCCTCTCAGGTAGGAAAGCACACACTCTGCTCCAGGTCAAAACCTCTGATGGATGGTCCATGGCATTGCCTCAAGGGGGATAATGGCAGTCACTTTGCAAGCTGCAAATCTCCTTGAGAATGTTTTGAAAGCTAAGAACTCTTCTGAGAAAAAGCTACATACACAAAACATTTTTTATGTAATTCTAAAGGATTTGTGGATGCTAGTTGGCATATCCAGAGATCCTGGACTCCAGGTTAAAAACTCCCCTACTTTCCTGGAAGCCAGAGGCAACCACTCACTGCCTAGTGCAGGGAGAAAAGGTGTAATCTCAACTGGGGATGATTTGCTTACCAGGGAGCAACATTTAGCAATGTCTGGAAACATCTTTGATTGTCAGAATTGGGTGATGCCACTGGCATCTATTGGAAGAATCCAAGGATTCTAGTAATCATTGTACAATGCACAGGAACAGAATTGTCTGAATCTCAATAGTGCTAAGGTTGAGAATTCCCAGTAGAAAAGGAATAGGTGAAACAGAAAAAAAAATCAGATGAATAGCAATTTGTTTTAGAAAAAATCATGCCAGAACTAAACCTCGGCAATAATGAGAGCCTAGCAGAGTAATGCCTACTCCAGGCCCAGCTGGGGAATGGTAGAAATCTTTCTCTTTTATTTATTTATAATGTTTATTGTTAAAGGAGGTGGTCTGACTTAGCATGCAACACTGATTTCCCCAGGTCAGATTCTCTAACCATCTGCTCATCCTGTCAAAGATCCACTTAATCTAGCTTTAGCCAAATTCCCCACTGAGTGATGGCTACTAAAAATAAAAGAAAAAAATTTTTCATTTTCTGCAATTTATAAGAATCATTTCTGGATACTACTCTGTTAAGGAAAAAGTACATTTAGAAACCCTATATTTTACTACTTCTAGGAGACTTTATGCAAGTTATACTCCTCATGTCTCAGTTTCTGTGCTTCCATGGCCTGGATTATAATCTGTACCACCCTAGGAGAGGCAGCCTGGAAAGGTGGTTAGGAGCATGGACTCTGGAGGGAAAATGGTAGGTTAAATCCCAAGTTTCCCAGTCAGTAGTTGTGTGGCCTCTGATATAATCAATATTCAGCCCCTCACTGCTTCAGTTTCTTCTCCTGCAGGATGGGGATAATACTGGCACCTACCTCATGGAGTTGTAAGGATTAAATAATTATTTTAAGTAATACTTGAAGGATTAAAGAAATACTTTAAGTACTTAGAAAGTAATTGGAAATGTTGGCTATCTTTATTATGGGCATCTTTACCACCTCAGGTATATAGAACGAATTATACAAGATTAACAAGACATTGTATAAATTTTTATTAAAGATTCTTAATAGCTATTTGCCATCCAAAGGGTAAAGTATCCACTTTTAAATACATGTGAGTGTTTTTAACCTAAATTTGGATCAGACATATGTTTCCTAATTATCCCCTTTTATGTTTGTGGAATGCTAGCTCATATGTCAATATTATTTTAGAAGTACAGCTCCTGCTGTTCACTCTAAATTAGGGGTAGAGGGAAATTAAAAGTCTCTGCTAAAATGCCAAAGTGGCAAAACAACATAATGGTATTTTCTCAGAAAGGTTAGAAGGAATAAAAGTAATTCCCAATCTTGTCTTAACTGATTCAGTATTTTACTCTTCGAATTGTTTTAATGGAACTTAGCCACCCACAGTAAAAATGCAAATAGTATGGTCAAGCATTCACCATCTGGCCTACCTGCAGTACAAATATAGCCTGCAATCCACAACCGACTTCCCCGACTTTCTTGTCAAACTTGAAACATATCACTTAGCCTCCCTCTGCTACTTACGTTTAATAAAAATATTCAAAGCTCCCATATCTCTACCTTGTTAGATTTGATCAACCTTATTGTCTGATGCCACCTATGCCACAACAAATTCTCAGAGTGGATGCCCACCTCTTTCTTCCCAAACAAAACAGCATCTTTTCTGTCTTTGAATTCCTACAATCTTTGATTTACACCTTGCAGGTGCTTCTAAACCAGTGAACCTAACAATACTGTGCAGAGTATTGGAGATAGACATTTCCATTTGAGCTGGGGAAATGATTCCTGTAATTCCAACACTGTCATAATGTACAGATTGTGGAAGAGTAAGAAATCAATTCTGAATTTGCAATCTGGGGCTTGTGAGTCAAAGCAATTCCCTCTGGTTTAATCAATGGCTGAATTATACTGTTCATTTTAGAAACTAAGCACACAAGTCCTGTCCTCTTGAAATCAGAAATAGACAAAGTAAAATGTTGCTGACAGCTTTACAGTAACAGAATCAAAGAGTCAGAGGGCTTAGGAAATCATCAAGTCACTTCAGTTATTTACATGAATTGTCATTATGTGCAGACCTGAGGCCTAAGCAAGGTAAAATGTTAACACCTGGGCTATGTTCCCTCACTATTTATTTCTAATTTTTGCCAGGCCTCCTCAAGTCTGCAGCTATCACCATTCTCCCATTACTTAGCTTAAATATGAGTTTCTCTAGAAGATCATTGGTAATGCACACAAAATATGGTCCTGTTACTTCTCTTTTCTTTAAAAAGAGCCAAGATAATTGCAAACTGCAACAAACGAAGCTGAAAATAACTCTCTAGGCAGTTGTACATTAGGAATTAGATTAAAATGAGCCCAATTTATTTTTAAATGACCTGGTAATTTGTAAGGAAGATTTTAACTACTTAAATTTTCATCAGTGGAAAACAGCAGGCCTCACAAAAATCAACCGTTAGCCACCTTGGAGGGAGAACAGCCCCTTTACCCTCAAGCCAGAGAGGCAGCCTTGATGGATTGCTGTTTAAAGATTTACCCTCAAACAGCAACAGCAGAGTAGACCTCATTTAACATAGGTTTAATCTGCTTTCAAAGTCTTAAGTAAAACAGGTTCAATGTCAGCACACAAGTATACATGACGAAATCTATACTGGAACAAATTTTCTAATTAGGATTTGAAATCAAAACTCTAGGAGTTTTTTCCAGTGACTTCCACTGCTTGTGTTTGTGGTATAAAGGATGTAGTCTTCAGTTCAGGGAATAAGGTGACATCAAATTTCTCCCACACTCACTGCAACATGAAGACGAGGTCCAGGTATTGAGGCTGGGGTGTCAGTATCTCTGCAGAGGCATATTCATTCCTACAGCCTTATACTACTGACATAAGTAGTATAAGCCTAAAAGCTTGCAGTCAAATCCTGCGGGGCTTCCTCTGCAAAAATATTTCTGCTATTCCCCATCTCCCAATGTGAGCGCTATTACTTATGCATTTATGGTAGTTGGCTAAATGTGATGAACTCTGGTATAAAAGACAGTAAAAATTATTAATCCAAATTAGTTTGCTCCCCACCCCCTTGGGAGGAGACCATTAAAATTCTTCTAATCATGGTGTACATATTTTAGTATAAATGTAAAACTCTTCAAATGGGCCATCTATTAACACCATTCTTTATATTCAATATAATACTATAACGTAATATTCAAATCTCTTATCAATACATATGGCTCCTAACATTCCACTTCTTTTGTTTAATATAAACCATTTACCTGTAGATTAAATCACTGTATTAAATACATGCACATAAGAATAGATATACAATGACTGCCCTGATAGCTATTCCAGAAAAAGTGCTCCAAAATTGCTTTGAAGGATGCACTGTGTGCTGGCATCAGTCCATAGCTTCCAAAGGGGAGTATTTCAAAGGTGACCATAGTGATATTCAGCAATGAGTATGTAGCACTTCTTCTGGGATGAGTTCCCAAACTTAATTGTCAGACCTCACACATTCATATAGATATACATAACTTATACAGCAAAGTCTAAAGAAACAGCTTGTTCAGTCACTGATAACATCACTCAAATCTTTGAAACATCCACCTTTGGAATAAATATGTTAATATAAATAATTATTTTAAAAGAAAGAAAAAATACTCTCCAAATGGTTTAACCAATCCTGAAACTAAAACCATAAAACATGTAAATACACAGTACCTAAAACATTTACTAAAAATAAGCCATGAAGGCATAAGAAAGTTAGAAAGGTGAGCAAAGCACTGTGGCAAATATACTCCGCTTGCTTTTTTTTTTTTAATTCCTGAAACATTGTCCCTGCTCTTGGCTTCTTTCTGTCTATGAAAGACTAACAAATTCTATTGCCTCAGTGGAGTCCAGTGTACTCTGGCCTCTCATTGGGCCCAGCAGGAGACCAGAAAAAAGAGATGTGTTTCATGGTCATTCCCTGTAAGTTTACCCCAGGTCCAAGGTAATATACATCCTTAGAAAAGTTACTGGGCCTCCTGAAGCTGCTTCCTTACACCATTCTCTTTTTCATATCCTGAAAATCTCTGCCTCCTCTCATGTATCCTTAACCAGGGGCAGAGACTGCTCCACTTTTAACCCTTTGTTCCCCCAGTGCCTCTTCTGGTTCCCTCACCCACTTTCCAAACCTTCAAACTGGTCTTTCTATAAATTAAACCCTTATCAAACAAACTACCCTCACCTGAGTGGGCCATCTGTTTCTTTCCACCACTGACAGATACAGGTGATATTCCTGACTCCCCAGTCTGGTCAAGAAAAAGGGACAGCATCTGAATAAGTCTAACAGGTGCTGTGAAGTAGACACAGAAAACACACATGCAAAGAGGAGGAAGGGGTTCCTTTGAGTTGTTATAGTCTAAAATGATTCCATACAGTCTATGTGGTATCCAAATAGAACTTCAGGACTCTCAGGAAAAGCTGATGGAGACAAGGTGATTGCTACAAGACCAAGGGAAGATCGAGTCAAAACCTGAAAGGCAGCACAGTGCAGACCCTTCTCAGAAAGAGGTAGATGTCCAGGAAAACAGGAAGGTAAGGCTGGAGGATTTTGAACTTCATGAAACTCAACATGATTTACAAACTCTATTCTGTGTGGAATGAAAACCACACACAGGGAGACATTAGCAAAGCACTAAGAGTCTGCACATGTACATGTGTGTACGTGTAATAAATTTTTACCCCATTAGATAGCTATGTTCATCAGATTGGGGATCATACCTATTTTTCTCTGCCATACCCATCACATATTAGATACAATTAATTGCATCAATTAATAACTGATGAATAAATGAATGCTTGAATAATGAAAGGTATTTTAGCTAAGAAAGTGTTTTATAGGATTGAGGAAAATAAGCTGGAGAACAGATCTTGAATTAGGATATGGTCAATGCAACAGGAAGGAGGAGACATACAATCTAAGACCTCCTGGTCTAACCCAGCACATCTGCAGCTTTCAGGCAAAAGAAAAGCTCCCCTAGTAGACACTTAGAAACATGTAAGAATAAAACAAAGCCCATACTCTGAAAGAACCAATTGTGAAACTAAATCTAAATGTCCTGAAGGAAAAATAGATAACACCACAGATAACCATGAATTGAAACATCTTAGACTTATAGAAATTTACGAGAAAGGAAAAATCAAGAGAAGCTGAATAAATTTGAGGAGGCTACAATTGGAGCTTAACAGATAAAAAGGGGATGGCAGGGGTTAGAGTCACACCTGTGCTTTGCTCCACCATCCTCAGGAACCCAGATGCCTTCAAGTAGCCTCAAGTACTGAACCATCCAAGGACTAGGAGCCACCAATTTACTATGTCCCATGTCTCAGGGCTTGAGTTACCTTATAATCCCTAAGGCCTTAATGTTGCTGTACTGTGTTCCCTAGGTCCCAAGCTGCTGTAGCACCCTGCCCTTCCTTGGGCATGAATTACTACATTGCCCCTTCATCCTCAGGGCCATGTTGTCACTACATCCTACCCTCTGGGGCACAAGCCACTTCACACCTTGTTGCCTGGGACTAAATCCCTGGGATATAAGCCATACTCCCAAACCCTGCCACTGTGAATGAGCCACATATGTCCACACCTCAGCAAGTGCTCCCACACCCCAAGACCCAGGTGCTGCATTACTTTCACGAGCATCTGAGCCCAGAACTCCAGCTCTGCACCTACTCTGAGTGCCTAAACCTGGAATCCACCATTCTGTAACTGCCTTGACGTCACATCAGATGCAAAGATGAAAGAGATCACCTCAGCTAGGACTTCTCCATAGAGAAAAGAAGGATAAGTGGATCCCAGCAGACTTCCCCACTCAGGACTCCAACATCCTTTTCTGTTGCTGTCACTGCCATAAATATTCACAGCCTTTGCTGCTGAGGCCACTTGCAGTCTTTGCTGATGCTGACTTCAGCTGCACAAGATTGCTCCACAGGATCCCTCCATAACAGAGATGTCATGAACCACACAACTTGCACCCTTACACCAACTCATAGGTGAAACTCATTTCCCATGGTCCAGTCTATAAAACCTAGAATAGGTGATTATTCCATCAAGTGTATAGACATCAACTCAGTGTTACACAAAATATGAGAGGGAATTAAAAAAACAAACATGGGCAGTGTCTATGGCTCAAAGGAGTAGGGTGCTGGCTCCATATACTGGAGGTGGTGGGTTCAAACATAGCCCTGGCCAAAAACTGCAAAAAAAGAAAAGAAAGAAAGAAAGAAAGAAACATGACATAATCAAAGAAACAAAATAATCCTCTAGTAAATGACCCAAAATAAATGGACACCTATAAATTTACTGAAAAGGAATTCTAAATAATTATTTTAAAGAGCCTAACAAAGATATAAGAGAACGTAAATACAGAATTCAGTAATACAGGAAGACAATAAATAAAAATTTAGAAACTCAACAAAAAAGGAAAGAAATCAAAGAATCAAACAGAAATCCTGGAGCTAAAGAATACTATGAATGAAATGAAAAAATGCAGTAGAGAGCATCAATAGCAAAAATTAATTAAGCAGAAGAATTTGCAAACTTAAAGACAGATCTTTTGAAATTACATAGTCAGACAAGGAAAAAAATAACCAATAAAATAAATAAAGGCTAAGAGACACATGCAACACCTTTAAGCAAACAAATATACATACCATGGAAGTTCTGAGAGGAAAAGAGATAAAGGAATATAAAATCTTATTTTAAAAAAATGATGATTGATAACTTCCTCAAATGGGTGAAAAGTAAGGTATTTCTTTCTTTATACTATTTTATTGATAGCCAAATTCTGAAATGTTCCAAAATCCAAAATTTTTGAGTATAGGCATAACACTCACTGAAATATTTTTAATTTTTGGATGAGAAATGCTGAACTAATAAGTATTATACAATTATTCCAAAAATCTGAAAAAAAAAAATACTTCTGGTCCAAAGCATATTACATAAGGGATACTTTGGGATTTATTTGTCTCCTCCAAAATTCATGTTGAAATTTGATACTCAATGTGGCAACAGTGGAACATGAGGCCTACTAGAAGGAGTTTGGATCATAGATCCCTCATATATGACTTGGTATCGATTCCACTTGCCCACTCTGGCAAAAACAATTAGTTGTTGCAAAAGAAATTAGTTCCTGTAAGAGTGGATTTCTATACAGCCAGCACACACCTCAGGTTCTGCCTGTTTGCAAGTGTTTGCTTTCCCTTTGATTTTTCATCATGTTATGACACAGCACAAAAGGTCTTGCCAAAAGCCAAGACCATGCTCTTGAACTTCCCTGCCTACAGAACCATGAGATAAGTAAACATCTTTTTTTTTTATAAATTACCTAGTCTTAGGTATTCTTTTGTAGCAATACAAACTAGACTAAAACAATAACCAACCTGTATAAATATCCAAACAAGATTACACTAAGTCATAATCAAACTGTCATATATTTATGGACACACAATATAAAAAGATGTAAATTATGGCATTAACATAAAATGTTGGGTGGTGCGATCAAAAGTGTATAAGTTTTGTATAAAATTAACTTGTCAGTTTACAACACACTGGTGTAACTACAAAATGTTTTCTGTAAGCTAAATGGTCAAAAATCAAAGAAAAGGAAACTTTTAAGAACAATGAAGGAAAAAATATGCACATATAAAGGAAGCTCCATAAGGCTATAAGTGAATTTTGCAGCAGAAACATTGCAGGCTGAGAAAAATGTAAAGATACATTCAACATACTGAAAGAAAACAACTCCCCACCAAGAATACTACACCTGACAAAGTTGCATTTCAGAAATGGAAAAATTTCCCTGGACAACTAACAACTAAAGTAGTTCATCACCACTAGACTGAGCTCAGGAAAAATGACAAAGAGAGTCTTTCAAGTGGAAATGAAAGGACAACAATTATAATCAAGAAAACATAAAAGTAGAAAATTTACTGTTGAAAGTAAGGATATAGTCAAGTTCAGAATACTCTAACCCTATAATGGTACTATGTAAACCACATTTAATGCTAGTTTAAATTTTAAAGAACAAAATAAAAATATATACAACTACAGTATTTTCTTTATGGACACATAATATAAAAAGATGTAAATTGTGGCATTAACATAAAATGTTGGGTGGTGCAATCAAAAGTATATAAGTTTTGTATAAAATTAACTTGTCAGTTTACAACACACTGGTATAACTACAAAATGTTTTCTGTAAGCTAAATGGTAACTGCAAAGTGAAATAGTCAATACTCAAAAGGTAAAGGAATCAAAGCATACCACTCCAAATCATCAAATCACAAAGGAATATAGGGAGAAAAAGAAAAAAAGGAATAATCACCCAAAATGTCAATAGTAAGTCCTTACCTATAATTACTTTAAATGTAAATGGTTTACATTTGTCAATCAAAAAGACATAGAACAACTAAACAAAATTTTAAAAAGAATACACACTGATTACAAGAGACTCACTTTACCTTTAAGGACACACAAAGACTAAAAGTGAAAAGAGGATAAAAGATATTCTATAAAAATGGTAACCAAAGGAGTACAAGTGTGACTTTACTTTTATCAGACAGAATGGGCATCAAGTGAAAAAATGTAACAAGAGACAAGGGAGGTTGATATATTATGATAAATTGGTAAATATATAAAGAAGATATAACAATAGTAAATACACATACACCCAGCATCTAAGCACATAAATAAATAAAAAAAAAATTTACAAATGGGAAAGGAGAAATGAACAAAAACACAATAATAGCAAAGGACTTTGAGTCTTCATTTCAACAATGGATAAAACATCTGAACATAAAATTAATGTGGAGGAGAAGGTGCAGCAAGATGGCTGAATGCAACACTCCAGCATTTGTCCTTCCATTGGAATACTAAATTCAACAGCTGTCCACCCAAGAAAGCACTGTCAGAAAAATCAAATTCAGGTAAGAGCTCATAGTCCCTGGTTTTAATATATAAGGGAAAGAGGTACTGAACAGACAGGAAAGGCTTGTATTGTCTACATCACCCCAACCCCATCCCCTGGGCCAAGTGGAGAGAGAATCTCCATGACTAGGAGAGGAAAACTAAAGTGATTATAGGATTTTGCATTAGAACTCAGGGCCACCCTGGCACAGGGTAACACAGCACAGGGCAGAATTCATTTAACAACCATAGAAGGAGCCTTTAAACTGGTCTGACCAGAGAAAAATTTTCCACCCCAGCAGTAGAAACTTGATTTCTGACTAATTCCACCACTAGCAGAGAAAAACAGCTTGGCGCCCAAAACAAATTTGAAAGGCAGTCAGGCCACAAAGTCTGCAGTCCTTCAGAAAGTCCTATAGCTATGCTGGTTTGGAGCCAAGGGATGGAATCAACTTCAAGTGTCCATCAACAGATGAATGGATAAAGAAAATGTGGCACATATACAGAAGAGAATATTGTGAGTCATAATAAAGAATGAATTCCTGAGCAAACCTGCTAATGCCTTGATCTTCAACTTCCAGCCTACAGAACTAGAAAACAATAAATACACATTTATATTAGGAGAGGGAGCAAGATGGTGGCTGAGTAACAGCTTCTTTGCAACCTGGCATGGTGAGATTGGGGAGAAAAGACTCCAAACATCTCTGGCTTAGGGGTTATGCCCAGAAACATCCCTTTGGAGATGCAGGGAGACAGCAAGAGACTTATGGACCCCAGGAAGAGGACAAAAGCAGTGGAGAAGTGGCAAGTGGTTGAGTTCAGTCTGAAGCTGCCAAAGCTATAACTGCAACATCAGTGAGATTCCAAACAGGGAAGGCCTTCCCTGTGAGTTGTTTTGTTTATTTGGACTTGGGCACTTAGTTGAATTACTTTGGGAGAACTTGGACAAGAGTGTGGGATGACTTTAATCATTGTCTAGGGTCCAGGACTGAGCCACTGGGCCAGAATGGGGCTAACATTGTTCAACTATGGGCCACATGCACAGCCATTGTGGGAGAACTGCCATGCAGGTTCTGCCCTCAGGGTCTCAGAGCAAGGCTCAGGCTGGGAGAACTTGGACAAGTGATCTACTGACTGTGAGCAGCACCAAAGGCTGGAACTGAGATGTTGGGGAAGAGCAGATCATTCAGTGTTTTGCAGTAGCAGGGGTGTCTTGCAGCCTCAGTCCTCGGGGGCATAAAGTGAGGCCAGTTTTGGTGCAACTGATAAGCAGGCAGACACTTTAGAAGAGATCCCAGTGACAAGTGCCTTTCTGGGAAAGCTTCTGCCTAGCAAAGTGTCTCTTAAGTGGGCTGAGGAGAGATTCAACCTCTCAACCCTGTGAGATTTGAGGGCAAAGAGGTCAGCAGAGGCCTCCAGTTTCCATCTTATACAGATGTATCAGCTTTGAGATTAGCATCTCATACCCCAGAAGATGACCTGTTGCCCAGACAATTATGAGCAAGATATATATACTGTTTTATTTTGTTTTTTTTTTAATTATTTCAACATTTTCCCCCTAGATTTTTCTTTTTTTCTTTCTTCATTTTTGTAATTTAAAAATAATTTTCCATTGTTGCCTTCTTTAATAATAAGAACTTCATTTCTGTACCTGTTATTTGGTTTTCCACCCAATTTTATCCTGTAAGGTTATCTGTTTCTTCATTTTGGTTTAATTTATAGTATTTTTGTCTTTCCTCTTTATTTGGTGGAGGTGAGATTGTGTCTACTCAGGCTGGCAAAGGGCTTCTGACCTCAAGAGAACCACCCAACCCAGTACCCCCAGAGGTTTGGGGTTTTTAAGATATGGGCCAAGTACCCTACTATATAGCTTCATTAATTCTATCTCCATTTTTCTGTGCCTCTCTTCTTTCTCTCAATATTCCCTTTTACTCACCCTGTCTCCTTTCTCTTTTTTCTTTCTTTCTTTCTTTTTTTTTAAATCTTTTCCCCCTTCTTGTTCTTCAATCTTCTCATCCTTTTAGTCCTGTACCAAAAGGACTCATCAAAACCTTAGGTCAGAGGCATAGTTACTTAAAGAGCAAGAGGAAGTGAAAAGAAAATTAGGGCAAAGAAATAGATAAAAGAAAACATTCATGAGGAAGAATCAACCCCCAAATCCAGGCAACATGAAAAACCAATCCACAGCAAGCCCCCAAGGAACCATGAGGTAGCTACTGCAAAGGATTCTACATATAAAGAAATGTTAGAAATCACAGAAGGGGAATTTAAAAACAGATGATGAAAACAATGAAGGAAATTGCTGAAAAACTGGAAAATAACTAAAGGAAATCCAAAAACAGAATCAAATAAGAGATGAATAATATGAAGAATACAAAAAGGATATAGCAAAGCTGAAGGAATTGAAGAAGTCAGTTAGGAAACTTAAAGATGCAACTGAAAGTATCAACAACAGATTAGACCATGCAGAAGAAAGAATCTAACAGGTAGAGGACAAAGCTATTGAGAAAACTCAAATAGTTAAAAAGGTAGAAAAAAGAGAGAAAGCAGAACGTTCACTGACAGAATAATGGGACTTTATGAAGCATTCAAACATATGAGTTATAGATATCCCAGGAGGGGAAGAAGAATGCTCCTGAGAAACAGAAGCCATACTAGACAATATTATAAATGAAAATTTCCCAAATACCTCCAAAGATTCTGACACATTCCTTTCAGAGGGATATCAGACCCCAGGTTGCCTCAACTCAAATAGAGCTTCTCCAAGACACATTGTGATGAACCTGTCCAAAGTCAAGACAAAATAAAAGATTTTGCAAGCTACCAAGAATAAGCATAATTGATCTACAGGGGACAAATTCATCAGGGTGACTGCAGACTTCTCTAATGAAACTTTTCAAGCCAGAAGACAATGGTCATCTACCTTTAATCTACTTCAACAAAACAATCTCCAGCCCAGGACTCTATATTCCACTAAACTAAGCTTTAAAATTGACAGAGAAATCAAATCTTTTGCTGATAGGCAAACATTGAGGAAATTCGCCACAAAAAGATGAGCTCTATAGGAAATACTTCAACCTGTACTACACACTGACCATCACAATGGATCAACAGCAAAATAAGAACTCAGAAATTAAAGGACACAACCTAACCTCCACAATGATGCAAAAGATAAAACTAAGCAATGGACTCTAACAAAATAAGATGAATAGAACACTACCACACTCATCAATTATCTCAATAAATGTTATTGGCTTGAATTCCCCGCTTAAGAGGCACAAATTGGCTGACTAGATTAAAAAACACAAGCTATCCATTTATGGTCTGCAGGAAACACATCTAGCTTCAAAAGACAAATTAAAACTCTGAGTTAAGTGTTGGAAGACAATTTTTCAGTCAAACAGAATTCAGAAGAAAAGAGGAGTTGCAATCTTATTTTCAGATACATATGGATTCAAAGCAACTAAAGTCAAAAAAAGACAAAGATGGTCACTTTATATTGGTCAAGGGAAAAATACAACAAGAAGACTTTTCAATTCTAAATATTTATGCACCCAACTTAAATGCTATCAGGGTGATGAGTTGGAACCAGCCTGGGCCAGCTAAAAAACAATGACAACTGCAACAACAACAATAAAAAAAAAATAGCTGGGCATTGTGGTGAGCACCTGTACTCCCAGCTACTTGAGAGGCTGAGACAAGAGAATCACCTAAGCCCAACAGTTGGAAGTTGCTGTGATCTGTAACACTATCACACTCTACTAAGGGCAAAATAGTAAGACTCTGTCTCAAAAAAACAAAACAAAAAACAAAAAGAAATTTTACCTTGTATCTTCTCAGACCACAGGCATTAAAGGTGGAACTCAACTCCAACAAAAACATTTGACCCCAAACAAAAGGCATGGAATTTAAATGACTTTATGCTGAATGACTCTTGGATTCAGGAAGAGATAAAGGAGGAAATCACTAACTTCCTTGAGCATAACAACAATAAAGACACAAGCTACCCAAACCTATGGGATACAGCAAAAGCAGGCCTTAAAGGAAAATTTCTTGCTCTAGAAGCCTACATCTGAAAAACAGAAAGAGAGTGTATCAACAAACTCACAAGCCACCTTAGGGAATTGGAAAAAGAAGAACAATCTAAGCTCTAACTCAGCAGAAGAGAAATGTCCAAAATTAAATCAGAGATTAATGAAATTGAAAACAAAACAATCATTCAGAAAATTAATGAAACGTAGAGTTGGTTTTTTGAAAAAAATAAATGAAATAGATAAAACTTTGGCCAGAATAACTAGAAATAGAAAAGTAAAATCTCTAATAACCTCAATCAGAAATGATAAAGGAGAAAGATAACAACAGACACCACAGATACAAGAGATTATCTCTGAATACTACTAGAAACTCTATGCCCAGAAATTTGACAATGTGAAGGAAATGGATCAATATTTGAAATCACACACTCTCTCTAGACTAAGCCTAGATGAAATAGATTTCCTGAACAGACCAATTTCAAGCACTGAGATCAAAGAAACAACAAAAAATCTCCCAACAAAAAAATGCCCTGGTACAGATGGCTTCACATCAGAATTCAATCAAACCTTCAAAGAAGAGCTTATTCCTATACTACAGAAATTATTCTAAAAGATTGAGGAGGAAAAACTCTTCCCCCAACATGTTCAATGAAGCAAACATCACTCTGATACAAAAACCTTTGGGAAAATACCCAAACATCACCCTGATACAAAAACCTTTGGGAAAATACCCAAATCATAATGAGAATTTCAGACCAATTTCACTAATGAATATAGATGCAAAAATTCTCAATAAAATCCTAGCCAATAGATTACAGCTTATCATCAAAAAAGTCATACATCATGATCAAGTAGGTTTCATCCCAGGGATGCAAGGCTGGTTTAACATACGCGAGTCCTTAACCATTATTCACCATATCAACAGAAGCAAAACCAAAGACATTTTGTAGCAGCATGGAAGCTTCTCACCCCAGTTTGCATACACACTGGCCTGTCTTGTTAGCATAGGTCAAGATAAGACCAACATGTTATGCAATAGAGATCACTGAGCTCAGGCAAACAAACTTGTTAGCAAGGTCGAAGACCAGGATAGTCTTTAGAGGAATAATCAAAGGCAAAATCAAGGGAGGTTCAGAGACAAAGGAACCAGCGCTTGGTCCTGATTTTATTTGGATCCCTGTAAGCAGAGATTCAGATACAGTTTAGGGAGCAGGTAGTCTGTTTGGCAGATGAACCAAGGAAGCAGGGGGAGGGAGTGAGGAGAGGAAAATGGCACAGGAGCAGCTAATATGAGGACCTCCTAAGCAGTGGAAAACTCAGAAATGTCCCCTTAAAGACCATACTGAAGCATTTATCCACTGGCTCTTCTCTCACTGATTGAGAACATCTCTTAGGAAATTAAATCCCATTATCTTCCAAACCAGGATAGTCTTCTGTGCTAGAGAAAGCCAGTGCCTGAGGTGACATACTGTTGGTAGCAAGTGAGTCCCAGACTGCATGAAACTGCCCATCTCAGCTGCAGCCAAAACCCAAGGTGGGCACAGAGTTGACATGGAAGGAGGAAACCCCAGGGATTCAACCAGAAAGCTCTTAGAAGTGATCAAAGAATATATCAGCATCTCAGGAAACAAAATAAACACCCACAAATGAATAGCCTGCGTATATGCCAAAATTTGTAAGGTCAAGAATAAAGTCAAAGACTATTTCTTTTAAAATATCACCAAAGAAGATGAAATATATAAGCTGTGAAAGATCTATAAAGAGAATTATGAAACTTTGAGAAAGGAAATAGCAGATGTCAACAAATGGAAGAGAAATCCATGCTCATGGCTGGGAAGAATCAACACTGTTAAAATGTCCATACTATGCAAAGCAATCTATAGATTTCATGCAATCTCCATCAAAAAACCAATGTCCACTTTAAAAAATTTGTAATAATAGTACTTTGATTCATATGGAACCAGTAAATACACCAAATAGCAAATACAGTTCTTAGAAATAAAAACAAATCTAGAGGCATCACATGGCCAGATTTCAGGTTATATTACCAGATTTAGTGAACAAAACAGCAGGTACTGGCATAAAAATAGAGACATACATCTATGGAATAGGATAGAGAATCTAGAGAGAAACCCAGTCACATATTATCATTTAAATGTTGATAAGCCTAACAAAAGTATACAACAGGGAAAAGAATTCTTATTTAACACATGGTGCTGAGAAAACTGGTTATCCACATGTAGAAGACTGAAAATAGACCTACACCTCTTACCATTGACAAAAATTGATTCTTGTTGGCTAAAGGATTTAAATTTAAGACATGAAACAATAAAAATTGTAGCAGAGAATGTGAAGAAAACACTTGAAGATATTGCCCTGGGAAAAAACTTTATGAGGAAGACACTCTCTAGCAATTGAATCAACATCAAAAATAAATAACTGGGATTTAATCAAGCTCATTATACCACACACAAAGCAAACAGATAGCCTTCGGAATGGGAGAAGATTTTTGCATGTTATGAATCTGACAAAGGCCTGATAAATAGAATCTACAAAGAACTCAAATTAAACAGTAAGAAAGGTGCAAACAACCCTTTGTATAAGTGGGCAAGAGATTTGAACAGAAATGTCTCTGAGGATGACAGAATGGCAGCCAACAAACACATGAAAAAATGCTCATTGCCTTTAATAACCAGAGAAATGCAAATCAAAACCACTTTGAGATATTACCTAACTCCAGCACGTTTGGCCCACATCACAAAATTGGATGTGGAAGAAGGGAACACTTCTACACTGCTGGTGAGATTTCAAACTAATACACCCTTTTTGGAGAGAAATATGGAGAATACTTTAAGATCTGAAAGTAGACATTCCATTGGACACTGCAATCCCATTACTAGGTATCTATCCAGAAGAACAAAACTCATTTTACCACAAAGACATTTGCACTAGAATGTGTGCTTATTGCAGCTCCATTCATAATTGCCAAGTCATGGAGACAACCTAAGTGCCCATTAACCCATGAACGGATCTACAAATGGTGGTATATGTATACCGTGGAATATTATTCAGCAACTGGCATGGCTAAGTTAGAAGTTTAGGGACAAATGGCTCATTTTTGTTTTATTTCTGCTGACTGGAAGTTGGAGAAAACCCTAGATTTTTCTTGGTGTGATTTGTGATAAGGAGGAGTATTTCTGGTATCATTGGTTGAGTAAGAGAAGCCAGGTCATCTGAATTGTATGTATTGACAAAGATGCTCATGTGTTGAATTTTGTAAGTCTTCCTAGTGTGAATGCCTCATTTCTTAGGTCACAGAATAATTGGATAAATGTCAATAAAACAGATACAATGTCTGCAGATTTTTCTTTACACTGATAGTGATGGACATGTGGTATGCTATGCTAGGAAAATAGAGAGGTGGCCCTTCTCCTAACTATCTCTCTAGCCACTCTGAATTATCTTCTATTGCATGAAGACACTAAATTCTCAAAAAAATTCTATTTTCATCCCTTATATCACTTAACCAACTTGTAACAAAATGTTTGTGTAATTATTTATTGAATGCCCATCTTTAAAAGTAAATGAAAAGCCTTATGAACACCATGTCTATTTCATTCATCGCTATGTTCCTAGGATTCCACACACCTGAGTCCAAGCATATAATAGGTGCTCAATAAATATTTGTTGAACAAATGGATTTATCAACCACGGGTTACAGGAATATACATAGAGCTTGAGTCCCCAGATAAGCCCAGATAATTTCAAGTTTCTGCATTTCCCCCAGCAGTTTATTTGATAGGTAGATCCTCTGTGAGTAATATCAAAATCTTGCCCTCAGCTCATGAGCCTTATTTGTGCTAAGTCAGCATATTAGGTTCAAACAGCTCAGTTAATGGAAGACAGAAGAGATTAGCATTCTCTTCATTTTTAAAGAAAGTAAAGGATCATACATAAACTTCCCACTGCATCCTTCATTTCTGTTAGCAAATGTGTTTTTACAGAGGCTAATATCTCCTGAGTATAGGCTAATTTTTAAAGCTATTTTATTACAAGTTTGTGCTGATTCACATCCCTATTTCTGTAAAGGACAATTCAGAATGTCCTTTCTTAGGGTTTTCACTGCACTTTAAAGTTACTGGTGATGGAACAATCGGAAGTCTGGATGCAGGTGGTTCTGCATATGGGGTGAACCAGGGAGGAGGACATGCTATGAAAAAGGTATGAAATGTGCAATTAGTGAGGAAATATATGTATGATGCCATCTAAGTTAGATATTTTTCAAAGTTGATTCAATGTATGGATTTGAAAAAAAAAAAAAAAGGATAAAAAGAGGTAACAAAAAATAAGGCTGCCAATGTAGAAATGTGTTTTTACAAAGAAAGGACTGAACACAGAGGAATGGTATTCTGTGGGGACCAAAGGCCCACACCTGGCTCAGGCGTCTTAGAGGGACCCACCAGTGCTACTGTTACAAAAAGGAGAGAAGATCACAGAGGAAAGTTCAAGTGTTACACATTCAGTCAGAAAACACAGCAGGACAAGTGGTGCCCTAGGGCACCTTGGGGACTACAGCCAGGTCACTCTCTAACTCCCTTCAGTGTGGGAAGGCCATGCAAAGTGTGTGTGTCTTTGCCCTACACACAGCCCAGAGACTCCTGTGTTGCTGTGAGGTGACCTTGGCAGTTCTGTCACAGCCTCTTTCTATTGAGTGTTTGTCATTAACTCCAAATACTACTGTGCTTCAGGCTGCCTACACCAAGGGTGCACAGCCCCGGCTATGCAGGAAGGACCCCAAACAGCAAAATACCCAGGACCCAGCTTTTTGGAGTGAGATGTATTTATACTGATTTGGAAGAAACAGGAGTGAGATGACTAAGAAGCCTCTCACCCCGCCACCCACAACCATGGAAGAAAAGGCAGAGAAGGGCAGTGAGGGGACAAGTGCTCAGGAGTCATAGTCCAGGCTCAATGGTTGTTCCAACTCGTGGTGGGGGGGAGTGTGTGTGTGTCCAGGCCTTGCTTCTGCTCATTCCACTATGGCTGGGAGGCCTCAGCAGGCCACAGGCTGCTTGTCTGGCTCCCCACACAGCTGGGAGTCCATGCATGGCTGACCTCCCACACCGGGTTTCAGGATCCTGGGAGCTCAGGGCCTTCTTCCTCTCTAAGGAGACATTGGAAGTGGACTCTCAGGTCTTTTGAAATGTGCCATACATTGTCCTTAACCTGGTCACCCTTCTGTGCAACAGATGTCAGCGTTTCTTTGTCTTGTCTGAAACTTTGTTCCTTGCCACCAACACCCCCTCCATCCCTCCCTGTGATGCCCATCCCACCATGTCATAAACTTTCTATGAGGTCAGCTTTTCAGAGGCAGCACATCAGTGACAGTATGCTGCATCTCCCTGCAGGGATGGGGGGTGTTAGCTTTCCACACACACCTGAACTTCACCTTGTTCCCCATACATGTACACACAGTCAAAGATACAATTTCAATCTCTTTATTGAAAATCCAATAACAAATAAAAGGAGGAAGTGTGGGTTGGCCACCCCACACTCGTCTCCTGGTCTAGGCCTCAAGTCTCCTGGCTGGTCGCAGGCACCACCTTGCGGTGCTTCTTTTGGGCCAGCGGGAGGCAGAACACTCTGCGGAAGAAGTTCCTAATCCTCCTACCACACCCCCGCCGGCCCTGGCCTGCTTCAGTGGGTTCGTTGTCCTCCACTATGTGCCCAGCTGGAAGGGAGTGATCTTTTCTGGGACTTCCCTCAGGTCCTGTGTCTCCTCCTGGGCCTCCCCTAAGGGAGCTGGTGCTGGAGGGAGAGGACATAGGGACAGCCTGGGGGGCACAACTGGAAGTGGGAATCAGTGGGGTAAAGGACTCTTGTGGGGTGTTGGTCTCTGGTGGGGTATCCCCCTCCGGTGGAGTGGCAGCCTCTGGTGGGGTAGCAGCCTGTGATTGGGTGGTGGTCTGTGGTGGGGTGTCCATCTCTGGTGGGATGTTGGTCTCTGGTTCCGTGTTCCCATGTAGTGGGGTGGTGGCCTCCAGTGGGGTAGTTGCCTCTGCTGGGGTGTCAACCTCTGGTGGGGTGTTGCTCTCCGTTTGGGTGGCAGCCTCCAGTCTGGTGGCAGCCTCCGGTGGGGTGATGGCCTTCGGTGGGGTGGCAGCCTCCAGTGGGGTGGTGGCTTCCAATGGGGTTTCAGTCTTCAGTGGGGTGGCAGCCTCCAGTCTGGTGGCAGCCTCCAGTGAGGTGATGACCTCCAGTAGTGTGGCAGCCTGAAGTCGGGTTGTAGCCTTCAGTGGGATGGTGGCTTCTAGTGGGGTTTCAGGTTTTGGTAGGGTGGCAGCTTCCAGTGGGGTGACGGCCTCCAGTGGGGTGTCAGTCTCCAGTGGGGTGATGGTCTCTGGTGGGGTGGCAGCCTCAAATGGGGTGGCAGCCTCCAGTGGGGTGGCGGCCTCCAGTGGGTTGGCAGCCTCTAGTGGGATGGCAACCTCCAATGGGGTGGCACCCTCTAGTAGGATGGCGGCCTCCAGTGGGGTATCAGTCTCCAGTAGGATGCAGGTCTCAGGTGGGGTGACAGCCTCCACTGGGGTGGCGGCCTCTAGTGGGGTGGCGGCCTCTGGTGGGATGTCTGTCCCTGCTGTGTGTGGCCTTACGTTATGTTGCCCAGACTGGATCCAGGGGTCTTCCAATATCTGGCGGAGGGTGGGTCTCTGGCTGGGGTCAAGGGTTAGGATCTTTTGGATCAAAGATTTTAATGTGGGGGTTAGGAAAGCAGGTGTTCTATAGGTGCCTCTTAAGATAGATCTTTCTAGTTCATCGAGGTCCTTTCCTATAAATGGGAGGCACCTGGTTGTCATTGAATACAGGATGATCCCAAGGCTCCAGATTTCTGCCTCTGGTCCCCTGTAGCTCTGATCTAGGAAAACTTCAGGGGCCAGATAATGGGGGGTCCCACAAATGTCTGAGAACTTCTCACCTTCTCTGAAGGTAGCAGCACTGCCAAAGTCAGCCAGTTTCACATTGTTGTGGGAATCGAACAAAATGTTGTCAAGCTTCAGGTCCCTGTGCACGATGCCCTTTTGGTGAAGGTACTCCATGGCTTTCAGGAGCTGTAAGAATATGGCTCGGGCCTCCCCCTCCTCCATCTTACCAGATGTCATTATTCTGTCACACAGGTCACCACCACCTGCAAGTTCCATTATTAGGTATATATTTTCCTTACCCTCTATGACCTCCAGCAGCTTAATGATATTGGGATGGTCAAGTCTCTTCATGATGTCGGGCTCTGCAGACACAGGCATGAGGCCAGCCATACGGCGTTTGTTGATGATCTTCACCGCCACCTGAGTGCCAGTTCGACGGTGCCGGGCCAGCTTCACCTCAGCAAAGCTGCCCTGGCCAAGGGTCTTTAAGAACTCGTAGTCCTGGAGGACCTCCTTGTCCAGAGACACGGAGGCCACCCCAGGCTCCATGGGGAGCCTGACTACTCTAGCACTATGCTAGATAAGCTAAACTAAATAACTAATCAACAACAACAAGAACTACTACTCACTATGCTAACAACACTAACAAACTACAATAACTGGGACACTAAATAGGCTAACACTACTAATGAAAGCTAACTAGGATAAAAATAATATGTGAACTTATGCTAACAAAACAAATAACACTATGCTAAGAACACTATGTACACTACAATAAACTACTCACTGGGAAAACTGCAAGCACTACGATCAAGGAAACACGCTATCTGAGGTCTAGTCCACAGGTCACCGAAAGAAGCTTCCTGGGCTGTAACGACCAAAGACCCAGGCCCAGACAGGGACTTATATAGGTTTCAGCCTCAATGGCTCTCTATGAGGTCAGAGGCTCAGAGAAATGGACCAATCAGGACTGGGGATAACACAGGGTGGGGTTTTTTTCCTTATATGGGTGCAAAAACATTTTCCTCTTGAAAGAGACACAAGTGTTTCTTCTTTACATGAGTTATAGAGATTGATATTTGATTTTTTAAAAATTAAAACCAGTACAATGTTTCCATGGCCTTCTCACTTACAGTTTGACAACCTATAATAACTTTAGGTTTTTAGAGACCTCATCATGTCTATATGAGAAGTATTCAATTTCTTTTTCTTTAAATTTGAATTAGTGTTGGAAGGATGCAATAAATAGCTGCCATCATGATACTATACAGGAATATTCTGGAGTGTGTGATACACAATAAGATCCCTTATTAACAGCTCCCTTAGTGAGCTGCTAGGAAGATAATCTCATCATCATGTTTCACATGATTGACATAGATTCATTGTAAAAACCTTGGAGTCCAGATATCAATGGGTTGAAATATTCAAAGTCATGGGGGAAATAAAAGATCTGTCTACCAAGAATCTAATATCCAAGAGACTGTGCCTCAAAAATGAGGAATAAATTAAGACATTTGTCAGACATCCAAAAAGGTGAGCACCAACAACCCTGCTCTATAGTGGAAGGAGTCCTTCTGGTTGGAAGAAAGGTCACTGGACAGGAACTGAAAGCTTGATGAAGAAATAAAAATGTCCAGTAAAGGCAAATACATGGACAGTTATAAAGCCCAGTACTATTTTTGTCTCGTTCTTAATTTAAGAGACTAACATATCAAAAAAGGCCATTGTGAGTGGATGTTTTAGACACATGTAATCTGGAGACACCAATAACTGAAAGAGCAATTAGGTAAGAGAAAGAAATAAAAGGCACTCAAATTGAAAAGGAAGGTGTAAGGTGATCAGTTTGCAAGTGACATGATCTCATATATAAAAAACACATAAGATTTCATAAAAGTACTATAAAAACCAAAGAAAACTTAGGAAAGATTCAGATATATGGAGTTTCAAGGGACCCCAAATAAATCAATCTTGAAAAATATAAACTTAGAGGTCTTATACTTCATGTTTTCAAAACTCATTACAAGCTCCTGTGTTCAAAATACAGTGGTACTGGCATGGGCAGACTTAGAGAGCAATGGAAGAGAGCACTGGTGCCAGAAATAAATCTGCTCCTGGATGGTTAAATGATATTGCAAGGGTGCCATGAGTGCCCAATGGGGAAATGACAGTCTCTTCAGCAAATGGTACTGGGATGACTGGACATCCACATATAGGAGAATGAAGATGGACACTCACATGAAACCATACACAAGAATTAACTCACAGTGAATTGAGGAGTGAAATGTTAAGGGCTGTAGCAATGAAACTCCCAGAAGAAAGCATAGGAAGAAAGTTTGAGGACAATGGATTTGGCATTGATTTTTTGGCCTAATAATACCAAAAGCACAGGTTATATATTTAAAGTAGGTAAACAGGACCACATCAAAATCTAAAAGCTGGACTGGGTGCAGAGGCTCACACCTCTAATTCTGGCACTCTGAGAGGTAGAGGTAGGAGGATTGCTTGAACACAGGAATTCAAGACCAGCCTAAGTGAGAGCAAGATCCTGTGTCTAAAAGTAGCTGGGCATTGTGGCTATTTGTTGCCGGTAGTCCCAGCTACTTGGGAACTAAGGGAAGAGGATCACTTGAGCCCAGGAGATAGAGGTTGCTGTGAGCTATGAAGGCCATGGCACTGTACCCAGGGTGACAAAGTGAAACTGTGTCTGAAAATGAAAAAGAATAGAAAGAATCTAAAATCTCTGAGTATCAAAGGGCACAAGAGATCAAAGCGAACCTATGAAATGGGAGAAAATACCTGCACTTCACATACCTGATTAGGGGTTCAGGTATGGAATTTGTAGCGAACTCCTATACATTGACAACAATAAAAAAAAAAAAAACAATTAATCAACAGCCAAAGGACCTGAAGAGATATTTCTGATTAGGGGTTAGGTATGGAATTTACAGCAAATTCCTATACATTGACAACAACAACAACAACAACAACAAAATACCCAATTAATCAACAGTCAAAGGACCTAAAGAGATATTTCTCCAGAGGTGCTATGTAAATGCCCAACACGCTCATGAAAAGATGCTCAGCAGTGCCCATCATCAGAGTACTGCCAAGCAAAACCACTTTACACTCCTTAGGATGGCACACCCATTTCATTTATTAGCTCAGAAGTCCTTAACCCATAACCACAGCATGGTGGATCCTGAAAAAGTTAAATAGGATTCCATGTGAAAGCACAGACTCAAAGTGGTACTAGTCCCCCCAGGTTCATAGCAGCGTTATTCACAATCGCTGAAAGGTGGAAGCAACCCAAGTGTTCATCAATGATGGGCAGATAAACCAAACGTGGTCCGTACACACAATGGAATGTTATTCAATGTCATCATAGAGGGAGATTCTGACACATGATACCACGTGGATGAACCTCGGGGACACTGTGCTAAGCCAGTCTCAAATGTGCAGATTGTGTAATTGCCCTTACATGAGGTGCGCAAAGGAGTCAAATTCATGGACACAGAAAGTAGAAAGATAGTTGTGAGGGAGGAGGGGTGGGAATTGGGGAGTTGATGTTTATTGAGGACAATTTCAGTTTTACAAAATGAGTTTTGTAAATAAATGGTGTTGACAGTTGCCCCACAGTGTGAATGTCCATCATACCACTGAACTGTACATTTAAAAGATGTAATTTATCAGGATCAAAATGAATAAGGTTTCAAAATGTAATTAAACATTGATGAGAAACAAAGGCAGGGATGAAGGACAACTGTTAGTAACAGTTTCTATTGATAGAACCACTTTGAGAAAGGTATTTGGCAATAACAATGTGTGCCCCATGGCCTAGGAGTCTCACTTCAAGATACCCCCAACAGAAACTCGTAAGGGTGCCCCCAGAAGGGAAAGTGCGCAGATGTTCTTAGCAGCCCTGTGGATCAGAGCCCTGGACTGGAAGGAACAGAAATGTTCACAGTAGCACGGGTCAGTGTCCTGCCCTGTGTCCACACAATGGCGTAATATATGGAATTGTGCCTGGGGACATGCAATGTGTGACAGATGAGGAAGCTCAGGAAGGATATGGAGCTGGGGAAGCCAGATATGGAAGAGTTTAACTACAGCATTAAATAAAATTAGGCTTGTGCTGGTGAATGTCAGGGTAGGGTTTTTTGGAGGGGGAAAGGCTAGATATCGGATGTGTCGCCAGGTGACTTTGCTGTCCTGATAATCTGTTTCCTGATCTGGGTGCTGGCATACAGGACGTGTTCAATATGTGGCAAAGAAAATGTAAGTTCTATGTGAAGTGTACTTACATTAAAAAATTTTAAGTTAAAATCATCAGATTTTCTATCAAGCCTAGGATGAAAGAGGGACCCTCCGCCTTTAGTGCCTTGTTCACAAAGGACAAGTTTGTGGTGACCATGTGTTTTTCTCTTGGTGCAGGAAGGCTGCCACCAAGCTCTAAGCACTGCACTGGCCTCAGGGTGAGCCAAGGCCCAGGGATCCAACATGTTCCTGGTGAGCTACAACAGGGCCACGGCCACCTGAGTGCCGGGATCACCATCGCTGCCTCCCTGCCCCCTCCAGGTGAGCCAGGAGTCTGCCCTTCCCCACCCGCCCTGCCCACTCCTTCCCTGGTGTGAATTATTCATTTGCTCTGCCGTGCCTCCCTCTGCCTGTGACTTTCTGGCTAAAAGCAGGAGCTGATGTAAAGGAGTAGAGCTCTCCTCCCCCCCCCCCCTAGGTGCTAAATCCACGTGTTTACATAGGACAGTGCTTGGCAGGCTTGGCAGGGCGCTAACCTGACAGGCTGTCTTGACGAAGGCAGGAGTGTGGGCTTTAAATACTTTGAAATGTTCCCAACAGGGGTCAGGAGAGAGGGGCCTTCTGGTCCACTCCAGTCCCTTCAGAATCCTCACACAGTTCCAGAACTGGACAGTGGCCCTTGTCCTCGATTCTGAGGCCTCTACAAATCTGGGTCTGGGAGGATTCTGCCCTTGCCTAATGTCTGTGAATCCCTCTTCCCATGTGAGGAGGGAGCTGGCCGTGGTGTGTGCAGTGTGGAGCACACAGGTTCAGTTCCACACCAGCCCCCAAGACTGGGTTTGACTCACAGCAGCTCTGTCCTCTGGCTCATTTAACTTGTCTAGGTCTCATGGTCCCTGCCTGCAAAATGGGGCTCAGATGGCAGCTACCTCATAGACTGGTGAGGATTACTCAACTAATACATGGTGAGGGTGTAGAAAGGAGCCTGGGAGATAGTGAGTGCTCAGTGAGGCTCAGTAACACATGAGGACAAAGACCTGGGCCTCCTCCCAAAGGTGGTTGTGGGGGATTCTCCCAAGGGCTACCGCACAGCAGGCTGGTGAATGGATTTGTTCTTCCTGTGTCTGAACCCTGCTTTGTCCAGAAGAGACCCAGAGGGGATGAGCTGGTGGGAGTTCCTGCTCCTGCGGGAGACCCGAAGCTCCTGGCCGGCCAGGCAGCCCTCACTTTTCTCGCCACCCAGAGTCAGGCAGGGCTGATCCCCACAGTGTGTGATGTTTGTTTCTCCCTCTGTCCCATTACAGGCCAGCTTAGTGACCTTAGGGCCTTTCATCTCTGCCCTTGTATATGTGGGCCCAATGCCTCATACAGACCAGAGATCAACCACGAGTGCTTTTGTTCAGGGTGAATGAGTGAGGAAATGTGCCCAGGGTCACCCAGTGGGGATGAAACCAAGGCCTCCTGACCCCCAGAGCAAACTCAGCAGCCCCTTGCAGGTGTATGCTGTGAGCAGAGGCCCACCCTGGTCCTCCTGCCCAGCCATCCAGTAATGTAGCTGGTGTCTGTATGACCTCCCTATCTCTGCACTAGGCCAGGAGATGCCCCTGTGCAGAAAACACAGAAACCTTTGTCCCATGACCTGATACTCAAGAAGAGAGTGAGAGAGGGGGAGGGAGACAGGCCACAAATTTTGATAGAAATTTCAAGTAGGCCAGCAGGCGTTTTTCACAAACCCTGCCACACCTTTAGAGAGATGGAGCATTTCATCAGCACCCTGGGAGGGGGATCTTAGGGCCCTTCCTGGCTGCTTGGCTGGAGCAGAAGAGGCCAAGCTTGAGCTCACGGTTGCTATCTGGGATGTAAGGGTCAGAAAAAGGTAGATGGGTCCCTTAGCACTGTGGCTTCATGAGTAGACAAACAGGGAACAAACAGCACAATGACCGGGCCTTAACCAATAGAGAAGTTTCTCTGTCCCGTGTGACATTTCACACAGGAGTAATTTGGCTGCTACTTATTCATAAGGGATCCAGACTTCTGTCTTTCCATGTCATCATGCTGTTATGTGGCTTATATCCTTTAAGGGGCTTAGTGTCTAAAATGCTTGCTGGAGCTCCAGCTGTCATATCTGCATTCCACATAGTCTCAAAGGGAAAGAGCTGACATTTTAGCTGACCTAGGTTTTTGTTTTTAGTCTTGCCAGGAGTTTAGAACTATTTTTCTCTACATGGCACTCATCAGAAGTTTGCTCATTAGCCACCCCTAGAGGCAAGATAAGCTGGGAAATGTTTTTCCTGGACAATTTACTACACTAAGGGAATGCAGATTCCTTCCTTAAGGAAGAGAAGAGTGTGGTAACTTGGAAGGCAGCTAACAGCCATTGCTGCCATGTGTATTTGGTGGTCCATGTGCCAGTTCACTCTGCAGCCAGTCCTGACCACTGCTGATTGTGAGCTCACTGCTCTCCTTCAAGCCAGCACAGACATTTGTGAGGTCAGAACTAGAGGCTCAGGCAGGAAAGGCTCCAGTGGCAGGGTGTGGCAGATCTGTGTGGCTCTGGGACCTGTGCTGCTTTGTTCCAAGGCACGTCCATAAACCCCTTACAGGCAAAAGTTGAGTTGGTCCCTCTCTCATATCTTAGCTCCTCATGGACTCTTCCTCAGGGCTTGTTAACTGTGATAATACCCCTCATTTCAGCAGATTCAGTTTTCAGTTTTATTATTTTTTTTAATTTGCAACTAGTATGAGACTACAATCAGTTAGGATACAATGTTTGCATTTGTTAAGTAAAGTCCCTGTTGTAATTGTGTCCTGCATCCAGAAGGTGGGTCATATACTCCTACACTGTGTCCGTTCACTGGGAAGGCACCAATCTCCCTCCCTCTTTCTCCTTTCTGCTTCTCCCAGCTTGAACTGAGTTTTTCTCTTGTGTAGGTGTGTATTAGATCACCTGTGGCTTCATGTTAGTATTGAGTATATTGGATGTCTGCTTTTCTATTCTTGCCATACTTTACTAAGAATGTGTTTCAACTCCATCCAAGTTAATACAAAAGATGTAAAGTCTATGTCTTTTTTATGGTTGAATAGTATTCCATGGTATACAAACAGCACAGCTTGTTATCCATTCCTGAGTTGAAAACACAGAAACCTTTTTCCTGTGACCTGACACTCAAGCAGAGAGTCAGGGAGGGAGGGAGGGAGACAGGCCACAAACTGGTGATAGAAATCCCAGCTAGGCCAGCAGGCATTTTTGACAACACCCTGCCACACCTTCAGAGAGATGGAGCTTTTCAGCAGGACCCTGGGGAGGAGGATCTTCAGGGCCCTTCCTGGCTGCTTGGCTGGAGCAGCAGAGGCCACACTTGAGGTCACTTTTGATATCTGGGATATAAGGGTCAGAACAAGGAAGATGTGTCCCTTAGCATGGTGGCTTCCTGATTGGACAAATATAAGGATGAGTTAAATCAATTTACAGAGAATAAAATCCAATATGCCTGGTCCTTAACCAATAGAGAAGTTTGTCTGTTGGATGTGACATTTCATATAGGGAGAGTTTGGCTGCTCCTTATTCATAAGAGATCCCGACTTCTGTCTTTCTATGTCATCGTGCTATTGTATGACTTACATCCTTTAGGAGACTCATGTTCCAAAATGCTTGCTGGAGCTCCAGCTGTCACATCTGCTTTCACACAGCCTTAAAGGGGAAGAGCTCACATTTCAGCTCACCTAGGTTTTGTTATTAGCCTTGCCAGGAGCTTAGAACAATTTCTGTCTATATCTCACTGATCAGAAGTTTTCCCATTAGCCAAACCTAGAGGCAAGATAAGCTGGGAAATTTTTTTCTTGGATAATTTATTATTCTAAAGAAATGTGTGCGTTTTTGTTTTTTTGTTTTCTTGGTTTTTTTGGATGAGGGGTGTGCTGAAACTTGGAGGGCAGCTAACAGCCATTGCTGCCACCTGTATTTGCTGGTCCCTGTGTCAGTTCACTCTGCAGCCAGTCCTGACCACTGCTCATTGTGAGCTCACTGCTTTCCTTCAAACCTGCATAGATATTTGTGAGGTCAGAACTAGAGGCTTAGGCTTAAGGCTCCAGTGGCAGAATGCTTAGCAGATCAATCTGACTCTGGGATCTGTGCTTCTTTGTTCCAAGGCACTTCCATAAACCCCCTACAGGCAAAAAGTTGAGTTGGTGCCTTCCCACAAATCTTAGCTCCTCATGCAATCTTCCTCAGGGCTTGTTAATGCTGATAATACACCTCGGTTTTGGCAGATTCAGGTTTTGGTATTATTTTTTTTATTTCTGACTAATGTGAGAGTACAAACAGGTTACAGTTTACATTTGTTAAGTAAAGTCCCTGTTGTAGTTGTGTCCTGTACCCAGGACGTGTGCTGTACATTCTTACATTGTGCCTGTTCAGTGGGAACACACCTATCTCTCTCCTTCTCATCTGTCCCTGCTCTGATCCCCTCAACTTGAATTCTTGTCTTGTGTGGGTGTGTATTAGATCATCTGCTGGCTTCATGTTAGTATTAAGTATATTGGATACTTGCTTTTCCATTCTTGCCATATATTACTAAAAAGAATGTGTTTCAATTTTATTCATGTAATACAAGAGATGTAAAGTCTCCATCTTTTTCAATGACTGAATAGTATTCCATTTTATACATATACCACAGCTGGTTAATCCATTCCTGAGTTGGTGGACATTTAGGTTGATTCTGCATCTTGGCAATTGTAAATTGAGCTGTGATAGTGAAAATATCCTCATGTTAAAATGATGTTTTCTTCTGGGTAGATGCCTAATAATGGGATTGTGGGATTAAATGGAAGGTGTCTTTTGAGGTCTTTGATGATTCTTCATACTTCTTTACAAAGAGCCTGTACGAGTTTGCAGTCCCACCAACAGTGTAAAAATGTTCCCTCTCTCCACAGTGTGCCAGCATCTGCAGCTTTGGGCCTTTCTGATGTGGGCTGTTCTCCCTGGGGCTAGGTGATTTCTCAGGGTGGTTCTGATTTGCATTTCTCTCATGATTAGGAATGATGAACAGTCTAACAGAGTAAAACTGAAACTTTACAATTGGATTCAAATTCACTTAGAATGTGACAAAGGTGCCATCCTAAATCAACTGTGTCATAACTTCATACCTATTTAGAAAATAGGTAAAGTTAGATTTGTGTTTTACATATTAAATAAACTGCACATAGATTAGGAATTGAAATTTTGAAAATGAACCCATACTAGTAGTAGAAAAAAAATGGGTAAATTCTGGGTGGTGCCTGTGGCTCAGAGGGGTAGGACACTGGCCCCATATGCTAGAGGTGATGGGTTCAAACCCAGCCCTGGCCAAAAACTACAAAAAAAAAAAAAAAAAAAAGAGTAAATTCCTCATAATATTAGTGTAGGGAATGGCTTTCTAATCATGACTCAAAATTCAAAGGCAACCATAGAAAAGTTTGATAATCTTGACTATGGAAAAAGTTCTTAGCTTACAAAAATTAACAGAAATAAAGATATAATAGGTTTAGGAAGAAAATATTCATAGCAATACTGTAGGTCAGATATCTAATACATAAAATCTTCTAGACATTTAGAAGCAAAAGACCTAATAGGAAAATAAAAAAAGACATAAACAGAATTAAAAGAGAGATAAAATTGGTTCTCAAATATATGGAAAATATTCAAATTGTCTAATTAGATAAATGGAAATGAAAACAACAGTACTGAGATATTATTTTTTGCTAGACTGGCAAAAATGAGAAAATATGATAACACATTCTCTTGGTGAGGTTGTGGAGAAACAGGCAGTTTTCATACATGGCTGGTGAGAATGCAGGTTGGTACATTCCTGACAGAGGGAAAATTAGCAATCCCAATCAAATACAGATTGACCTTTCAAGGTGAAGATCCTACTGCTATTCTAGGATATGACTCTGAAGAAACATTTCTGACAATAAGAGAATACATATGTACAAGCTTGTTTGGTGCAAAGATTTGTTTCAGTTACAAAGTATTCAAACAACTTAAACTCCCACACATAATGGAGTGCTTGAACAAATCTACACAATGAAGTATTATGCAGCAACACACAAAAATGAGGACAACTTCTATGAACTGACATGGAGTGATTTCCAGGACACAGTATTGACTGAAAACAGTAAGCTTATAAACAACAAGATTATAAACTGGGTTTGCTGCCTTCATGTGTTACAGAAAGGAATCTGCAAAAACACACATGCATGTGCTCAGGCGAGCAAAATAAATCAGGAAGGATAAACTAGACACTGAAGAGACGGGTGACCTGCAGGGAGTAAGTGGTAAAGGGGTGGAAAGGCAGGAGGATCGTGAGTGGTGCAGCAAGGGTGAGGATAAAGTGACACTGTCCTGACTACGCTGTGGATAGTAGAACTATAGTAATGCTTCATATAACCTTCAGTTCATAGACCTTTCATATCTGCCCAAATTCAACAATTAGAACCAACAAGAATGTAGGGAGAACACAAATCAGGATGCAGCACCAACAAATGAATTACAAATGAATTACATGAGTGGGAAGATAAGAAGAACACACACAAGTAAGTTCTCAAAACATATGTTGATTAGATTCTCTCAAGCTAAAGACAACAAATGTACATGCTATGATAATCTAGTTAAGAAATGTGTTTCTTACAGAGGGATTGCTTAGTAATTGCAAAACTGTGTATGTACAGTCTGTCCTTGGTATCCACAGGTTCCACATTTGTGGATTCAACCAACCACAGGTTGAAAATACTTGAAAGACAACCAACATACCAATAAAAACAATATGAATAAACAATACAGTATAGCCACCATCTACATAGTCTTTACATTATATTAGGTATTATACATAATCTAGAGATAATTTAAAGTATATGAAAGGATGTGCATAGGTCATTTGTAAGTATGATCCAATTTTATGTGAAGGACTTGAGCACCCATGGATTTGGGTATCCACAGGGGGTGCTGGAACAAATCCCACATGGATAGGGAGGGACCACTGTATTAGAGTTGAAATCAGAAATATCAGTATAAACTCATAGTTTTTACTCTATTTACAGACTGATGCAGAAATGTGGGTTGAACGTGTTAGTGTGTGGGGTAGTTTCCACGTAGGAACAGCCTAACTGTGCCCTCTAGGAGACGTAGAAGCAGTGAGCACATGTAGGGCCCAGACCTTGGTTTCTGGGCACCATTGTCCAATAAAAACAGCCAGGGCTCCTTGGAGAAATGGCTGATTCCAGGGCTGGGGCAGGGAAAATACAAGACAAGTCTGAACTATTTTGTAGTGACAGGAAGTAAGGAAATGCTCAAGAGAAGATGGGGCTTGTCAAAGGAACACAGAAATAACTCGAAGGAGCTCTCAGGGGTCAAAGCTGGAATAACGTGAGCAGGAAATAAATCATAATATTTAATTACAACCCATAAAGTAAGATAAATTTGGGCCCATACTCTTATAAATCAATAAAAGATTAAATGTATAAATCGAGAAGGGAGAGCTTTTCCCTTATAGTAGAATTCCAATTGTATAGAAGGAAAAATGGAAATAGAGAATCACCATTAGACAAACGTTCTAAAAAGAATTATTGCAGACGAGATCCACTGACTGATGTGAAAATGAATGGGTGGAAGTTTGAGGATATTTATAATTTAAAGGTAGCCCCCCCCCCCCAAGATACTGAGTAATTTACAAAGAGAGAGAAGCGTAGAAACTTCACAGTGGAGAAACCAGGGAGACACCAATGTAACCAAGTGATTAAGGTAAAAATCACCTGTAAAAGACATCGCCACCTTAACCCTTGCACAGAGAAGGACACAGCACCATTCTGCTGCATGTGATATGCATGAACTCGGCCCAGTCATGAGCACATATCAGACAAAGCTAAGTAACACTCTTCAAAAGTATCAAGAAATAAACAGAGAAAGATTCAAGAAACAGTTGCAACGGAAGCCTACAGAGAAATAGAAACTCAATGCAATGTGGGATGCTAACAGGATCCCAAAACACAAAAAAGTCATTAATGTTTCTTGTCCAGAAAAGTCCTAGTTAAAAAAAGAAAGACATTAATGAAAAAAACTGGTAAAAGTCAAATGAGGTGTGTACTTAGTGTGCCAATATCTTGCACCTGACACTTCTAATGTGGTTATATTATGTGTTAATGTGATGGGAGCTGGGGAAGGAAGAGCTGGGAACTCTCTGCACTGTTTTTGCAACTTTTCTATGAGTCTAATTATTTCAAGATGAATAAGTAAAAAAGGTCAATGGTACATGTCTAAATGTGTCAAAGTTTCATTTAGTAGTTTTTGTTTGTTTGTTTGTTTTTGTAGTTATTGTTCACTAAGTGCACCAGGGATATCTAATAGCCCAAAAGTCAAAAGACTGTTGGAACTTTGGGGATTACATTCTTACCAGTCCCTTCAGAAATAAATCTGAGTCTAAGTTAGAGGAGGTAACATCCACATACCCACTGCATTAGTCAGCTAGGGTTGCCATAACAGAATGCCACAGACTAGGTGGCTCGAGCAATAGTTCTAGAGGCTAAAGATCTGAGATGCAGGTGCTGGGAGAGTAGTTTCTGGTGGAGCCTCTCTTCTGCCTCTCACAGCTGCCTTCTCACTTTGTTCTCACATGGCAATTCCTCTGTGTGTACACAGAGAGAAAGAGGGCTCTCTTGTGTTTGTACCTTTTCTCATAAGGAACTAAGTCCTATTGTATAGGGCCCCACCATCACTGCTGCAGAAAAATGAGGCCCTATGAAGAGAAAGATTCACCCAAACACCTGTGTTTGAAAGTGGAAAGGGCTTTATTTCAGCCAGCGAAGCAGCGGCAGACTACAATCCAAAATAGCCAAGCTCCTCAGCCTGCCGGGTCCCTGATCCTTTACAGGGTTTACAGAAAGGCAGACAAAGGAATTATTATATTGTCCCTCACTGGAGGTTTCAAAGCATGGGCAGGATTCACAGAAGCAGAAACAAGAGTTAGTTTCAAGGTTCCAGGAAGCTAAGTTTTTACAATTAAGAGCTGAGCCACCATGGGGAGGACTTTGTAGGAGTGTCCTTGAGTATTCTCGAGAAGCTTTTGGTTCTTCCAGATCAGAACATAATTTTCCCAGATATCCTCTCTCATCATGACCTCATTTAACCTTTATGACCTTCTTAAATGCCCTATCTCTACCTGGAGTCACCTAAGGGCTACAACATACGAATTTTAGAATTGGGGACACAAGTTAGTCCATAACACCTATGGATTTCAGTTCAGTCCTTAAGCATCCAAAAGTTTAGGAAATTAGCAAGATTTTGCCAGTGACAATCACAGAAGCAAAAAAAAAAAAAAATTATTTTATAAGGACTATTAAATCATCTTGTTCTTTGATGCTGTTCTCAGGAGGTATCAATCTGAAGAAAATTTATCCCTGTAGTTCAAAGGATTATGAAAGAAGGTGTGCATGAGATATGGGATAAATAAAGTGAAAGCCAGTGACAAATTGAATTGATTAGCTTTCCTGGTAAAGTAGTGAGGGGCTTATTAATTCCATTGCTTGTCAAATGAACCAAACACCAAACTGCTGCCTAAACCTTTGTTTTCTCCTCAATAAGAGCTAAGAGTTGAGTGTGTAGGACAATTAGGAAGAAACACCTAATTGCTGCCTGTGGCATATATTGTCCAAGCGGATACAGTTCTGCAGAACAGATTTCCTGATTTAGATCAGGGATGATTTGATCCTTGTTGAAAAGGAGCTGGAGAGATATAGGGCACTTCTGAGATCTCGTGGAGATTTTATAGAGCAAGAGTATCTGGCATTACATGATTTTGGCAACTCCAGTTTTCCATCCAAAGGCTTCTTGTAATTGATCATGGGATCTTGGTAAGGTGGGACCCTAATCTGATAGGACTTGTGGTGTTATAAGTAGAGGAAGATCTTTCTTTATCTGTCCCCAATCCCCACCCCTGCTCCAACCTGTGAACTCACAAAGAAAAGGTCATGTGAGCATGTACTGAAGAGGTGGCCATCTACAAACCAGCAGGAGAACCTTCACCTGGAGCCAACTGAGCTGCACCTTGATCTTGGACTTCCAGCCTCTAGAGATAAGAGAAATAAATTTCCCTTGCTTACCACTGCTCCCAGTCTGTGGTGCTGTGTTCTCACAGTCTAAGTTGAATAATACTGATTTATGTCTAGTGGTGGAATCTGTGGGTCATACAGTAATTCCATTCTCAACATTTTGAAGAACAGCTGAAATATTTTCCAAAGTGGCTGTGCTGTTCATATTCTCACTTGCAAGGTCTAAAGGTTCTGAGTTCCCCACATGCTTGCCAACACTTGTTATTATCTGTCTTTTCAATTTTCACTATCTAAGTGGGTATGAAGTATCTCATTGTGGTTTTGATTTATATTTCTGTAATGTGGGAGAGGAGCGTATTTTCAAATTATTAGTCATTTGCATTTCTTTAAAGTGTATATTCAAATTCTTTGCCCATTTTTCACATTTTTAAGTTCCTTATCAGATACATGATTTACAGATATTTTTCTCATTGTGTGTTATCTTTCAACTTCAATGATGTCCTTCAAAGCACAAAAGTTTTTAATTTTGGTGAAGCCCAACTTGCCTATTTTTTAATTTATCATTTGTGTATTTTGTGTCATAAGAAATCTTTGCCTAATCCAAGTCACAAAGATTTACTCCTATGTTTTCATCTCAGAGTTTTAGTTCTTTATCTAGCTCCTTATTTTGCTCCTACATTTATGTCAATGATCCCTTCTGAGTTAATATTTTTACCTGATACTTGTCCCAGGTCCATCTTTTGGCCTGTGGATACTGGGTTGTTTCGGCACTGTATGTTGAGTATGTATACTGCCTTCTAGGTCCTCAGACGTATGACGGAGCTCTTCTAAGCCTCTGGACATCCCATTCAACTTTTCCCTTTAAATTCTTTGGTCAGCTTCTTGTTTTTCCTGTTATTCCCACATCAGGCAGATGCAACATTAAATAATTGCCACTAATTATTTTCTAGACACCCCAGGGAAAAGGTTGTTTGTGCTAAGCAAGCTCTGAGTTAGAAAAACTAAAACAAACCCCATGAATGAAGATTTAAGGAGTTAAGGAACTGCCGGACAGGTCAAATAATGAAAGTTCTGTGGGAAAAGGGCTTTGTGGGGGGGAGGGGGAGCTCCAAAGCTGTTCTGCCTTCTCCAGTGGCTGCTAGGTTACTGGTTTGTCATTTGTGAAATTGTTGGTTGTCATTGCTACAGGGGAGCTGTGGAGGAGGGGATTGACTGTTGATAGGAGAAGTGAAGATACCGCAAAGCTCACTTTTCCATTTTTTTTTTTTTCCTTTTGAAACAGGTCTTATTCTATCACCCAGACTGGAGCACAGTGGTGTGATCATTGCTCACTTCAGCCTCCAACTTCTGGGCTCCAGTGATCCTCCTGACTCAGCCTCCAGACTTGCTGGGGCTACAGGTATGTCACTAAGCCTGGCTAATTTAAAACTCACATTTTTAAAAACCAAGATTCAGCTATTTTTCTTGAGCAAACCAGCCTTGAACTGGTGCAAGCCTTTGGTTCTGAAGAAGTTGATTTTGATAAGTTTCCCCAGTGTTCTCATTGTGTTTACTGAGGAGTGGATTTTTGGATGTCTTTACTCAGGCATTCCAGAATTTATCTCTTCCAAAGTTAACCAGATTGGGGGAAGGGAGCAAAAAGAAGTATATTCTAAGCAGCAGCAAGCGTATTTGCAAAGGCTTGGTGATGATGCGCTGGAAATTCTTTTCCAATGCTAGGCTTTGTCTTGCTCTTCTTGGTGTTCTCTTGAAAAAGCAGATTGGAAATCTGGAATCCTCATCTCAGCTACCTGTGCCAGCAAGATTCTCATTTAGATTTCAACAATGAGAGGAACTGTGTGAATTTGACATGTAGAAAAGAAGAAGCCCTTGCTCTCTGGAAGTTACTGTGGACAGGGTACAGTTGTGTACAGACCAGACATAAGAGGTTTGCCAGCAGATTCTGATTGTTCTGAGAACCACCCATTGTGTAATCAAAGGCAGTTGATCTGAGGAGGGTTGATTTCTTGTGAATGTTGGTAACAATTCCCTGACCTTTGCTTTCTAGCCCTTCAAAGGTCTAATTCCCTGTATTAAGCCCTTTAATGCGTAAAATATCTACTGGGTTTTGTTTTTTAAAAAATAAAACTTGATTGCTATCAATATGAAGAAGCTCAATGAATTCATTCAACTGCAAGGAAGCCAATGAAGCTGGTGTTATGAGAATGGACGAGAGCTGTGAAGTCAGAAAGGAGGGCACCAAAATCAAATTACATGCCATATAGTTGGGGCCATAAATGAGTGAATCCTGGAGAGAAGATGGGTGAGGGGCAGGGAGTAGGGAAAATTAGAGAACACACATCCCTCTAAAGATGACTCAGTCTTTCAAGGGCAGTGAGAAATCCAAATTCTTATGCCAGTCAGCTCTGTGTAAATGTTGGGCATATATTTTAATTTTTAAAACACAATGTACAAGCCCAAAGCTTATTGGTAGTTTCCAGTTTTGAAGACAGGCATATCAGGCAAGATCTTTTAGGACATTTTCCTTATTTTAAAATTTCTGCTCTCACCTCTTTTATGCATGCCATTAACTCTTTATTCTTACCACTTTCTCTATCTGCCATATCGTGCTCCAAATCCCACCTAAAATAACAGAAGGTGAGTGGGGAGGGGGAATATCTAGCAGAGTGGAATTTGAGGAAAATCACCAAGGTTCATTTCTACCTTTTGGCCTTACTTTGAGGCATTAGAGGCTTGTTTTTAATATCTGCTTCACTATTTCTGCATTAATAGAGGATTTAAGATGTTTCAAGAAAACCAAAACAATAAAGGCAGTTTGTACTACATCTAATTCTTGCCCTATATCTTTAGGCAATATAATGGAATTTTATATTGGAGGTGAGAAAATGTATTTTACAATGCTGCTTATATTGCTGAAAATATTATGTTCATCATCCTTAAGTGACTGCTGAAATATTACAGGCCACTAAAAAGTAGAATTTCAAGTAATGAAAGAAGACACATGGACATTTCTGGAGAGACAGTGAAAGCATATTGGAAGGAGCACGAACTTTAGAGTTAACAAGAGCTGGGTTTCCACAAGGCTTTGCTGTATCCTAGCTATGTGAACACGGTCATGTCTCTTAGTCTTGCTGAGCTCCTATAAAATGGGGATAAGGAGGGAGAAGGGATTAATTAATTGGTCAGAAATTTCCTGAGAGCCTCCTTTATGCCAGTTATTACTTTAGACATACTCAATCTGCCCACATAAGGTCTATAGTCCAGCAGGAAAGACAGATTAGAAGTAAATGAATTACAAACAATTACTTTATTACAGTTTGATAGGTGCTACAGAGGAAAACTGCAGCATGCAACAAGTTCAAAACCAAGGAAGAGCGGTTGTGCATGGCAGGAGCTCAGAAATACACGTGTGTGTCCACAAGAAAATAAAAGTTTTCTAGGTCAGATTTGGGAAAAGATATTTAAACAGTGTTTTGAGTATCAAATTTCAAGCAGTTGTTATTAACATTGTTGTCATGCTGTTGCCATTTTAAAAGAGTTCAGAGATAAAGATTTGGATGTGAAGGATATTGTGAAAAAACAAGCATGGCCATGGTAATATAATCCTATCTGAGTCATTAGCTCTGACTGGCCTGGTTCTCCTCTGCTTGTGGTGTTGGTGATTAATGGCACACAGTAATGTTCCCTGTAAAGGTATTCCCATTAAATTTGCAGATGATTTTGAGTCAACACTAATGAATATGCTTAAGTGAAGGTAATAGAAATCCTGCCCAGATAGCTGAAGCCACAGTGGGGAGCCTATTATAAGGTGCACACATCAGCCTCAGGAGGGCCCAGGCACAGGTACTGGAAAGGCATTGATAACTGGGAAGCTTCTCTTCTCTGCTTTCCTCTGGTCTCTTAGCAGAGAGCCTTTCTCTGGCTCCCCATTTCCAGATTCCAGGAGGTTTTGCAGATGGTAATTAACCCATTATCTCTCCCAGAAGTGAGAGTCAGTCCTGCTTTAGCCAAGCATTTTCCAAGATCCAATCCCTACTGACCCAGGGTATAGGATCAGGGGGTACCACACAGCTTCCACCACCTAGGGCAGTGGTTCTCAACCTTCCTAATGCTGCAATGTATTTTCATTGTTTTTATTTTATTTTATTTTATTTATACATATATATGTGTTTATTTGGTTTTTGCTTTTTGCCTTCACAAAATTAAAAAGGCTTAAAATTTAATAACAATAACAATGTTTAAGATAAGGACTAGAAACATAAACCTTGTAAAGAACAAACGAAGATAAATACAGTCGGAAAAGAAATAAGATGATTGCTGCAAGGAGATATTAACCAATAATAATAATAATGATGCAAAAAAGTAACATTCACATTGTCAAATAAAAGTATGTCTATCATGGAATGCTTTGACTCTGAGGTTCAGTATGGAGTCATCAGTTAACTTCTTTATTTTTTTTTTTAAGTCTCATAAAATAGACAACTAAATTTATAAATAAAAATAGAAGATAATTTCAATAAAAAGATCATGCCAAATTTTATAGACAATAGAAAAAAGAAATACTTCCCATTCATTCTACTTCATCTGGTATACCTGATATTAAAACTGGAAAAATATATTATTATAAATGGAAATTACAAACATATTTCACTTATAAATGAGAATGCCATATCCTAAACAACATATTAAGAAGTTGAATTAAAAATTATGGTTCAAATAATGTATTTTGGTCAAAATTAAATCTAATTTATGTGAGAATTAGTCATTCTTTTCTTTTCTTTTTTTTTTCCTTTCCCTCACACCCTCCCTCCTTCTCTCTCTGTCTGCTCTCCCCTTCTCCCACCCCCACCATTAATTGTCCTCATATTATAGTAGAATGCATAGGATTCATGCTTCTCCATTCCTCTGATGCTTCCCTAAGAATAATGTGTTCCACCGCCATCCAGGTTTGCAAATGCCGCAAAATCTCCATTTTGTTAATGGCTAAATAGTATTCCATGCTATACATATACCACAGCTTGTCAGTCCATTCCTAGGTTGAGGGGCATTTAGGCTGCTTCCATGTTTTAGCAATTGTAAATTGAGCTGCGATAAACAGTCTAGTACAAGTGTCTTTATAATAAAAAGTTGTTGTTGTTGTTGTAGTTGTTTTCCTTCTGGGTAGATACCCAGTAATGGGATTGCAGGATCAAATGGGAGGTCTAGGTTAAGTTTTTGAGGTTTCTCCATACTTCCTTCCAAAAAGGGAAGTTTAGTTTGCTGATCCAGCAGCAGTGTATAAGCATTCCTTTCTCTCCACATCTGTGCCAACATCTGAAGTTTTGAGATTTTGTGATATGGGCCATTCTTGCTGGAGTTAGATGATATCTCAGAGTGGTTTTAATTTGCATTTCTCTAATAATTAGCGATGATGAACATTTTTTCATGTTTTCTAGCCATTCATCTGTCTTTAGAGAAGGCTCTATTCATGTCTCTTGCCCATTAATATATGGGATTGCTGGCTTTTTTCATATGGATTAATTTAAGTTCTCTATAGATTCTAGTTATTAAACTTTTGTCTGATTCAAAATATGCAAACATCCTTGCCCATTGGGTAGGCTGTCTATTTGCTTTGGTTGTTGTCTCCTTAGCTGTACAGAAGCTTTTCAGTTTAATTAAGTCCCATTTGTTTATTTTTATTATTGTTGCAATTGCCACAGCAGTCTTCTTCATGAAGTCTTTCCCCAGACCAATATCTTCCAGGGTTTTTCCTATGCTTTCTTTGAGGATTTTTATCATTTCATGCCTTAAATGTGAGTCCTTTATCCATCTTGAATCAATTTTTGTGAGTGCAAAAATGTACGGATTTAGTTTTAGTCTTTTACATGTGGATATCCAGTTCTCCCAGAACCATTTATTGAGTAGGGAGTCTTTCCCCCAGTGGATGTTCTTGTTTGGTTTATCAAAGATTAAGTGGTTGTAAGTTGTTGGCTTCGTTTCCTGGTTTTCTGTTTGATTGCAAATGTCTATGTCTGTATTTGTGTACTAGTACCACACTGTCTTGACCACTATGGCCTTATAGTACAGCCTAAAATCTCATATGGTAATGCCCTCAGCTTTGTTTTTTTTTTTACTAAGAACTGCCTTAGCTATATGGGTTTTGTTGTTGTTGTTGTTGTTGTTGTTCCATACAAAACACAAAATCATTTTTTCCAAATCTTGAAAATAGGATGCTGGTACTTTAATAGTGACTTCTGCTGGGGCAGGTCGCGCAGACGTGCGCCTGCCTCTTGGGACCTCCTAGCGCGCGATCACCGTGACCTCCCACCAGAGAGAGCTGTGCCATCCCGCCAGGGGCAGGTCGTGCACCCTTCTCACCAGGCCTTGCCAGCTTGCTGTCGCCAGCAGCTCCTGCCTGGGAGGGTCGCGCCATCCCGCCAGCAGTGCACCTGTCTCTGGGGCTTTGGTAGCCAGCAAGGACAACCGACCTCCGCTGGGGCAGGTTGCGCTTGCCTCCCAGGGCCTTGATGGAGACACTGACTCCTGTAGGGGTGGGCTGCATCACCCCGCCTGCTGGCCCCGCCTCCCGGGGTCTTCCTGGGTTGTACCCAGGAGAAAACTAGAAGAAGCCACTGGCAGAACAGTTTTAGGGACGGTTTCTGAAAGGTGCAAATTCAACATGGGACGGAATCAGCGGAAAAACTCTGGCAACCAGAACAACCAGAGTAGAGTAACGTCCCCAAAGAAGGATGGAGTAGACACAATGGAAGACCCACTACATAAACAGATATCTGAAATGTCAGAAATTGAGTTCAGAATCTGGATAGGGAGTAAGATCAACAGGGTGGAGGAAAAGAGGGAGCTAGAATTTCAAATCATTCAAAAGCTGTCCCAGGAATTTAATGATTTCAAAGAATAAATGATCAAGGATTATGATACTCTGAAACAAGAGGTTGCAGATTTGAAGAGCACCGTTGAATCCCTTCGTCAGAGGATGGACGAGGCAGAAGATAGAATCTCCGACACTGAAGACAAAGACTTTGAACGCACCCAGACTTCCAAAGATTTTGACAGATGGAGAACAAAGACAGATCTCTCACTCAGAGAGATCCTGGATAATTCGAAGAAAACTAATATTCGCCTCATAGGAATCCCTGAAGGTGACAAAGTTGCCTCACAAAACACAGAGGCTCTCCTTAACGAAATTATGAAAGAGAACTTTCCAGACATGCCAAGGCATCCTGAAATTCAGATAGCAGACAGCTTCAGAACCCCAGCACGACTCAACCCGAACAAGACATCCCCCAGGCATATCATAATCAACTTTACTAAAGTTAACATGAAAGAGAAAATCCTGAAAGCAGTTAGACGCAAGAAAACATTAACTAAAAGGGGAACAATATTAGAATGACTGCAGATCTCTCTGCTGAAACCTTTCAGGATAGAAGAGAGTGGTCATCAACCTTCAACCTCCTAAAACAAAACAACTTTCAACCCAGAATCCTCTATCCAGCTAAATTGAGCTTCATTTATGATGGAGAAATTAAATACTTTAATGATATTCACATGTTGAAGAAATTTGCCATTACTAAGCCAGCCCTCCAGGATATCCGCAAACCTATCCTCCATAAAGACCAACGCAATCCTCCACCACACAAATAAACCCACCCAGAAAATTTTGACTAAATTCCAATCTCCAAGTCACAAAAGGATCAAAGATGTCTAATGAACCTTCAAAACACTCGACACCCAAAATTATGCCAGGATTATCAATAGTCTCAATCAATGTAAATGGCTTAAACTGCCTTCTAAAGAGACACAGGCTGGCTGACTGGATACAAAAACTCAAACCAGATATCTGTTGCAT
>NW_003852410.1:5780986-5818701 GCF_000181295.1 Otolemur garnettii
AAACCTCAAATAGCCAAGACATTACTCAGAAATAAAAACAAACCAGGAAGAATCACGTTACTAGACCTCAGACTATACTATAAATTGATAGTGATCAAAACAGCATGGTACTGGCACAAAAACAGAAAGGTAGATGTATGGAACAGAATAGAGAACCAAGAGATGAACCCAGCTACTTGCCATTATTTGATCTTTGACAAGCCAATTAAAAACATTCAGTGGGGAGATATTCCCTATTTAACAAATGGTGCTTGGTAAACTGGCTGGGGACCTGTAAAAGACTGAAACTAGTCCCACACCTTTCACCATTAACTAAGATAGACACTCACTGGATTAAAGATTTAAACTTAAGACATGAAACTATAAAAATACTAGAAGAAAGTACAGAGAAAACACTTGAAGAAATTGGCCTGGGAGAGTATTTTATGAGGAAGACCCCCCAATAATTAAAGCAACACCAAAAACACATTACTGGGATCTGATGAAACTAAAGAGCTTCTGCACAGCCAAGAACACAGTAAGTAAAGCCAGTAGACAGCCTCCAGAATGGGAGAAGTTATTTGCAGGTTATGTCTCTGACAAAGGTTTAATAACCAGAATCCACAGAGAACTCAAACGTATTAAGAAGAAAAGAACAAGTGATACCATCTCAGGGTGGGCAACAGACTTGAAGAGAAACTTCTCTGAAGAAGACAGGCGCACAGCATACAGACATATGAAAAAAAATGCTATTCATCCTTAATCATCAGAGAAATGCAAAACAAAACTTCTTTGAGATTTCATCTAACACCAGCAAGATCAGCCCATATCATAAAATTCCAAAATCACAGATGCTGGTATGGATGTGGAGAAAAGGGAACACTTCTACATTGCTGATAGGAATCCAAACTAATATATTCCTTTTGGAAAGATGTTTGGAGAATACTTAGAGAACTAAAAATTGACCTGCCATTTGATCCTGCAATTCCTCTACTAGGTATATATCCAGAAGACCAAAAATCACACTACAACAAAGATATTTGTACCAGAATGTTTATTGCAGCCCAATGAATAATTGCTAAGTCATGGAAGAAGCCCAAGTGCCCAACGACCCACGATTGGATCAATAAATTGTGGTATATGTACACCATGGAATATTATGCACCTTAAAGAAAGATAGAGACTTTACCACTTACATGTTTACCTGGATGGAGCTGGAACATATTCTTCTTAGCAAAGTACCTCAAGAATGGAAGAAAAAGTATCCAATGTACTCAGCCCCACTATGAAACTAATTTATAGCATTCTTATGAAAGCTATAGCCCAAATATAGCCCAAGAATATGAGGAAAGGAGAAAGGGAGGAGGGGGGATGAGTGGAGGGAGAGTAACTGGTGGGACCACACCTATGGTGCATCTTACAAGGGTACATGTGAAACTTACTAAATGTAGAATATAAATGTCTTAACACAATAACTAAGAAAATGCCATGAAGGCTATGTTAACCAGTTTGATGAACATATTTCAAATTGTATATAAAACCAGCACATTGTACCCCATGACTGCATTAATGTACACAGCTATGATTTAATAAAAAAAAAAAAAAACTTCTCTATACAAGACATATGAATGGCTAACAAACATATGAAAAAATGTTCATTCTCCCTAATAGTTAGAGAAATGCAAATCAAAACCACCCTGATATATCATCTAAGCCCAGCGAGAATGGCCCATATCACAAAATCTCAAAACTGCAGATGTTGGCACCGATGTGGAGAGTAAGGAACACTTTTACACTTCTGGTGGGACTGCAAACTAATACAACCTTTTTGAAAGGAAGTATGGAGAACCCTCAAAGAACTCAGGCTAGACCCCTCATTTGATCCTGCAATCCCAGTACTAATTCTACTCAGAAGGAAAAAAATCCTTTTAGCATAAGGACACTTGGACTAGACTATTTATCACAGCTCAATTTACAATCACCAAAATATAGAAACAGCCTAAATGCCCACCAACCCAGAAATGGATTAACAAGCTGTGGTATATGTATACCATTGAATACTATTCAGACATTAAAAAATATAGGACTTTACATCCTTTGTGTTAACCTGGATGGAAGTGGATCATAACATTCTTAGTAAAGCATCACAAGAATGGAGACACAAGAATCCTATGTACTCAATTTTCATATGAGAACAACTAATGACCTAGTACATGGTGGGGGTGGGGGAGGAGGAGAGCAGAGATAGTGAAGGAGGGAGGGACTTGGGGAAAGGAAGAGCAGAGAGAGGGTAAGAGGGAGGAGATGGGAGTCTCAGGGTGTGACACACCTTTTGGGGGCAAGATGCAAGTATAAGAGGGACTTTACCTAAAAAATGCAATCAATGTAACCTGGTTTCTTGTACCCTCACTGAATCACCAACGATTAAAAAAAAATTTTAAATATATAAAAAAATTAATTCCTTTTCTTTGTAATAATACGGATAAGAACTGGAAAGCAATATGTTAAATGAAATAATCCACTCACAAAAAGACAAATCTTTCATGTTCTCACTCCGATGTGGAAGCTAAATATCAAAATAATTGATCTCACGAAGAAAAAGAGTAGAATGATGATTACCAGAGGCTAAGAAAGGTAGCAGAAAGGAGAATATAAAGGAAGGACGGGTAACAGTGCCAAAATACAGTTAGATAGAATGAACAAGATTTGATAGTACAATGAATTGACTACAGTCAACAATAAGTTATGGTATTCTGTTAAAAAACTAAAAGAGTAGAATTGGAATGTTCCTCATACAAGAAATGATAAATGCTTGAGGTGATAGATATCCAAATTACCCTGATTTTATTATTACTCATTGTATGGCTGACTCAAAACATTTTATGTACCCTATAAATATATACAACTATTATGTACTCACAATAATTAAACATAAAAAATTTAAATACAGAAAATCAATATAGAAACTGTGCCTTTTAACAACAATTATATACCAAATGGACTTAACTGACATGTATAGAATGTCATTCCAGAGCAGATACACATAGTTCTCAAGTGTACACAGAGGATTCTCCCAGAGAATTCTTACAATAGGACAGGAAATAAGTTGTAAGTTTAAGAAGACTGAAATCATATCAAGTATTGTTTCTGACTACAATGGTATGAAACTAGAAACCAGTAATAGGAAAGAAACTCACAAACATGGAAATTAAACAACACACTCTTGAACAACCAAAAAGTCAATGAAGAAATCAAAGGGAAACCAAAACACATCTTGAGGCAAGTACATATGGAAACACAACATGCCAAAACCTACGAGATGTAGCAAAAATATTTCTAAGATGAGAGGTTATACCAATAAATGCCTACATTAGGAAACAAATTACCTCAAATGAGGTCTAGAGGTCTAACTAGACCCTAAGGAACTAGAGAAAGAGCAAATTAAGCTCAAAGATAGTAGAAGGAATGAAACAGTAAAGATTAGAGCAGAAATAAATGCAATGGAGACTTGAAACACAATGGAAAATGTTTTAAAACTGAACTGGTTTTTAGAAATAGCTCAAATTGACAAACCTTTAGCTGAACTAGCAAAAAAAAAGAAAGAGAATATTCAAATAAATAAAATCGGAAATGAAAATGAGACATTGTGCTGGGTATAGTAACTCACACCTGTAATCCTAGCACTCTGGGAGGCCAAGGCCAGTGCATTGCTTGAGCTCAGGAGTTTGAAACCAGGCTGTACCAGACTGAGACCCCATCTCTATTAAAAATAGAAAAACTAGCTGTACATTGTGGTGGATGCCTGTAGTTCCAGCTACTTGGGAGGCTGAGGCAAGAGGATTACTCAAGCCCAAGAGTTTGAGGTTGCTGGGGGCTATGAGGATGCTACAGCACTCTACCAGGAGCAACAGAGTGAGACTCTATCTCAAAAAAGAGAGAGAGAGAGAAATTGCAACTGATACCAAAGAAATACAAAGGATCACAAAAGATGTTCTGAATAAGTATATGCCAATAATCTAGAAGAGCTGAACAAAAAAATCCTAGAAACCTACAAAATATCATGACTGAATTATGAAGAATTAGAAAATCTGAGCATACCAATGATAAGTAAGAAGACCAAATTAGTCATCAAAAATCTCCCAACAAAGAAAACCCCAGGGCTAGATGCCTTTGTGGATTAAGTTTACCAAACATTTAAAAAATAATTAATATAAATCCATCTCAAATTCTTTCAGAAAATTGAAAAATTCATTTTATGAGGTCAGCTCTAAAACCAAAGCCAGACCAAGATACTACAAGAAAACTGTAAGCCAAAATCTCTGATGAACATAAATGTTCAACAAAACACTAGGAAACTGAATTAAATATGGGTAGCATAGTATAAGAATTATACACCATGGTTAAATGGGATTATCCCTGGCATAGAAGGAATATTTCATGCACTCCAATCAATAACATGACACATCACATTAACAGAATGAAAGAAAAAAAATCATAAGATCATCACCTCTCTCTGTCTACACACACACACATACACACATTCTGATAAAGTTCGAGAACTCATCCCAGAGTAAGTCCTACATACCTCTTTGCTGAATACGTCTACTATCTACCTTTGCTACATACTTCTTTGCTACATACCTCTACCATCACCTTCAAAGTACTGCCCTTAGAAAGCTATACACGGATGCAAGTACCTACTCCACCCTTCAAAACAGTTTGGAACTTTTCCCCTGAAATGATCATCAGAGTGGTAATCATATTACCCTTGATGTCCTGAAAATCATCAAATTGTCTTCCTTTCAATATTTCCTTTATCGTGGGGTAAAGAAAAATGTCACTGGGGGTCAGATCAGGTGAGCCACAGGGTGTCAAAATACAGTTCTGTTTACTGACTAAAAACTCTCTCATAGACAGTGCCACCTGAGCTGGCGCATTGTCACAATGCAAGAGCCGTGAGTTGCTCATGAAAAGTTCATATCATTTTCATTTAAAATTTTGAAGCAATCTTTTTGGCACTTCCAAATAGTAAACCTGGCTAACTGTCAAGTTGCTACAAATTCATAATGAATAATCCTTCTGATAGCAAAAAAGGTTAGCAACACCATTTGGACTTTTGATTTAGACTCATAGAACTTTTTTGGTTGTGCAGAACTGGCTGATTTCCACTGTGCAACTTGACACTTTCTTTCAGGGTCATGTTGGTACTCCCATGTTTCATCATCAGTAATAACACAGCCCAAAATATCCTCTTGCCTCTCAAAAAGGTCTTGGTGAACTTCATTCTTTTTTGTTTTTGTTCATTGGTGAGCTACTGCAGGACCATTTTTGTGCACACCTTTCTCATGTCAAGATTTTCAATCAAGGTTTTCTTAAATGTTTATTCATATTCACTTGGTATACTATGCTTCTCACAGTCAGCCAATAATACTGATGCACCGTTCAATGAATTTTTGTGACATTTGCATCAGTTCTGCTCCTTATTGGCTGCCCTAACCTCTCTTCTTCAGCTTCCCCCTCACTGCCATTTTCTTCATGGCATTAACAAGAACTTTACAATTATTGGTTTATTGCTCTAATTCAAACTCTGATATTCTTGCAATGGCACACAAAAACATACAACAACAATAATGAATAATGAATTGTTTTCAAATTGTTATTGTCAGTAAGACACTGCCACACACATCCACATCAACACAACTGTGAGACACTGATATACCAAGGGTATGAAACCTTACTGAGTTCTTTCATGGTGCTACCAATGAAAGTGCATTGTATGGATTGTATCAAGACAACTGGTAGACTTCGTAAACAGTATTTGCCAAAATTCAACATCCTTTCATGATAAAAAGCCCTGAACAAATTAGGTATAGAAGGAATGCACCTCCACATAGGAGCCATATTTGACAAGCCCACAGATAACATCATATTCAATGATAAAAAGCTCAAAACTTTTCCTCTAACAACAAAAAAAGAGAAAAGAATGTCAACTCTTATCACTTCACTTAAATAATACTTGAAATCCTAGCCAGAAGAGTTAGACAAGTAAAATAAATAAATAAATAAATAAAGACATCCAAATTTCAAAGGAAGAAATAAAAGTGTCTCTGTTTGAAGATCAGAGGATGTTATATGTAGAAAACCATAAAGACTCCATAAAAAAACAGATAAGATTAATAAATTAAGCAAAGTTTCAGGATGCAAAATCTTTATACAAAAGTCACTTGTGTGACACTAACAATGAACTACACAAAACTTTACAAAACATTCCTATTTTTAACACACATAGCATTAAAAATAATAAAATACTTAGGCATAAATTCAACAAAGCAGAGAAAATGCATCTGTACACGGCTAGCATGGCAATATAAAAGATAAAAACTGTTAAACTTCCCATGAATGGAGTTTATAACATTTGAATTTGCTCAGTGTGAGTCAATGAGTGAGCCCTGAGTGAATGTGAAGGCCAAGGACATTCCTGTAAACTACTGTACAGACTTCATAAACCCTGTTTTCAGGCTACACTATTTTTTTTTTTTAACTTTCTAACCTGGGCAGCGACAGCGCAGGGTTGAGCCATGGTGGCATGGAAGCGCTCACACTCAGGAACTATCAGATTAAACTTGAATCCAGTGAAATTTCACAAAGAAGCACTGTGGAGGTGGCAGCTCACGGACCCAGAGACCCTGAAACTCACCAGAGCCGGCTCTTCCCCCGCCAACTCTGCACCTGTGGATTGAGCCAGGTGGCCACAGCTGTACAGTCAACTCCCTAGCCTGCTCTGCCTTTTGTTTTCCCCTCTGCACAGGGCAGTGGAGGAGACGGACCGACCAACCCCATGAGGAGACTGAGAGGGCTGAGAAGTTAAATTACCCATGAAAATGTGCACCTCTAGCAAGCAGTGGTGGTGGAATTGGAACCCAGATTGGCTATACTCCAGAATCTGCATGCTGACCATCGTGCTGCTGTTGCCATCTAGACCCTCTCCCAAGCTTGCATTGTTGCTGTCTTAGGCAAAGGTGTAGTAAAAAGACCAACAACACCCTGTGATCCTATGTCATACCTTATTGCTATATCTTCTCAATTTCTATCCTTATTTCTCTGTGCCTTCTGCCATACGTTACAGAATTTCTTTCCATAAAATGACTGAGACCTATGCCTCTTACCCGTTAGGCCTTCCTTTCCTGTGGAGATGAGAACAGTTGTTTTTGTGGAGGTTTTATTCTGTGGTGATTAAGAATTTCGGTTCTGAGGTGATCAGTGGTGTGGGTATATTCAATCAGTTCTGGAATATTAGAACTTTCCAGTTCGGCCTAGAGGCCACTTGGCATTCTTAAAATCAGTAGACCTTTTGGTTTTCAAATCTCAGAATTTGTACTCAATCATTCTGCACCCTCCACCCAAGTTCTGTTTACTATGTAAGGAAGAAGTAAGATAGAATCCAAGTGTAGGTCTTGGGTTGGAGTCTGGGATGTGAGTGGCAATTGAACAGGAAAAGGTTACCTGGCTCAGGAAGGGGAAGGCTTCAGGGTGGCTTCCTTACGCTTCCACTGCTACCCAGCCTGGCATGGAAATGGAAATGATGGAGTGTAAGCAATTTTTATTTTATTTATTCTATTTTATTTTCACCTAAGAATGACTTGGAATAATAAAATAAACAAGGTAAAATGCAAACAATTGATACAAATATTTATAGGAGATTCTTATACTATTCTACCATTATACCAAGTTTGAAATTGAATCAAAATTGAGAGTTTTAAAAAGAACAGTGACCCTAAGGGTTTGATCTCAGTAGTTAACATTTATGTAGCATGGACATTGTGTAAATTAATTTTGCTAACCTGTTTACACAAATTATTTTCACTGAATCCTGATGTAGGGATCTTCAAAATGCTGAGGTAGGAAAAATAATTGCCATTTTACGGGCTAGGATATGGAGTTTAGAGATGAATTAATAAGTTTGCAGAAGATCACAGCTTTTAATTGGTAGAGTTGGGACTCAAATTAGGACAGGCTTATTTAACAGCCTATATATTCTTAACGGCTCCATAGAAATTTCTTTGGATGGTCACATCAAAATAACCTAGGTCTTAGAAGCATGATCTTTTTTTTTTTTTTTTTTGAGACAGGAGCCTCAAGCTGTCCCCCTGGGTAGAGTGCTGTGGCATCTCAGCTCACAGCAACCTCCAACTCCTGGGCTCAAGCGAGTCTCCTGCCTCCGCCTCCCAAGTAGCTGGGACCACAGGCGCCCACCACAACGCCCGGCTATTTTTTGGTTGCAGCCGTCATTGTTGTTTGGCAGGCCCGGCTGGATTCAAACCTGCCACCTTGGGTGTACATGGCTGGCACCTTAGCCACTGAGCCACAGGCGCCGAGCCTAGAAGCATGATCTTACATGATCTTACACACCAGTGGTTTCTAGCACCAGCTCCTAGAGAAAAATTGAGAGGCTGAAGAGTATCTATTAACAGTTTATACTCCATGAGGCCTCTTTTCCTCAGATGTCATATCATTTGGAAACACTTTCAACCTAAAAGACACATATTCATTGGAAGACTTACCCATGTTCTAACTCTGTTTTTTCATTTATCAGTTCAAGACATAAGTGACATCAAAGCATTCAGTTTTGGTTTTCCGCAAAGTTTCTCCCAGTATTGATCCAACATGTAATTCACTTAGCATCTTTTTCTCATTGCCTGAGACTACAGCTGCAGCATGCATTCCTCATATTCACATCAACTTATGTGAATACACAGCCTCTGTGAAATACTTGCAAACCACTGTTGCTACATAAGGCAACGGGCTGTCTTCTACAGCCACATACTCACTCATATATTCAAATGGGTGTAGACTTCAAATGTGTAAATCTGTAGACTTATGTGTTATGGGATGAGTGAGCATTCATTTGCCAGGGGATTTTAAAAAATGATGAAGTTACATCTTAATACTACTTTGCCCCACAAAATAATAATAATAAATAATAAACTAACCTGAGACTTTATAAACACTATACTCTTAGACCAAACTAAATTTGTAAAAATAATTTTTTCTTTCAATGGTAAATTAACACTTCTAACCTATAAACTTTTTAATTTTTTTTTAACTTTGTTTTTTTTTTTTTTTGATGTTACAATGGCCATGACTTCACTAGGTGATAGGAATTTTTCAGCTCTATTGTAATTTTATCAGACAAGTGTCTAATATTCAATGCATTGTAGACTGAAGTTTTGTTATATAGCACATAATTATACAGAGGCTAGCCTCTGTATCAGGTACTGTATTGTTTTACCTAAATTAGTTGGTGTAATCCTCAGAATGATGATATTATAATTGTCATATACAGATGAGAGTTTAAGGTTCTAACAAGTCAAGGAAATGGCCCAGGGTGTTGCTGCTTCAAAGCCACCCAGCTGTGGTCACACCATAAGCCTGGGTGGTTCCATAGCCAATCACCACTTTCCAACGGTATACTTTAATACTGTATGTGCATGCATATAAGTGTGCATGCATTCAATAATATCAATAAAAATCTCAGAATCAAATGAAAATGAAGTGATAGATCTATTTTTCATTAACAACTGAAACCCAAATAAGAACAAAGCACCGCCATCCCAGCATTCTCTGAGAGAGAGTCATAGGGTGAAGCACCCAAATTTGCTTAGTTGACATTTATAAACTCCAAAAATGCTCAGTGTTTATATCTGTAACTCCCATTTTCTCAGTAGTTTTTTTTAAGAAAATAAGTCTTTCACAAACTAATCTTCACCAACTAATTACTTTGATACTAAAAGAACTCAGCATAATTTATATTTGCTGAGATATTAATGTATTTTTTCCTATCAGGATTTTCCCCCAGGCAGTATGCAGCAAGTATGACACATTTTAAAGTCATTTCACAGATCAAATCACACAGAGATATGATATAATTAGTCTTATGACAGTTTGGATTTGATTAAATTAGGGAGGAACAATTAATTAAATGACAAAAGGGATGAAAACATCAAAAATTAACATCCCTTTGACATCAATATGTCAAAATGAGAATGTCATTATGGATATGAATATTTAAATTGATAAGATTCTCACAAAGAATAAAAATTTCCTGTTGCAAGCACTGTAGATAGGGCAGAATGAGAAAGTCATTTTATGTTATAGGAACAGAAGAATTAAGTATTCCTCATAGTTCCAGTGAAACATTTTCAAGATAAATTTCAGAAGAGAATATCTTAACCAAGATTTTCTTAATACTTTTCTATAAAAGTTTTTGCTGTATTTAGAGATTACAGGCTCTAGACATGCCTTATAAAGAGATTCAATGTTCTTACTGTTATCTTAGCACAAGAAAATATCAGCCTCTCACACTAGATGAATTAATATCTGCAAGTGGCAATTTTACCAAGCCTCACCAAAGCAAGTCTCTGCCACCTGCTGTTGCTGAAGAGTGCAAAGGAGTTAAGCTTATACAAGTCGAAAACACAGAGACATTAACAATAATCATAAAGTAACATAGGTGGAATAAATCAAGGAGATAGAAAACCTTCAGTGTGTTTTTTTTTTTGTTTGCAAATTAAAGTTGACATTATTCCCCCAAGAAAATCGCCTTGACAGATCTAACACTGACATGAAGCCTTTTACTTTCTTTATCTATTTGTCCCAACTACTGGCCTTAGAATATCTCTGACATTTTTTCTTGCATGCAATTATTGGATGATCCATAGAAAGGAACCTAGACACATATTCCCCCATAGAAGAAGGACAGGGCATGTCAGAAGGATAAATAGAAAATCAAGAGAAAAAGTTGGAAATGCTTGCTCACTGTTCTCAAGTAACAAATAACAGTGGTAAAATAATAATAGTAGTAGCATTAAGAGTAGAAAGATACCTTAGATACTTTCATTTTTTCTGGTTAAGTGCCAGAATTAGACATGGAATAAAAAAAAATGCCTTAGGCTCGGCGCCTGTGGCTCAAGCGGCTAAGGCGCCAGCCACATACACCTAAGGTGGCAGGTTCGAATCCCCAGCCCGGGCCTGCCAAACAACAATGATGGCTGCAACCAAAAAAAAAAAATGGCCGGGTGTTGTGGCGGGCGCCTGTGGTCCCAGCTACTTGGGAGGCTGAGGCAAGAGACTCACTTGAGCCCAGGAGGGAGGTTGCTGTGAGCTGTGATGCCATGGCACTCTACCCAGGGGGATAGCTTGAGGCTCTGTCTAAAAAAAAAAAAAAAAATGCCTTAATCCATTGCCCTACCTCTAAAATAGTGATCTTGGTTAAAAATTAAAAGATGGCCAAAAGTATACTAGGCAAACACAGAGGAAAAGAAAGCAAAGTCTCTGGTGTTAATGTCAAAAAGGTGAAATATAAGCCAAAAGTATTAAACATAACAAATACGGGAAATTTATAACATAAAAGATAACAATTCACAATAAATTTATAGCAATTATACATATATCATCCACAAAGCATAGCAGTAACATTTGTAAAACAGAAATTATGTGATCTAAAAAGCCAATTGACAAAACAACCACTTGAAGTAGGAGAATTTTATAAATTTCTATCAGAGATGTATCAAGGCAAGTGACAATAATATATCAAGTGGTCAAAAATATAAGAAATAGAGTGAATTTTAATAAAATAGTAAAGTAGCTGGGTTGATAAATATCTAATTTTTAATCCTAAAAACAGAAAATAGGCCTTCTTAAATACTTATAAGTATGCATTAAAATTGACCATACATTAAGCCACACAAGACATTTCATTAAATTACAAAAGGTATAAGTAGAATAAATAATCTTTCTTCACAATAGAATAAAATTTAAAATATGACCAGAAATGAATCAGTCCTACCCCCTCCAAATTCAGCAGAGCAACCTGCAAGACAAAAGTAGATACCCAAGATGAAAAATAAAATTATTCAAAAGACGATTGGGGTAAATTAATGAATAACAAAGCTTTAATGAGTCATTATGGAAAAGTAGCATTTTCTTTCTTTTTCCATTTATTAAGTCATATACACATAGATCATGAATACATTTGTGCATTTATGGGGTACAATGTGTTGATTTTTTATACAATTTGGAGTGCTTACATCAAACTAACTAATATAGTTTTCATCTCATTTACATAATTGTGTCAAGACATTTATGTACTATACTTGATAGATTTGACTTGTACCATTGCAATATGCTCCATAGGTATGGTCCCACCATTTACCCTCCCTCTATCAAACCTCCCGCCTACCCACTCTTCTTAGTAAAGTATCTCAAGAATGGAAGAAAAAGTATCCAATGTACTCAGTACTTTTATGAAGCCAATTTATAATTACTCACACTTTCTTATAAAAGATAGATCACAATTATAGCCAAGGATAAAGGAGAGAAGTGGAGGGGGAAAGGTAGTATTTTCTTCATCTAAACTTTGAGGTCAGATCATGATCTTCTGAAGTATTTTCTAAAGTACCCCTAGGGGGCCTTACTGAAAAAAAGAAAGGGGGTGAGTGGGGCAAGTGGACAGTTATCCTCTTGCTCTCACAGCTAACATTATTAGTTCTTGTGCCCCATCAAGGGCTGCTTCCCTCTTACCTCTAACCACTGCACTGTACCATACTTCCCTCTGGAGCAATGGCAATATCATCCAGGAACTTGTTAGAATTGCAAAAATCTCAGACATCACCCTACCCTACAACATAAGGAGTTCTGAAAGCAAGACCAAAAGTCTGTGCTTGTTTGGTATGATTCACTGCCAAACAACACCCACATTTAAAGTATACAATTCAGCCAGACACAGCGGCTTATGCCTATCATCCCAGCTACTCAAGAGGCTAAGGTTGGAGGCTCAATTGAACCTAGGAGTTTGAGACTAGCCTGGGTTATATAGTGAGACCATGTCTCAAAAATAAATGAATAAATAAAGTACAAGTCAGTAATTCTCAGCATATTCCTAAAATTACACAACTATCACCAAAATCAATTTTAGAACATTTTCATCACCCCCCCCCAAAATAAACCCTGTACCCACTGGCAGTCACTTCCTGTTTTTCTTCAGCCCCTCCATACTAGACAACCACTGATCCACTTTCTGATTCTATAGATTTGCCTTTTCTGGTCATTTCAAATGAATGGGATTGGGATTATCCATTTTGTGCAGTATACAATGTGTGGCCTTTATGATTGCTTCTTTCATTTAGCACTATGTTTTGAAGGTTTGTGCATGCTGAAACTTGTGTGGAGCATACATCAATATTTCATTTCTTTTCATTGCCAAAGAATATTCCATTGTAGGTATACAAGACAATTTGTTTATCCGTTAGTCAGTAGATAGACATTTTGTTTGTTTCCACTTTTTGTTTACACACAATGCTGCTAATGAACATTCATGTAGAAGACTTTCTATGGACACATGTTTTAATTTATTTGAGGGATATATACTTAGGAGTGGAGTTATTGGGTCATATTGTAACTCTGTGTTTAGCCCTTCGAGGAACTGCAAGACTGTTTCCCAGGTTGCTGTGTCATTGACCGCCCCATGCACAGTGAAGAAGTGATTTAATTCCTCCACATACTTGTCAGCACTTTTTATTATTTGTCATCTTAGTGGGTGTGAAGCATTGTCTCATACTGGTTTTGAGTTTTGATTTGCATTTCCTTGATGTTGAGATCTTTTCATGTGCTTATTGTCTGTTTGTACATCCTCTTTGGAGAAATGCCTATTCAGATCCTTTGCCCATTTTTAATTAAAATGTTTTTTTCATTTGCAGTGTCCAGGTGTTATTATGCACTTTTGTTTTGTTTTTTTATTTTAAGAGAGGGTCTTATTCTGTCTTCCAGGCTGAAGTGCCCTGGCTTAATCATACCTCACTATAACCTCAAACTCTTAGGCTCAAGTGATCTTCTTCTCTTGGCTACCAAGTAGCTGAGACTACAGGCATGCACCACCATATCTTGAAAGTTTTTATATTCTTTGTAAATACAGGGTCTCACTCTTGCTCTGAGTGGTTTTGAACTCATGACCTCAAATGGTCCTCCTGCTTCAGCCTCCCAAAGTACTAGGATCATAGGCATTAGCCCCACACCCAGCCAATTGCTCATTTTTCTTTCTCTCTTTTTTTTTTTTTTTTTTTTTGGCCAGGGCTGGGTTTGAACCCACCAATTCTGGTATATGGGGCTGATGCCCTACTCCTTTAAGCCACAGGTGCCTCCCATAATTGCTCATTTTTCAGTTGAGTTATTTATCTTCTTATTATTGAGTTATAAGAGTTCTTTGATGTATTCTAGATATGTGTCAATTATCAGATATATAATTTACAAAAAATTGTTTCCCATTCTGTGGGTTTTCTTTTTATTTTACTGATATGTCCTTAGAAAGACAAAAGTTTCAAATTTTGATAGAGTCACACACACACACATATATATATGCATATACTATATATATTTGTTGTTATCATAGTTACTTGTGCTTTTGATGTCATGTCTAAGAAACCACTACCTAATTTAAGATGATGAAGATTTATATGTTTGTTTTCTTCTAAGGGTTTTATAGTTTTAGCACTTACATGTAGGTCTGTGATCCATTTTGAGTTAAGTTTTATAAAGGGTATGAGGTAAGGAGTAAAGTTTCATTCTTTTGATGTTGTCCCAGAACCATTTGTTGAAAACGTTAATTTTCCACCATTGAATTATTTTGATATCCTTGTCAAAAAATCAGTTGACCTTGGTGTGGTGGCTTATACTGATAAGCATTTAGAGAAGACAGAGCAGGAGGATTACTTGTGCCCATAGATTTAAGACCCATCTGAGCAATATAGCAAGACCTTGCCTCTAGCAAAAAAAAAAAAAAAATGAATTGTAATAATATGATTATGAGGCTTTATTTGTGGGTGCTCAATTCTATTCTATTCATCTTATGCGAGTACTAACTATTCTGATTATTATAATTTTGCAGGAAGTTTTGATATCAGGAAGTGTGAGCCTTCCAACTTTGGTCTTCTTTTTCAAGATATTTTGGAGCTATTCTTGGTCTCCTGAATTTCCATATGAATTTTGGGATCAGTTTGTCAATTTCTGTAAAGAAACCAACTGGGATTTGGTAAGAACTGCATTAAATCTGTAGCTCAATTCAGCAAGTATTGTCATCTTAACATATTGTCTTCCAAACACTGAATACTTTCCACTTATTTAGGTGTCCCTTAATGTTTTCCTGCTTTTTTTCTAATCCCCTGACATATTATAGATATCCTTTAATTCCTTCCAATGATGTTCTGTACTTTTAGTTCTTTTGTTAAATTTATTCCTAGGACTTTCTTTATAATACTATTATAATGTAATTGTTTTCTTAACTTTGTTTTCAGATTGTTCATTGAATGCTATAGAAATACAATTGATCTTGTGCACTAAAAAAAAAAAAGAAGTGAATTGGTCCTTTTCACTTAAAAATTAAATGTCTTTGAAAACTCTTCAAAGAGGAGATGCTAATTAAATTGGTAGAATTAAAAAATAAAATACAGACAAAGCAGTTTGCAAGGAAAAGTTCAACTCCTTAAATACATTGAACATTATGAAAGAAGAAAAAAATGACATATTAGAAAACTGATTCAAACAATCTTGCAAATAAATGAAAAATAAAAGGAAACAACAACCATAGAAAGTACAATTAATGGTACAAAACAAAAACAGTAGAATTAATTAATTAATGTGTCCCCCAAATAGCAAAAGTTTGTTCTTTAAAAATAAACAACTGGATAACCACTGGATAAACCAATAGGAAACATAAGCACACCATAAAAACACAAAATAAGTAATAATACTTGTACTTAAGGATATATCACCTTATAAACAGAGAATTTTAAAAAACATAAAGCCAATGTTGTTTCTCAATTTCATCTATGTAAGTTTGAAAACTCAGATGAAAGTAAAAAATTTCTAGGAAATTAAGTTACCAAAAATAAAATTAAATTAAAAATGTAAACAGACCAATTACTTCCCCTGCAAAAAAAAAAAAAAATTTAAATAAATAGGTAAATAGTTTAAATTGCTACCTTTGCTTCCTCTAAAATGAAACAACACTATACAAGGGCCAGATGCATTTCAGGGAGAATTTTAATAAACCTTTAAAAGTATGTCCTAGTGAATTAAAACTGTTGAAGAAGATAGGGGAAAAAGGACAACTTCCAAGTTCCTTTTATGAACTAAACATAGATTGTATACACTCATATACAAACTATAGACTACTCTAAACATAGACTGTATTCACTCATATACAAACTATAACTACTCTCACTAATATAAAAATCTACATAAATTATTAGGAAAGAGAATCCAGCCCCACACATTAGAGAACACTTGATAAAAATCAAAAATTCATGGGAGAAAATCTAATAATATAGCAAAATCTGATAAAAATGGGATCTTGCTCTGTTATAGGCTGGAGTGCAGTGGCACTACTATAGCTCACTGTAGCCTCAAATTCCTGGGCTCAAGTGATCCTCCCACCTCAGCCCTACAAGTAGCTGGGAACTACAAAACCCTATCATCATGCCCAGCTAATATATGGTTTTTGTTTTTATTTGTGTTTTTTTCACTTTTTTTTTAGAGAGAGAGGAGTCTCACTATGTGTCTCAGAATGATCTCAAACTCCTAGCCTCAAGTGATCCTCCTGCCTCAGCCTCCCAAGTACACTCTTAACATGAAAAAAATATAACTCAGTTGTAAAGCCAGCTGAACAATAAGACACTTGAAGCATTCTAATATTAGAACAGAACAAGGGTGCCTACCGTCATTACCTCTATATGACCTTATACTACCCAGTGAAATTAGACAAGAGAGAGTAATCAGTAAGATGGAAACTATTGCTATTTTTAGACAGCATGATTGCATACCTGAAAAATCCAAACTAAAAGATAAGAGCACTCAGTAAGCTAATAGGTTGTAAAAATTTGGAAACCAATTGCCTTCACATACAAAAATAACCATTTATTAGGACATATATGGGAAGAAAACATTCTGTTTAAAATAACACTACAAAAAGACAAACTATCTAGAAACAAAACTCAACAGGAAATATATCAGACCTTTTTGAAGAAAACTTTCAAATACAATGCTTTAAAAGTAGGATGCACCTGTGGAGAGACAGGAGCCCTAACACATTGCTGGTGGAAGCATAAAGGGATTACTGGCAACCTGACAATGCCAATCCAAATTACAAATGCATATATCCTTGAGACACCAGCTCCAGTTTGGGAAATTTATCCTAATGATATACGTGCATATAAGTGATTACCCGAGAGAAAGTTCATTTGTTGCACCGTCAATGCAATATCTGAAGATTATTCAGAGTGGTCTATCCCACAGTAGGAGATTCATTCATTTATGCTCATACAAGACTGTGTTATGCAGCTGTGCAGATATGATGGCGCTGTCTATATTCTAACAAGGAAAATCTCCAAAATATAAGGTAAACTAAAAAGCAAGATGCAGAAAGGTGGCTACAGTACTCTACCTTTTGTAGATTTGGGAAACAAGAATAGGAACTTTTAAAAAAAAGAAATATATATTAAAAACTTTCTTAAGCACACCCATTAATTGAATGTCAGGTTGGGCATAAGGAGGGGTGAATGAAGCAGATGCAAGATGAGGCCGGATGGAGTTTGTGCCTGGAACACTGCAGATTACTTCGGAATCATGTTAACATAATAACAATACCCAGTCACAAAACTAAATGGAAGAAAAATGTTACTAGTGGCATTATAAATTACACAACCATCACAGGGGTGAGGAAGAGCAGCATGCAGATCATCAAGGAGCATCCACCCATGACTCAGAATAATGCAGGCAGGGCCACTGTACTCACTGCCACCTCCAAAAATAGTGGCTCCAGCAGCGACAGTGACTCTCAGCTGGTTCAGCAAAAGTGCTGTACTCCATGACCAACATATCCGAGGTTCTTGAGTTCTTGGGTGGAGGGATACTTGGTCAAGTGGTCACATGCTGAAAACCGGGCACCAGTGAAACTGTGGCAATCAAGATGCTGAATAACCTCCCATCATATGCCCAGCAGGATCACATTGAAGCAAGCATCCTGACCTGGTTGAGCACAGAGAGTGCCAAGCCAACACCAACTTTGTCTGGGCCCATGAATGCTACAAGCACAAGAACCACACGTGCTTGGTCTTCGAGATGTTGGAGCAGAACCTCTATGACTTTCTGAAGCAGAGCAAGTTTTAGCCCCTTGCCCCTCAAATACATTCGCCTAGTCCTCCAGCAGGTAGCCACACTCCTGATGAAAGTCCAAAGCCTGGGTCAACTTGCAGTCCAGATGTTATAGGCAAGACCATCTGCTCCAAGACAGAAGCCGCTGGGGGCATCCAGCAGCACTCACAAGGAGTGTGCAGTGGGGAGACACAGTAGGCTGTGCTGCAGCAGAACCTAATCCTGAATTTCAGACACTCCTTTTAACAAAGGTGCATTTCTCCCTCAGAGTCCACGTCCATCCAACCGGCTGGGGCTCTGCTGGTTGTTCGTCAGGCCCCACGCAGAGGGAAAAGTGTCCTGCAGCACCTCACACTGGCCATTAAATCTTCCAGTCCAGAAATGACACTTCTTACTTTGACTCAGAACTAATTGTCTAGGACCAGTTACCTGACCCCATACAAAGCACAGAGAGGACGTGAGGTGAGTAGGACCACTTAGCAGTGAGTCCCACCATAGTAGGAACCACCACAACCACTTTGGAGAACAACTTTAGAATGTGTTTAAATATCACTGTTTAAATATCAAAAAGGCCTTTTAAAAAATCCACACACTTTGACCCAGTAATTACACTTTTCTGGAAATGTCTCACAAAATATCCCAAAGTGATTATAAATAAATGGGTAGAAATATTTCATCCTTGGATATACCACACACTCCAAAGAAACAAACAAGTTAGCAACAGCTGTAAATAAGAAAGCAAACAAACCCAAACGCAAATATAGTGTTTTGCTTTTAATGACTGAGACAATTGATCAGCTTTATTATGCGTTCCAGTGGTGAAATTCAATTTCGAAAATCCTCTGAAATGTAGTAATACATGACATTTGTATTAATGGTTTTATCTCAGGCCCTGAGGTAGGTGCTTGGCCATAATTTGAACATAGGTTTATTTCAATTTCAGGAGCAACGAATGTCTTCACTCAGCCAGGTCTTCTCTGAACAGTGGCAAGTAGATAATTACAGCAGATAAAAAGATATTTAAGATAAAAGAAGAGCTAATGTCACTGCAATTATAGGGAGATATATATTCTTTTAACGGAAAGGTCATTTACCTAATTTGAGACAAGTAGTACTTACTATGAGTTTTAAAGGTGATTAAAGAGCTTGGACCCTAGGGTCAGATAGGCCTGGATTGGAATCCTAGATTTGTTCTTTAATTCCTGTGTGAACTTGCACAAATACTCAACGTCTCTACATTTCTATCCCCTTGACTATACATGGGAACAATACTTGTACATATTTCATAATGTGTTAGAAAGATTAACTAGATAATATTTGTATAGCATTTATTGAAGGAACCCATAATTAGTGGTGAATAAACCTTAGATATATTAGTCAAGGTTCTCCAGAAAAACAACACATAGGCCATTCACTGCAACCTGCAGATAGGTTTGAGTGCATGTCTGACACTGTAGCCCAGCCACAGTGACCCACAAAATGAACCATCATGTTAGATATCATTATTAGAGCTGTTATTTGTAGAAGGCTTTATTCTTTGTGAAATTCTTTCACATATATGATTTCATTTTCAAAATTTAATCTTAAGAACATTCAAGTAAGATGAAAGACACGAACACTTTCCATAGGAAAATACAACAAAGACAAGAGGAGCCGCAAAGGGTTCCGCAGACAAACTGGAGGTGGGAGCTACTGGAGTCTGCTGTGGAAATATCTGCACAGGCTTCATAAGGGAAGTCATGGTCCACATACACCCAGGAGGGTGGGTTGGGTGTCCACAGGAAAAGGTATGACTGGGCAGAAAGATTATTCCACGTGAAAGCATGATGATGACAAAGGCACCACAAAGTGTGTGTTCCTGGAATACTGAGCAATTTGGACATGTGCTCAGGAGCAGTGGGACCTCAGACTGGGAACCTGCGGGACATCTGTGCTGATGAGCTCTGACTGCTGGGAAGGGAAGTGAGGCATCCCTGGGTGCAGGTAGGAGGGAGAGACTTCAAGCAGCCTGGAGCCAGATTCACATGATTACAGCAGCAGCATTTTAAGGCAGGAAGGATTAAAAATGGAAAGGTGAGGGGGCCAGTGAGCACGAGGCCTAGGCGTGTGGGTGTACATGAAAGTGTACTGAGCACAGGGGGGAACACTGAGCTGCATGAAGAAAACAGAGAATTCTTCTTGGAGAACAGACTAGTAGCTGGTGATAAAGTGATATGGCTGCTGGGGAGGAGGAGGAAATGACCATCCTGAGCCCTTGCTATATAGTGGACTCTGGGCAGAGAGGGCTTTCCCTCCATTTTCTCATTTAACTCTCCCCAACTTCGAAAGGATTTTTTTTTTCATTTCACCAATCATAAAGCTGAAGCCCAGAAAAATTTAACAATGAACCCAAAACTTCACAGCAGGGAAAAGGCAGAGTGAGAATTCAAATCCAGCTCAGATTGCTCTCCTCACTTACCACGGAAACAGGGATGAATGGACCCAGAAATGTTCCCTGCTTCTCTCATAAGAGTATGAGAACCCGCACCCCTTGCTGGTTTGACCTAACTGTTGTGACTGTATGTCTACTCCAGTCAACCAGACTATGTACTCCGTGAGGTGGCTAGGTGCCTTGTTTTATCGTATATCCCACGACAGTGTAACACACACTGTTGATTCGTTTATATTATTCTTTTGTTTACTCCACAAAGATTTCCTAACTGCATCCAATGAATCAGGCCCTGTACTAGACACTAACATTACAAAATAAAAGGACTCACAAGAATGCAGACATAAAGGTGATTATTCTGCCTGCTTTATGGATGGGTTCATGGGCATTTATTATGTTATTCTATCAGTTCAGCATACATTTGAAAGTTTCCATAATAAAAAATTTTTCATTAAAAAGAAAAAAGAAATAAAGAATTCCACTGAAAGTATTCAGTTGATCTCTGTCTTTATTTTCTGTGACAAATACCTCCTTAAACCATTGCAAATACTAGACAGAGAATTCGTTAAAGAAGAAGAAGGAAACCAGCAGAGCTGAGGCTGAGGAGCTCACAACCTCTGTTTTCTTTTCACCTCCCACTTCTCCTGATGCTTCTTTCTCAGTCATCTTCCCTTCCTGAGTCTCCCTTTCCTTTTCCCATTTTTTAAATCAGTGGTACCCAATCTTTTTGGCTCTAGGGCCCCGTTTGATGGAAGATCATTTTTCCTCTGACGGTGGGAGTGTGGGGGTCACTATATTCTCATAAGGAGTATGCAATCTAGGGCCCTCACATGCACAGGTCACAGGAGGTTTCACATCCCTGGGAGACTTCAGTGCTGCGCTGATGTGGCAGGAGGCAGAGCTCGGGCAGCAATGCCACCGATGGGGAGTGGCTGTAAATACAGATATAGCTTTGCTTGCTCACTGCCTGCTGTGTGGACCAGCACCATTTGCTGGCCCAGAGGTTGGGGGCCACAGCTTTAAATGTTGGAGTTGTACGTGCTGCATTTTCATCCTTCTTTTCTTCTCCCCTAACTCATTCTTTTCCACCATTCTCACGCCCCTCTCCAAACTTAGAGTACTAGCCATAGGCTGACACCTTCCCATCAACAGTAACAGACAAGACCTCTTTCCTAAACATCAGACAGGGCAGTGATTTTCAACCTTTTTATCTCATGGCACACTTGAATCTACAGGTAAACTTTTGTGGTACACTTAAATTATGTTGATCAGACAAGTGTAAAAATAAAAAAGAATATACTTGTTTTGAAAATAATTTAATTAACTTGATCTTTAAAAATGTCCACAGCACTCTAGTTGAAAATCACTGAGACAGGGATTGAAATACTATGGAGAATGTATTCTTAAATATTGCATAAGTATTCCAAAGCCAAAATATCAGATATATTCTCTTGATCTTCCTCCTACTCCAGCTTCCTATCCATAACTGTAATCCTAGCTTTGTTACCCCAGAAAGGGGCAATAACATGAACCCCCAAATCATTCCCCAAAATCCTCCTCAGAATCTCCTTAATTTATCCACATCATGTCTTTTGCTTAATAAATGATGGAAAGATGAATGAACGCAACTCAAGACATTTCCCCCAAATAACTCATCCTATAGGACAAGACAAAACATAGAATTGAATATATGTCAAATATTTCCTCATGTCTTAAGCTGACAAAATGTTTTCCTCTGTGGCTTAAAAGGGTAGGGCGCCGGCCCCATATGCCGGAGGTGGCAGGTTCAAACCCAGCCCCGGCCAAAAAAAAAGTTGGCTAAATGAATACAAATCAAGGTTATGACAGTGAGAATTTTACAGGCATATGGCAAAAAAAAAAAAAAGAAAAAAATCAAATGCTAGGCCCTAACAATTATATCTTACTGAGCATTTATTCAAAAACTGTTTTAATTTTGTGCTCAAGATAAAATAATAATAATAAATTATTTTGAGTTGCTACTTCACCAACACTGCCAGTATTCAGTAAACTTGACCCAAATGAAATCCACGTTGATTAAATTTAAAGATTAAGTTTCAAAGACAGGCTAGATTACCAAGAATAAAGAGATATTCTACTTTTCAGATGCAATTTAGAATACTTCCTGCTAAACTGTTATTGTGAAGAGATCCGTATGGAAACATCAACTGCTCATGACAGCTGACTTTAAATAACTGAAGCTCTAATGTATGGATGAGGTAGGCTAGTCCAATGCATCTTTGAAGACCAAATGTTCCTGATATAGTCATGTAACAGCTCAATTTAAGAAAAGACGCTATTACCAGGCAGAGACTCTCCAAAATAGCTTCAGACAGAAGTTGTTCTCAAAGATCTCCGTACAGATACTCTCAGAGCAGATGGAAGGTCATACTGGATGACCTCTAAAAAGCCCTCCCAATTATGAAACATAAGGGCTTTCCATCCTCAAAAGATGAACATGAATATTAAAATAGTAGCAATGTCATAACTCAAAAGTGTTTCTCTAAACTAAAATATGTCTATCCCCACCATAACTGTCAAGCCTCAAGAGGCCGCACATATTGCTTTAAGAATAGACCATGGATAAAGGAACCACAGGGTGGTAATATTGAGAAGTCATCTGTCTGTGCTCCTAGCCCTGGGAGACTCTCCCAAGAACCCAGGCCTATAATAGCACTTTGGACCCCTATTCCTTCAGCCTCACAGTGATCTACGCTGCTCATCAAAATTTAGCAGGTGAGTCTCCCCTCATTCCTTTAGGCTCTGCTCCCTCCTACATAAAAAAAGGTCAGTGGTATGCTAAAGAAATATGCTGGGATAATGCAGATTTAGACAATCTCATGTCTAGGAAAAAAATAAAATTTAAAAAGGCATCTCATCTAATGCCTACATCCACACTTATGAATCTGAAAATGTCCTGGCCTCTACTTATACATAAAATTTAATCTTCTGGCATCTGAGATCTGAAACCATCTCGGCCCTAGAATATTTAGGGTCTGATGACTACCCCAAGGGTGTGAGGAGAGAGGGAGCAAAAAGACCCTGATCACATCACAGACAAGATGCAAATGTCTTCAACATCCCTTGCATTCTTTCTCCATCCCCATCACCCTCAGCAAGGTGGCCTGAGTCACCCTCCCAATCACATGCTATGGCCCTGACTTTTCCAATGCTTAGTTCCTCAAAACTTTCCTGTCCTGGGTATGATCCAATAAAATGAAAACAATAAGTATGTAGTAAACCTATCATCAACCTTTGATTTCTCACAAGTAGTTGGAACCACCCAGCAGATTACAGAACATTGGTCCTCAATAACAGATAAACATTTTTTTAAAAAATTAACCAAAATCATGCAGGCCAATGTCAACTCTAATATTCCTGTGTCATCAATCCTTTGGGCCCAGGAGGAATTTACTTCTACCATCGCTTCCAATGCAATGCTCTCTTGGAATGTTAGATCAGCATTTTAGAATGCTTTGCATGATCTATCAGCTTGAATTTTTCCATGACTGTCTGCACTAGATGAGCCATACAAATGTCATCTGCTCCCCTGAGCAGCTTTGCCCTGTGCCACTCTCTATTTCAAGTTTCTGTATGCCTGCCCCGCTTTTATTACTTCTTGAAAACTTGTGTTCATCTTCATACCTCCTCCTCCCTACCTGGACCTCCCTTTAACTAATTCTTACACATTCTGTTAAAAAACTATTCAAATGTCAAATCCATAGGGACATATTTACTGACCAGGTTATACTTATGTTATATATAAATATTTTATATCACATATTCATATTTTGTACTCTCTCAGAACTCTGATTATTTTTATGATGAGTTTTTGATGTCCATCCCGCCACTGACAGGTGTGGCCCATGAGCTCAAGGATCACTTCAGTTACTCTCAGCCCTGGTTCTTCAGCATCTAGCCAAATGCCCAGCACAGAGCATAATCTCACAAATATTTGTGAAATAAATGAATAAATAGCTTTAAAAAATGGACATCTTCAAAATAAAATTTCACCAATCTGAAAAGTTTGAGTCATCAAATAACACCCATAAAGAAATTCTGGTTAGGGGCCAGGCACAGTGGCTCATGCCTATAATCCTAGCACTCTGGTAGGCCAGGGTGGATGGATTGTGTGAGCTCACTGGTTTGAGACCAGCCTGAGCAAGAGCAAGACCCCATCTCTAAAAATAGCCAGGCGTTGTGGCAGGCACCTGTAGTCCCGGTACTTGGGACGCTGAGGCAAGAGAATCACTTGAGCCCAAGAGTTTGAGATTGCTGTGAGCTTTGACACCACAGCTCTCAACTGAGGGAAAAGAAATTCTTGTTAGAGAATGGAAAAATGAAAAATGGCCTAAACTTTGTTACAAAACAAAAGGAAAACCTTGGCAATCCATATGCCTTAAGAACTTGGAAGACAAATCCATTCAACAGGCTTTATCTTCCTGGAGGCTGTTAGGTATTTGCATAAAAACGAATTCAAATAAAAAAAGAAGCTTCATTCTTCAACCATTAACTAAGCAGCAGAAACCTAAAAAGGAGGTTTCAGAAATTATCACAGGCCAAACAGGGAGCTATTTCCAAACAAAAGGATTAGGCCCCAGTTGGAGAAAAATCCCTGCAAGTCTGAATCATCACAGAAGAAGTACTAACTACTCATCTCACAGGGGTCTGTAATCTACGAAGTTCAAGAGCCCTCAATGATGTAAGTCAAGAGTTTAGGACCCGAGCAGTGGTTCTCAACCTTAGCCTACGTCTGAATCACCTACCTTTCCAACACAGATTCTGGATCCAACCACACAGTTTCTGATTCAGGAGGTGTGGGTAGGAATTTGCATTTCTAACATGTACCCAGGTGATACTGATGCTGCAAGCTGGTTTAGGAACCATTTGAGAAACATTTACATAAGTTTGGTGGCATATAAAGCAGAATCCCTATAATGCAGAGTGAGGTGGAGTGTGGAACTTTCCCTGCTCTCCTCTCATTCTACAGTACACCCTCCACAATACGAAATATTCCACTCCCTGACTGCCCAGAGGGCGGGTAAGTCGAAAACAGCCTATGTAAAGACTACTTTCTGTAACCACATCATTTCCTCTGAAGAGAACCTTCCCAGTCTACAAGAAGCCAACCCAGAATAACTCCAAAGAAAAGGGAATGAATTCTTAGCATATTTTTATTTTAAATGATGAAAATTAGCTGCCAGTTATTGAACACTTTTGTTAGTGGAAAAAAACTCCAAACTCTGTAAAATAACGTATGAAGGTTTACCGAATACAGGTGACCATGGCCCAGGGAGCCATGTCCAAGAAGTCTTGAGTAAATGGTTCCCAACTTAATACCTATTGTGGAGAGAGGAATTGGAAGTAAAATCTTAAATCAATACTTGGAAGGTATACATGGTTTGGTCCAAAAAGATGGGACATTTCTAGACTGTGGCTGACAAGTTATAGGTGGGTTTAAAGATTCTTTGATTTGTAATTGATTAAAGAAATAAAGTTTGTTTAAAGGCTTGAAATGTTTATGTAAAGATAAGAAAGTCTGTTGATCAGAGACAAGCCACAGTATACTGACTCTCGGGATCCGTTCAGCAAATTGATGTCCTGCAGGTGATTTAACCTTTGCTCTGCATATCCTGAGGTCTTGTTAATAATATAGTGTCTTTATTGTCACAAAGAGTCTGTTTTATTTTCTTATGATCTCTGCTTTAACATTATTGCTGGTCGACTGTTGCAGCTAAACTCCAAAATAGAGAGAGTATAACAAGATATGTCCAACCTCCCTTGCCTTCAGGGCCAGGACCTCAGTTTTAAGGCTTTCCTGGGGTCCTCTCAACCAAGAAGGGGTCTTTTCAGCCAGTAGGGGGCTTAGGATTTTACTTTAGTTCACTTTCCATATGCTTCTCAGTAACACACTCTATATATCTTAGTTTACTTACTGTCGACCTATAGGTATAAAGAATCAGTTTTCACTTATTCACAGATTCTGTCTATGCAAATTAACCTACTTGCTAAACTTCGTGATTCCCATCAATACCCATGGATTTTTGGCAGTCATTCTCAGACATGCACAGAATGATGAAATATTTAAGTAGCCCAATGTATGCATTCACAGCTAAAGTCAAACAAGGTAAACTGAGTATTTTCTTATATTTCAGCCCTTACATGTAAAAAAGTGTCCCTTTTGCAGTCCATTTAGTATTGTGTTTTTCTTGTTTTTATCATCTTTACTGGTGATTTTGTTGCTTTGGAGGATCCAAGAATATTGTGGAAATACTGTCTAGTGTTCCCAAGCATAAGGAGGATGTGCCTTGCCTTAAAAAAAATGTGTTAAATAAGCTTTATTCAGGTCTGAGTTATAGCACTGTTATACAATGTTAATGAATCAATAATTTATATCAGAAGATGACTGTAAAAAGAAACAGCCATAAAATAAGATGATGTGTTAATTTATTAGTTGGCAAAAATATTGTGACCACAAGGTCACAGGAACCAAATCTTGTATTTCTCTTGGAATCGATAGTTTACGATTTGCTAACTCACTGTTCATGACTACTTTGTAGACCATATTACATGTAACAACAGCAAATAACCAGAGTCGACTGTATTTACAACAACACTGGAGATTTTTTTCTTTCCTATTTTACAAATAAAGAGATTGTAGCTTTCAGACATTAGAATACATGCAAGGAAGTAGCCAACTCTGCATTCTAGGCAGTTTCAAAGCCCACGTCCAGCCACACTGTCCTGCTACCCGCTAGCACAGAGGAATTGCACAATATAATGGCATAAACTCTGGGTTCAAATCCAGGCTCAGCCATGGTTTGAGATTGGGAAACTCCCAATCCCAACTTCTTGCACCTGAGTTTCTCTGTTCATAAAAAAAAATCATAATTCAATGAATTAATACTTGTAATATACTTAAAACAAAGCCTAAGTCAGTTTCAAAAGTAATACAGTATCAAGACGAGACCTCACAGTTGGGCTTGAGGAACTCAACCTAGTGGGTAAGGAACAGGCTCTAACAAAGCAGGCTCTGAAGTCTTAGGAGATTGACATTCCTTGGGTATTGTGACCCAACACATGCAGAGACAAGAATGGAAAAGTTATAAATTTGTTGTACAGTAATGTATCATCTCTCATGCTGTTACCTGGCAGGAAGCACTCTGTGCACTGATTAACAAACTCATGCTCTCCATAATAACCAGGCTCTAAATAATTCTGCTTGTCAATTCATTTTAATCTATCGCTTTGAAACATCACTAATAAATATCAGTTTCCCAGCCCTTTCCTGGGTGTTAGAATAAGGTATGTTTCCATGTTCCAGAAAAACCAAACATGTTCTAAGATGGAGGTTGCTATATAATTTGATTCTATCTAGTTGATACCAGGAGAAATTCACCTAAAAACAGAAGTTGAGATTTCTCCCCTTGTTTTTGAACTGTAGTAATACCACCTTTAGTTTTATAGAGTTATGTAAAGAGCTAATGAAATGACATGTTTAAATGTCTTAGAGGACTTGGCCAAGGATCCAGCCAGGAATTCATGCTAGATCAAGGTAGAGGAGCAGGAAATTACAGGAAAATTAATTAGCATCCTTTCAGATACTGCTCTTCAAACATCTGTTAACCATGTATTCAGAAGAGATGCTAAATGCTGTGTGGACAGAAGAGTAAAGAAGAGGACCTCTAATGGCCATCCCATCCTTTTACAAGGAATTCAATACCTGCCTCAGACTCGCTCTAGAACTGGGTTTATCAACATTGGCACTGTTAACATTTATGGTTGGGCAATTAGTTGTTGGAGTAGGGATATCTGCCCTCTATGGAATGTATAGCAAAATTCCTGGCCTCTGTTCACTTGAGACTAGTAGCATCCCCACTAGTTGACACAACCAAATATGTCTCAGACATTGCCAACAGTTTCAGGAGTGGGGAGGTGATGGAGGTAACCACTTCTCTAGGGAAGCAGGGAAGCTGATGAGCACCAATGGGTTCATGCTGATGTCCACTGCCCGCATCTGTACTGTGTGGTCTCCATCCATACCATACCACCTGTTCAATATTTCTCATATCAGCCTTATGAAGGAGCGAGTTGAACAAGCCCCTTAGAGTATCACCTCCTATCATTAACAGGTGATTGGCTATGCACATGAAGTCAGAAAATTAAGTTTGCAAACTCATCCTAGATAAAGTGCTATGTACCGCATTGCTGAATATCACTATGGTCACTAAATGGCCGAGGGGAGCACTTTGATGTTACATGATGACAGCTCTGATGGCCATTCCAGAAAAAAGAGTTCCAAAATGGCTTTGAAGGGTAGACTAGGCACTGGCATCCATGCATAGCTTCCCAAGGGAGCACTTTGCAGGTGACAGTAGGGATGTCCAACAATAAGGTGTGCAGCACATTTTCTAGGCTGAGTTCACAAACTTAATTGTCCAACCTCATTGGACATGTACATGGCATGGGGGAACATCTCATAAATGCATTTCTCTCCCTCTCCTCTCACGTACAGGCTTATTTCCATGCCCCGTGTGGACTGGCACCTAGACCCAACACACCTGGCCTGCCCCAGAGGTGCTATGCCCAGCACACTACCTTTGAAACATGTCACCTCTCATTTTCATTATCCATGTAAAGTTTTACTCCATAGCTATGTAATTTTTTGACACAATGCTTTTGATTCTTAGAGAATTTTGGTGGCTTTTTGCTGGCAAATCCGTCCACATAAACAGAAGCCATACAAAGGTCATTTTCATTATCTTTTCCATGTAAGAGACCTGGTTGATATCCTAGCAGCCTCTGGAAACACTGGTGACAGCACTTTATGTCTAAGTGAGTACGTATATTTCTTTCCAGTTCTGTGTGGCCACCAATATACCCTGCATGTTAATTCAAACTCTATCTGGGTGATGAGATAGACAGGACCTAAGAATGTTGGATTGTGACACAAAGCTAGCACCTGCCACCTCTAAAACTGCTTTGGAGCATTATTTCATATGTAGCTTGGTGCTTCAGAAGACTAAAAGCATAAAAGCCTTCCTCATAAATAACAACAAGTAAATGCCATATGGCTGAACAGTTGCAGTGTGGTTACACATCGCATCATTAGCCCCTGCATTAAACACCCTGATTAACAAGGGAGTGATACTGCCTCCCGTGTTAACTATGCAGTCAGGAGTTGGGGCAACACCAAAAGTCAAATATGCTAAAGGTCGTCCCCTAAAATAGGTTAGCACTTTGCCACGTAAAACCTATGAAAAGTATAGCTACCAGCTGCAGCCAAAATCCTAAAGAAGACCCTGCAGATGTCCTCACCCAGCCAAATGCTCATTTACCTCTGAGGAAAAAGGATGAAACGAGCCCTCTCAGAAGGGAGGTAACAGCTGTACATGTTTCTTTGTAAAATGAAATCAACTTTCTTTTGTTCTATTTAACTATAGAGTCTTACATGAAATCACCTTTGCTGGAGAAAAAGAAACAAACTAATTCAAGAGATGATGATTCAGTCACATAAAAAGTGACAATTATCACGGTGGAAGGAATTTAGAGCTCACATGGATATAGTGTGTGATGTGAGTCAGGCATATTCTAAGAGCTGTTCATGTGTTCACGGACTTAGTCATCACCACAAACCAGGTGATAGAGGGGTCCACAAGTCAGGAAACAGAGGTTCAGATGTGTTGGGGAACTTGGCCAACCAAGTGGCAGAACTTGAATTTGAACCCAGAAAGTGTGTTCTGAAGTCCATGTGCTTGACAACCGCCATGTGTAGCATTAGAGTCAGGGCTTCTGGATTTGAGTCCCAATCTCAGTGCTGCAAGCCTTGTTCAGGGCAAAGCGTGTCAATAGCAAGGTTTCTGACAATTAAACCTGGAGAAAGGGTCAAATTTCCTAAATTATAAAATGGGAATGATAATAATCCTTATGATATCAAGATAAAATTTACACAAAAATTCTACACACATATAAGATATTGTTAAGTACCACATCACACACAGTCAAAGACTTCACAAGATTCGGAGTGCCCAGTTTGTTTGAACACCAAAGCACATATGACAAGGAATATTTTGTGCCATGAAATAATGTGTCCCTGGAAGTAAGAAACACAAAAGACTTAGCACGCACACAAAAAATGTGAGCTTTGATACGGATAATATACATACACACTAGACACAAAAATTATATAAGTTATAAAATTTTTATATAAATCTTATCTCATATGAATGTACCATATCCGGACACATATGTACAATCACATATGCCTGTAGATATATATACACATACTGTGTACCCCTTGGAAAGATGAGCCAAGGATAAGGGGAAATATTAACAGTGAGTATCTTGCAACAGTGCCTTTCTGCTTTCCAAACTTCCCACACTGATCAGAGACTGTTTTAGAATTAGAAACATCACTAGAAATATTAATTTTTTTTTTTTACAGTTTTTGGCTGGGGCTGAGTTTGACCCTGCCACCTCCGGCATATGGGGTGGGCGCCCTACTCCTTTGAGCCGAAGGCACCACCCTAGAAATGTTAATTTTTAATATATATTATATGAAGGTAGGTGGCGTCTCCTAACCTGTGAGACCAGCTAGCCTGAAATAAGAAAATGAGGGTAATACTGAAGCCATAGACAAGCTCTTTTTAAGGTGAGTGTTGGTGGGACCAAGTCTCAACATTCACGGCTGTGCTGCTCACTCTCTCAGGTTTCTCAAGGACTTATCAGAGACAGCACTATCTTTCCAAGTTGGGGAAATAGTTTAACTGAGCTGGCGATGCATGCAGTGTTCTGTCCCAGGATTGTACTATGGCGAACTGGCACGGCTCCTGAAAGATCTTGCTCTGGTTGTAGGAACTGTTCCTGGAAGATTACCAGATAGCAGTTTGCTTCTCGTTCCCTTGCAGGATTAGGTCTGAAATCCCAACACACTCTTGTCTGTTCATTTTTCTATGGCTTAAAATAACCTCTGAATGTCATGAGAACGACGATGCGCATTCTTAGCATCCTGTCTCTCTCCCTTGCCATCGGGTTCGTTTTCCTCAGCACCACCGCGTGAGTCATACCACATCCCTCCTCAGCTGCCTTTAGGGCTTCCTTTACCAGCCTGATCAGGTCTCTGCCCTCTCCAGCTCCCGCAATCCGGTCGCAACCTGCCTCTCCAGCCTCATCTCGCGCACCGGCACCAGCACCCCACGTACGTTTCTCGCTACTCTCTGGTTGTGCTCCCTCCTCTCTGCACTCTCTGGCCTTGTTTACTGATTGTCCCTTCACCTGAAATGTCTTCACCTCCCCCATGTCCTAGCCCATCAAAATCCTACCCTGTTTTCAAAGCCCACCTTTGAATGAACCATTTGATACTTCCAGAGAGAACTTTTTTCCCTCTTCTTGGAATCTCCAGCACTTTGTATTAGCTCATATCTTTTCTTTTCCTTTTTTTTTTACACTTTGTTTTTCTCCTTTATTGGTTCTTTTCCCCTTTACTTGAAGAAAGCTTTGAGTTCTGCACATAACATTTTCCTTTTCTCTCTCCCTTTTTAAAAGTTAAATCATAGCTGTGTACATTAATGCAATCATGGGGTACAATGTGCTGGTTTTATATACAATTTGAAATGTTTTCATCAAACTGGTTAACATAGCCTTCACGGCATTTTCTCAGTTATTGTGTTAAGACGTTTATATTCTACACTTAGTAATTTTCACAGGTACCCTTGTAAGAGGCACCCTAGGTGTGGTCCCACCAATTACTCTCCCCCGACCCATCCTTCCCCCTCCCATCCCTCTTACATGTTTACATGGATGGAGCTAGAACATATTCTTCTTAGCAAAGTATCTCAAGAATGGAAGAAAAAGTATCCAATGTACTCAGTCTTACTATGAAATCAATTTATAGCTTTTTTTTTTTTTTTTTTTTTTTTGCTGTGGCTGGGTTTGAACCCACTACCTCTGGCATATGGGATCAGTGCCCTACCCTTTTGAGCCACAGGCCCCACCCCACCCAACAATAGCCCAAGAAGAAGGGGAAATGGCTCTTTTCTTAAAACACTTATTTCCCTACTTGATACTGTGGAAAGTGATTAGATACCAGGACATTCATCTTTTCCCCACCTACAGTGCCTTCCATTCAGTATGGTTTTGTTGAAGTGAACACAGACGGAGGGAGAATAAACCAGCATTTCTATAGAACATTAATATACAAAGTACTTCCACATACATGATCCCACTTAACCCTTGCACTTCTAACTGACAGACTCATACTATCCCCATCTTTCGGAAGAGTCCAAGGTCGACTTGCTGGGGGCAACCTTAGAATTTGCCAGTGGTATCTCTCCCAGGTAGATCTGCAAACATTTTACTCCAAACTATTTCCTTTTTTGTGCTCCCTGGCTGTCCACTCACTTTAATTAACCTGATTCTTGAAGAAGTTGGGCCTGTCCTCGCTAATAAGTCCCAGAAGGGAGGTTACAGAGTATTCTCTGTTCTTATTGGCGCTGCAGTGGAAGAGAAACCACACATCCCTGAAGCTCGCATCTATTAGAGTGGCTATGCAGTTCACCCAGCCTGGCCTGTCTGACAATTCACACTGCTCTCCTCTCATTTCCCAGTCTCCCTTCACACCACCGGGGTGTGGGGTCACCAAGACAGAACTGACTGGGTGCATGACTGCTGGAAGCAGGGCTGCTCAGAGCTCTGAGCAGGGGGCTCTGCTTTGAAGAGAAAATTATCCCTGCTACTCCAAGAGTGCCTCTGTCATTCTTCTCATCCAGGAATCTTCCAAATTGCAGATGTTTCTTTGCACTAGAGACTGACCAGCAGTTGTTCATGCAGACATATACTTAGCTCCTGTTCTATGACGGGGATCATCTGGCCTCTGACAATTCAGTCAGGAAGACAACAAACCCACTCCCTGAACTCACAGGATAGTGTTTGTCTTCCCTCCGGTGAAATATGCCCATGTTCCCTATTGTCTCAGTCCATGCAAGATGCTATAACAAAACAGCACAAACTGTGGGACTTACAAATAATATTGCTCACAGTTGTAAGAGGCTGGACATCTGAGACCAAGGCAGACTCAGAGTCTGGGGAGGGCCTGCCGTCTAGCTGTTAGACAGTGCCTTTTCTCAATGTCCCCACATGGAGGAGGGAGAAACAAACTCCCTTGGGCCATTAGTTGTATGGGCACTAATCCCATTTGTGAGGGCTTTACTCTCATGATCTAATCCCTCTCCCACCCCAAGAGCCCCATCTCCGAATGCCATCACCTTGGGGATTAGGATTTCAACATAGGAATTTGGGGGAAGACAAACATTTAGACGTAGTATCTAGGAAGGTGCTAAACCATTACCTGCCCTCATAAACCCTGGGGGTGAACTACTCCTTACTATCAGGAATCAACTATGAATTTTCTTATTTATTTTGTCAATGTATATTGATTATAATACCTACTACTATGGGCCAGACACTGTACCATTTCACCTAATTGCACTAATGATAATAATAATGATAAAAGGGACAGCCATTTAATCCCTCATGTTTTCAAATCTGAGCTGTTTTTCCTAAAGAATTCTTATTTTTTCTCTCCTTCCCTCTGATGTGCTGCTGTTTGGAATCGAAGCACCTTCACGGTATAGCGTGCCGCACAGTGACAGAAGCAAGCGAATGAGAAATGCATTCATTCAGTCAGGCGACAGCATCCTGAGCTCCAGTTGCACATGACTCCTTGAAAATACAAAGAGGCATCAAACTCCACACTTGGCCTAGTGTGAGTCACACTCAAATGAGGAAGATGACGGAGGGCCCAGCTCAGGGAAGACAGACTCGTGCAGACTCCGGAGCCTCCCACCATGGAGACTGTGAGCCGGTAGCACGGAGGCCCCACATTCTGTCTGCACAGTTCACATACCCCAAATGGGCCCTCACGTGGGTGGAGGGAGGGCTTGATGATTAGGTTAGGGCTCAGAAAAAGAGAGGTTCATCAGAACATTCCTGGGAGAGGGACTAGAATACTTATAGATACAGAGACAGGAAAAAAAAAAAAAAAAGAAAGAAAACATAGGTACATATATTTTAAGCACTAAGTCTGGGTGCTGAGAATGTTCCAGATAGTTTACCAGCATAAAGAAAGAGGTTAAAAGGAAAAATATCTTAAACCTGAAGACTTTTGTCAGAAGAGATAAACACTTCAAAAGGTCTATCTTGCCCATCGCCAAGCCTTAACTTGACTGCAAAGGGAGCCCTTAGGGTGAAAGGGCAGTTTAATTTCACCTCTGCAGTTCCAGTCTCTAAACTTTGAGTGAGAAGGGATGGTCATAGAAATGTAGTTGATATACAGTTTGTCTGTGTGCGAATGGCCTGACGCTACGTGCCATTTCACACAGGCTACTCAACAGCCCCTAGATATCAGAACCCAGATACTCTCAGACTGAACTAAATTTAAGGTAGTGTCCTCAGGACAAGTCTATATGAGGTCAATAACTCATATTGGACCTCAGAAGTCTCTTGCTAGAATCAGCTGTCTGCAGAGGGAATGAGAGTTGTTTACTAGAGAGCCAGTGACTTGCCTGGGGCCTATGTTGATCCCTGGCACCAAGTACTCTTTCCATTGACACTGCAATCCCCAGCAGAGATTACTTCATGACAATGAATATTAATTCACTTTCAAATCATCTGGATTCATAGCTAGGCTATTCACCTAGCATAAATCTTGCCTGATGTAAATCTGTCATCACAAACCACAGTTCAAGCACATCTTTTTTCTTTTTCTAAATTGGGCACTGATGGATCTGGGCAATAAATATAACCTCCAAATTTTCCCAGAGAACAAATTGACTGTTATCATTTCTTTAATACACTTTCCCTCTTCCAATTGTCATTGGATAATGGGTAATTTCATCTTCTTTTAAATAGACATTTCCCATAATTTTATTATTAAAAATAATCAAGTACATTCTGGCCTCTTTAAACAGCATTAATATTCTATTTATATATACTTCTATAAAAACACTTGTGTAGAGGATCCATAAAAACATTAAGAGAACAGGGATTTTGTAGCCATGATTCATACTACACTGAAAAGTAACAAAAGAAGAAACAATGTATCTTTAATCTGGGATTTTGTAGCCATGATTCATATTACAAAGAAAAGTAACAAAAGAAGAAATAATGTATCTTTAACTCTGATTAATTAACCATATTGCATTAAGTACAAGTCCCTAGGTGAAGGAAGAAAACAAAACAGGCAATTAGGATGCCATAAACTTATCAATAAAAAAATCCCAAGCTATTTCTCTATACGTGCATGTCAGTTTGCTTTGTCATACACTCAGTCCTAAGTTAATAGACCCCGAACAAGTATTTGTATAAAGGGAACATACAACTTCAAAAAGTACTGATTTGTTTTAGAAAAACAAAAATGCTTGGTTATAAAACTGGAAGAAGTGCTCTTAAAATGGATATCAGGCTGCCCTGGCGAGGACCTGACTGATCTGTAGATTGACTTTGGGTCTGGAGTTTCTTCTCCTGATGCAACTTTCCACGTTCACGTCATGACCACAAGCTCCTTGCGGTGAAGTAAATCCTAATTCACAAGGGGTTTATTCCACACACAACTGAAATGCACCTACCAACAGTCAGGCATTGTTCTGGGAATGGTGATATAGCAGGAAACAAGTAAAAACATCCCAGTGTGAAGGGATTTATTCAAAGAAAAATATAACTTCAGGATCATTTCAGAGAGTAGCTCTGTGCCATGCTGATGATAAAATAGGGCAAAAGAAAGGAGGAAGGGTCCACAGCCTCTTTAAGGAAGGGACAGGTAGGCTGAAATACAAATGACAAGAAGCCATCCAGGCCAGGTGCGGTGGCTCACACCTATAATCCTAGCACTCTATGTGGGAGGCCAATGAAGGCAGGTAGATTGATTAAACTCAGTAGCTCGAGACCAGCTTGAGCAGAGCAAGGTCCTATCTCTACTAAAACTAGAAAAACTATCCGGGCATTGTAGCAGAAAGTCCCACCTATAGTCCCACCTACTTGGGAAGCTGAGGCAAGAGGATTGCTCAAGTCCAAGAGTTTGAGGTTGCTGTGAGCTGTAACACCACAGCACTCTACCCAAGATGACATACTGTCACACACAAAAAAAAGAAAGAAAGGAAAAGAGTAACAAAAGGAAGCCTTCCATTCAACTAGCTGATGGAAGAATGTATGCAAAGGACCTGCTGTAGGAACTAGCTTGGAATTTCTGAGGACAGAGAGAATGTAATAGGACTAGAGCTTCTGAGTAAAGGGGAGTGAGAAAAGCATGAGATCAAGAAAAAAGCAGGGACAGATCCTGTAGGGTCTGGAAGGCCATGCTGCAGAGCTTGGATTCTATTCCCTGTGCAACAGGAGGACCGTAAGAAGGTGCTAAGCAGGATGGGAGTAGGAGCGTGACTGAGTTTGCACTACACAAGATCCCTCTGTCTGCTGCAAGGAGAACAGCACGCAGGGTCAAGTGGCAGCGGGGAGGCTGGTTTGGAGACTATCGTCTTTGTGCGAGAGATGGTGGTGACCAGAGATGGAGCTGGGAAGAAGTGGCTGGATTCTGGATATATGTGGTGGTAGAACTGGCAAGAATGTTTATGGCTGATTACTACCACTAAGTTGTTTCTGCTCATATGAGAACCCTTTAAGACATTGACAGAACAAGGATCCCAGGTCTAGGGGCACACTCCCTGGTGCTGACAGTGCATCCCTCTCTGCTGCTGAACTAGAGTGAGTAGTTAGGACAGTGGCAAGCCCTCCATAACAACCTTTGATGGTGTTTGTTAGAACTGGGTGATAGTCTTACCTCTGCAGATAACTCTCTAGATTACCCTTAGACAGAACAAAGCTGCTAAAAGAGGCAACTACACCCTTAAAAATGGTAAATACTTTTTTTTAAGTGTTTTTTTTTTATTAAATCATAGCTGTGTACATTAATGCAGTCATGGGGTACAGTGTGCTGGTTTTATATACAATTTGAAATATTTTCACCAAAATGGTTAACATAGCCTTCATGGCATTTTCTTAGTTATTGTGTTAAGACATTTATATTCTACATTTAGAAAGA
>NW_003852410.1:5818973-5884844 GCF_000181295.1 Otolemur garnettii
CTGCATAATATTCCATGGTCTACATATACCGCAATTTATTGATCCATTTGTGGATCGATGGGCACTTGGGCTTCTTTCATAATTTAGCAATTATGAATTGGGCTGCAATAAACATTCTGGTACAGATATCTTTGTTGTAATGTGATTTTTGGTCTTCTGGATATATACCTAGTAGAGGAATTGTAGGATCAAATGGCAGGTCTATTTTTAGTTCTCTGAGTGTTTTCCAAACATCTTTCCAAAGGGATGTATTAGTTTGCATTCCCACCAGCAGTGTAGAAGTGTTCCTTTTTCTCCACATCCACACCAGCATCTCTGCTTTGGGGATTTTGTGATAGTTTGCTAAGATTTACCATTTATGGGGGGAAAGACTAAAGTTGACAGCCTAGGATGAAACAGAGAATCCCAAGGCCATAAATGAGCAAACTGCATAAGAAGCAGGATAAGTAACTCCAATGATTAGCACACAAACCTGGGCCCACCCATCACAAATAGAATACTGCTTAAAACCACAGGCTCTGATACTACTCAGCATCGTGATTTGCCAACTGTGAAACCTCAGACAACCTATTGGATGTCATTTCCTTCCTGGGAAGTGGAAACAAGGGACTCTTAATCATCGGGGATTGGGAGAAGGACATGCACTAATGTCTATCAAAAGCCCCTCACACTGCTAGGCACACAGCGTGGCCTCTATAGATGAGGCCATCGTGCTGCTCCTTGTTCAGCCAACATGCATTCATCAAGCACTTGCTCTGTGTCAGAAATGGTTCTAGGAGCTGCGGTGCAGCAAAGAATAAGGCCCCTGCTCTTGTGTTGCTCACATTCCTGTGGGAGAAGACTGATAAAGAACAAACGAATAAATATGTCAGAGGGTATAAAAAGCAGGGTGACAGGAGGGAGACGGCTCCTTGTAAAGGTTGGTCAGGGAAGACACTTTGGATTACTGGGGAAAAGTTTTACCCCGGTCCTATTTTAAAGTCAGGAGCAGAGAAATAAACAATGCTATCCCTGCCCCTTAGTTTGGGCTTTTATTTATTTATTTTTACAGAGAGGTTCACGGTAGTGCAGCTTGTTAACAGTCAAAAGATAATTTCCGTTTGGCAACACTCTAATGAATAAAACATGGCCAGGAAGCTAGCAGGACGTGATCGGCTGAGGCTACATACAGAGCATCAGAAATGAAAGGCTCTGGCCCTGAACTGCCGCCTGGACAAGTAAAGATCCCGTGTGTTCCAGGTACTTAGGTAAAGAAAGATGTTTCTGAAAGTAACACCCCCTTGATGTGCTAGCTCATTTCAGAAGTAACCGTGCTAGGGTACAAGTGAATCTTTCTAAAAGCAGAGTATGAATGTCTTAACACAATAACTAAGAAAATGACATGAAGGCTACGTTAACCAGTTTGATGAGAGTATTTCAAATTGTATGTGAAAACACCACACTGTACCCCATGATTACATTACTGTACACAGCTATGATTTAATTAAAAAAACAAAAAGTAACTGTGCTGGTTTTTGTTTGTTTGTTTGTTTTTCATTTAGCCAAAAATAAATTAAGAGGAAAATGGACTCTACTGTAACATCTCAAATGAGAAAGCTTTTCCTACTGAGGTCTTTTATGTCTCCAGCACTGGAAGTCTAGGAAAGTGAAGCTAATCACAGTTTTTTCTTTAGCTATCTACTCAAGCTTAAAAGAGTCTTCTTAGTAACCTGTGACGTTGGCATTCATATCAATCCAGCAGGCATTTTTTGATTATATACCGGTGGAATATAATCCATATCACAAATAAGCTCACAGTCCCGTAGGGAAGATAGCTGCACATACACAAAAGACCGCAATCAGGCAGGATGGGTGAAGTGACAGAAGCGTATTTAATGTACAGAAGTGGCAACTGGCTGGACTTTGGAAAATGACAAGTAGGCAGGGCAGGTAAGAAATTCATGCCACATAGAGGCAAATGGAAGTGTGGCATTCTAAAACAGCAGGGTGCATTACAAAGGAGCAGCAAATAGAGTTCCAGATTCCGGACATAAACGTAGACGTAGGCCAACGTCAACAGAAGCCCAGAGTGTGTATGGGGGTGGGGGGGTTATGTGGTCATAGTTCAAAGAATCTAGTTGAACAGCTTTCTTATTTTCATACATTTGAACAGGGTATTAATGGGCTGTGCATTTTAAATAGCCATTAACCAATTCCATTAGTTAATTTTGTTCCCCACAGTCACACATTTCCAACTTTAATAACTTATAATTTGTGGCCTAAAATCTGTCCTTATCCTATACCCTTTAGAGTCACACCTTGATGTATGAAATTGAATTTATGGCTGGTGAAGGGTAACAGATTAATAGCACTATAAATTAATCTATTCATCCACATACTAAGAATAGAAAACCTAAAAAGAGGCAGTTCAATCTAACGCCATCTATTATTATGCCTTAAGACTCAAGCCCAGAGAAATGAGATGAAAATTTATAGCCCAGGATCCAAGAGCAGGGGGCATAGCACTGGCTGCTATATGAGGTTTCCAGAAGCCTCTCAGAACAACACTTCCAAACAATTTCCTACTTAAAAAAAAAAAAAAATGACGATACTTAGGTCAAATATTAGGTCAAATATCGATGTTTCATTTTTTTGTTGATCAATAAGGGAAGCCATATTAAAATATGATTTATTCTGCAAATAATAATAATAGAGCAGTGACACTAATAGTAAATATATAAATAAGGGACACAAAAGTTATTGAGATTTCTTTCCCTTTTTTGGAAAAAAAAGGAAGGGGTAGGGCGGCACCTGTGTCTCAAAGGAGTGGGGTGCTGGCCCCATATGCTGGAGGTGGTGGGTTCAAACCCAGCCCAGGCCCAAAACTGCAAAAAAATAAAAATAACAAAAATAAATTAAAAATTTTTTTTAAAAAGGAAGGGGCAAAAGTAAACTTTAATAACCCCTTACTGGATGTGGCCCAAATCAGGGTTATCAAATTCACAGTCAGTACACCACTACCCACCATGCCACTCTGAAGATACACACTGATAATCCATTGGCTTTCAGTCCTACTCAGTCCTCAGCCAGGGGCCCCAAGCTGCCACTGTGCAGATGGCAAACAGAGGGCACCATCATGGGCCAACAGATTCCTACCTTTTTCTGACAAAACCAGATCCTTTTCATTCAGATCTATATTCCACCCTGTCACAAGAGCCATCTTCCTGAAACTTAAAGGTAATAGCAGCATTTGAGGCATGTTAAAAGGTTCCTTTGGCTCCTTCATTCCTAGAAGAATAAATACAAATTTCTTAGTGTAACCTCAAAGACCTTTTACTAGTGGGACTCATGTCACCTGCTTTTCTGGCCTCATCCTAACTCCATTCTCTTTTATAAACCCTAACTCAGCCACCTAAAACATTCCCCTGATACTCAAAGCCTTTTAAACAAGACCTTGACTCTCACATGCTGTTCTGTCACATTACTTCTTCTTTGCCTGGTAGATGATTCCTCATCCTGAAAAATACGGGTCAAGTGTCACCCCCCCAAACACAAAGTCCAGTCAAACGTGAGTCCTTCTTACAGTGGACATCTGTCAGCATCCACTCCCCTTATTTAAGACACCCCCCTCACTCTCCACACTCTCCATGGGGCTCAGGGGAGGATAGGAGATAGCACATGACCTAGCCCTGGCCAGCGAGGATGGCACTGACCTAGACAAAGAGATTAGTTCAAATATGGACAGGTGACACTAGCTGGACCAGAAACCTTCTCCCCCAGGATTCTTCCAAACCACTAAGCAAGAGACACAAATGAAAAATCCAGTAGAAAGTAGTACTGTAGCTGTCAGAGATTATTTTTGTCATTATCTAGAAAGAGCCTGCATAGAAGACTAAAGCCATAACCAAGAAAGTAGCAGTCGAGACACAAAACAACAGAGGCATATTGCTAATGACAGTATGAAGTCTCTGGACTCCACTTTTTTTTAACCTCAATTTTACACTGAATTGAATTTCATTATTTGCAAGTGATAAGGACCCAACTGATATATCTCCCTGGTGCCTCCCAGGAAGAATTAATCACTGTATCCTATGTGGCTCCATAGATCTCTGTTTCAAATCCTTGTAATGGCAATTACCGTGTCCTATCGTAATTTATTTGTTTACACGGTTCTGTCTGCCACTACAATGAGAGAAGTGGCTGAATCTTATTCATTTTGGGGAGAACAGTGCCTGACACTGAGTAGGTACAGATGTCTGTTGAATAAATGGCCAGAGAATAAAACTGCATCCCGCATTTTCAATTGCTTTGCTATCTCAGGGAAGTCTACAACAGGATTCCTGCCCCCTTCTGTCTGTTTGCATAATTTCCACTGGAACAGAAGTTGATGATATTTATACTCTAGCATATAAGTTTCCCAAGTCATAAATTATATATTTCAGTGCAGTTGGGCACTATAATGCCCATGGAGTAGCATGCTAGAAATCATAATATTAAATTTTTATTTTATAAATAGAAACTACAAAGAAATTTAATGTTTTTAAATTTAAGTGTTTTTAAGTTGTAGCAAATAAAATTCAGTCCAATCTTTTGGCTGGTAGGGCCACAGATATATTTAAAATCTGGAAAGAGAAATACCAAAATATTTAGAGTTGCTTTAAAGTGATAGAACAGCAGGTGTTTTTTAAAATTAGTTTTTCTGTATTTTCTTTTATTAGATATTATTTATAAGGAAAATAAATTTACATTATAAGAATAAAATAGGGCAGTGCCTGTGGTTCAAAGGAGTAGGGTACTGGCCCCATATACCAGAGGAGGTGGGTTCAAACCCGGTCCCAGCTAAAAACTGCAAAAAAATAAAGAAAGAAAGAATAAAATAAAAAGCTCTTCCACTTAAAAAAAAAAAAAAAAGGACAAAGCACAAACTATATCTCCCTTGATTCAGTGTAGGGAAAGATGGAAGAGCCATATTTTTAAATTATGCAGGGACTCAGCTGTGACACATCAGTCTCATATACCATCCCCATATCAGACTCTGACATTTGGGGCAGAATCACAAATAATTGCTGCTATTCCCCAGTTTACTTGGCTCTACAAATGTAACTTTTAATCTCTCCTTTAGACGAACATCCCCTCTGGTGACCTAAATACCACCAGCACTAACCACATCTGTCATCTCAGAATATTCACATTTCATGTTTTAGGAAAATTAAATGTACATCATGATATAGCCATATGGCAATCAAAAGAAATCATATTTGCAATTAAAATTTCATGTCATTGCTCATGGCCCGTGTCTTGAGGTTTCTGCTAAAATTATATGCACCCAAAAGTCAATCTCTCTTTCCTTCTGCTAACATTCCATGGTAGGTTTCACCAGTTGCTTGAAGTAGCTAAGAAAACAAATATAAAGCAGCAAACCCTCAAGACTGTATACATAAAATACACCAGGTCCTATACATGTTTATTGTAAGAACACTGTGTATAGGATGGGGGAAGCCATCACAATGGCTAATGATGACCCCATTCCCATTTGGGGCTTCCATACTGCCAGTCTCATGCCCAGCCTAAGCGAAGTTTCTCAAAATTCCTTTTCCATAAGTTCAGCTCACATTTATTGAGCACCACCTATGTACCAGCAAGTGGTGTCTTATAAATATTCAGCAACCAGTTTTTGCCTGATTCATAGCATTTGCCAGTTCCCATGGTAAACTCTTCCACTATGGCCAAGCCACCAGTATGATGCCACTGAATATAGATGTGGGAATAGGAACCAGGAGCACATCACAAGTTAGCGTCTCTCCACTATTAACAACATAGACGTAAATAACTTCAACAACATGAATAATGGCAAAAGATAGAAAAGAAATGGGGAAATGATCAGTTTTGAGACTTTATTTTCTTTGTTTTTTAATACAATCTATTTAAGTGCAGTTTTATGTAAGTTTTAAATAGTTGCTGTGTTTAACAGGAGACTAGAAAAATTCCTTAAAATGTGACTGTGGCACTCACAGGTTGGTATAAGCTGACCCCAGCACACCAGGCTTTGCCATAAGATCTGAGGATACAGGAATAAAATGCAATCTGCCCTCAAGGGGAAGTCCCCACTCAGAGAGTGCGAACTTTCTGAAGGGAAAGTCAGGAGAGAGATTCAGAACATGTTCTGCGTAAGACACAACATCTGAGCTGAGTCCCAGAAGAGAATGGGAAAGAGAGTGTGCACAGCCAGGTAGAGACTGGAGCATCCTGGACAAAGAAATAACACGTGCAAGAGTTTAAATGTATTTTAAAAGCCAGATATTCCCTGCAGATTTGAAGCATACAATTCATGTGAAGGAAAAATAAGAAATGAATGCTCAAATCCTTTTACCTTATATCAAGGAACTATCCTCCATATGAGAATTTTTTTTCTTTTTGTAGTTTTTGGCCAGGGCCAAGTTAGAACCTGCCACCTCCGGTATGTGGGACTGGTGCCCTACTTCTTTGAGCCACAGGAGCCACCCAAGAATGGTCTTTTTTAAGTTGTTTCTTAGGGGGTTTTTTAGTTTTATTGAGGTATCACTGACATGCAAACAGTTGCACACATTTAATGTATACATCTTGGTAAGTCTGGACGTATGCACACCCTAATGATACCATTACAACAACCAAAGTCCTCAACATACCCATCACTTCTTCATCACAGATGAAAGAATATTTATTACTCATTGCAACATTCAGAAAGTCAGCATTTCTGCGCCATTTTTCTGAGCTCCAGTTCCAACAGGGTGACGTGAAGAGGGTCAGATGGCAGCTGCATGTGCAGTGGGTTGCCTTATCAGAGAGAATTCTAAGCTTAGGGAACTAAAATCTCTTACAATAGGCAATAAAATGCCTGCCTTTGTTCCTGAGGACACACTATCGCTATCTCTCAAAGCTGTTCACTGTATAAACATGCTTGAAAAATTAGTCTGAAATGGTAATTTTCAAGACACTGCTATACAGAAACATAGAGAAATTTGAGAAACCCATAGAGAATTGTCTCCCAACAAACAGAATCTATAAATTTGCCCCTCTTTCTTTGACCTGTCTGGGTTAGATACTCAAGTTTACCAAAGACATACTTATGATGGATATTTCTCAAGTGGGACCTCAGAGATTCTGAAGGTATTGTGCATATCCTTTGGTCAGGCAATATTTTATAGATGCTCTAGACTTAATAAAGTATATAGAAATTTTCTATTTTCTGTATTAAGAGAATTAGGAAACTTGGATGTTTATATGTACAAATGCTTAATGTCAAGTGATATATAGGCTTGTAGTGGTATATGTGGACACCCGGAAACTGGAAGCGCTCATTTGCAGTGGAAATTTTTATAACCTTATTTTTGGCACCCTAGCTATAGATGACAAGGGCCCAGAATCTTAGGCATTCACTAAGACATATAACCCTGTGTGGTATGAATTGGGAAAGATTGAAAAGGGTACTATCATATGGACCCAGGGCTACACTAATATTTTGGGGAAAGATTTGTCCTTTGAATTTGGCTTTCAGCATTGCAGAGCGGACATGGTGAGGTCAAAAATCTTTACAAATATGAGACAGGGTTTTTTTCCCTGTATACTATTGTAAGGCCCCAGGACTACCAAGGAAACTGGAGAGCTTGAAATTTATAATTACAGCAAATGTTTTAGAGTCATTCTAGCAGTTTTCTACTCCCTAGGGTGAAATACATTCTTGGGTAATCTCTGTAAAGATAATTTTTACCATTTTTAGCTAAGATATAACCTAAATAATAATATGCTGTGAAATGTAGCTTACAGAATACTTGAGAACAGTTGTTCTCAAAGTGTACTCCTCACCACCCCTAGAGGCAACAACTATGTCATCCAGGAACATGTTAGATCCAAATTCTCAAGTCTTACTCTAGACCTACTGAATCAGAAAACTCCCCGGAGAGGCCCAGCAGTCTGTGTTTTAACAAGCCCTCCAGGTGAGTCTATGTATGTTAAAGTAGAGAGCCACTGGTATAGAATTATCTGAGGATGTCTTAGAGATGGAAAGTACCATTTAAGCCAGAATAAATAAAACATCTTATCAAGATTCAGGCTAGTCACTTTATCTGAACCTTTCTTCTAACCGCCATAAAAGAAAATGGTTGACAACTTTTGTTTTATTTGGCAATTCACAGCCTGAGCAATAAACTGAACTGCCTGAATTATCTTTCTTATCAAAACAGAGCAGATTCTGGCTGGCTGTGATATATGGTGGCAACCGCCAGATTCAAAGAAAATCAATATGCAAATCGATACATTTAACTCCAAGTCTCATCTCTCAAGTCTTTCATATAAACTAGCTTAATTAGGAGCTCGGTGAAATGCAAGAATAGGCCTAACTCAATGCCCCATGCCAAAGCTTTATCAATAATATATAATTTTCCAAAAGAGAACACAAAGGATCAATATTAAAGCTGCCTCACTTCAGAAAATGGAAAGCTGAACTTCACTCAGAAACAGTTTGGTAACCCAACCTATTCTATGCCCACAGGTAGGAGCTGACAAATCCATGAAAATTCTACTGCTAGATACACAGAACCCTTGTCCTTACAAGTTATCTTATCTTTAAGACCTGATCTATCTCAAGATAATCAAAAGAAAATCATCACAACAGTTCTCAGCATGGGCTACACATTAGAACCACTCAGGGAACTGTTAGAAGGCCCATGGCCAGTCCACACATCCACGACAAATAGTTCTTAAATTTGAACATGCACCAGAATCAATATGAAGGCTTTTTAGACCACAGAGAACACTTTGATAACCCCTACCTCAGACCAGTTACATCAAAACCTATGGGGCTGCAACCCCCAACAACCGTATTATTTAAATTTTCCAGGTGATTCCACTGTGAAGCCAAGGTGACAATCACCAGTCCATGGGCCAACACCATCTGGCCACAAGTCTAAGATTTCCCCAGCATGGAATGTCTATGGGAACAGAGAGAGGAGAAGATCAAGTAACACCCAGAAAAGTTATCTGTGAGCAAAAGATGAGGAAGAAATTCCCAAAAATGTCCACCAAAGTTCATACATTGAAAATGATAATACAGGTTTTGAGATATTTCCAGCCACTAGAGAACTGGTAAGGAATGCTAATGTTCATGGAGAACACAGAATAGATGTGATGTACCAGTCACAAAAGAGGGCCATCTAGACAGATTTCACGTGTATATGAAATGAGGCCACCGGGTAGGCATTGAACCAGCAGAGCTGGGCAGAATAAAGACTATGAGCATCATATCAGTCGTCAGAGAGGGAAGCAAGAGGCTGTTGGGTAAAGAGACTAGGAAAAACAGACGGCAGTAAAACATTAGATCTCCTGAGAAGTTTAAGACAAATGTGCTTACCTGCAAAACTGAATAAGAAAGCAAACTTAATATTCTATCTGGCCCAGAAGTCTGCGAGTGGTTCACAGAGAAATAATAATAATAAAAATAATAATAATAAATAATATCTAAAATGCATCGAGCCTCTTTTATGGGCCAGACACAGTTCTAAGAACTTAACATAGATTAACTCACTCCTCATAGTTTACAGAATGGAGACCATCCAAGACCCAGAGAGCTTAAGTGACATGTTCAGGTCACAGAGCTGTTCAGATAGAGCCATAATTTGCGTCCTATAGGCTGGCTCCATAGTTCATGCTCCTAACCACCACCAGAACTCTCTGTATGCTTCTCCACCTTCCACAAGGGGATCTTTAGAAACTAGCAACATACTTCTAACATCACTAAGATTCTCTCTCATTACTATCAAGTTTAAGTGAAAGATCTATATATCTGTTATGTTAATTGTAACGCTAAATATTTAAAGCACTTGGTATTTTCAGAAAGCTCGTTTTCTTCCTAATACACAATGACAGACCCAAAAGATGGCAGGAAGGCACTATTGCAGCTTTTTACTTCTTATTCTTTGAAAAGAACAACAAAAACAGAAAACAAGGCAACCAAAAATCTTGAGTAATCATGACTCCTCCCATCCTGAAACACAACAGGGGCTTAATAAATATTGGTTAAGTAGGTAGATTAAATTACCAAAGGGGAAAAAAAAAGAGTTAGGAGAATGTACACAGGAAGAAGACACCATGGTGGCCGCTCACATTTCAGATGGTAACTAACATTGATATGTAGCTTGACACTGTGTGAGGAGCTTTGAGGATATGCCTTCCTATTTTTCACTCAGTATTCATACATCTGGGCTGCTATCCCCTGGAAAATGTGAGATACTATTAAATATTCACTTACAAAGATGTACCATGCATTATTCATAAAAGTAAAAAATTTAAGACAACTTAAATGTCCAAAGGAGAATAGCAGTGAAATAAATTATGGCACAGTCACACAATGGAACTTTTAATGATGGGGGGGGGGCTTACAATACAGTGTCAAACAAAAGGAACAGGAAGAAAGACTTTACATATACCCCAGTGCCAAATCCATATGGACATACAGAAAAGACAGGAAGAAACGTACTGTAATGTTCTTAGGAGTTTTCTCTGTCTGCGGAAATGTGGATCAGTTATTTTCATCTTTATGCATGTCAATATGATTCAAGCTTTCTATGATTTATAAAAGTAATCTCTTTATGACTAAAGAAAGTAATTTTTAAAAAAGAAGAAAAAAACTCATTTAGGATAAATGATCACAGCCAAAGTGGAAGGCCAGCTTTCCCTTTCCTTCTCAGATAAAAGAATAATCCTATTTTAGGTTTACTAATTTTGAGCCCACAGAAATAAGCGCTTGAATTAATAGAAAAATATTTCTAATATTAGCACACCAACTGACATTTTAAGCAATTTTCAAACTTGTGCTTTTCTCCAGTAGATTTTTTTTTTCAAATGAAGCCTAAAGTGGAATAGCAATGTATAAAATGGAAACATAACTGGTATGTTCAAAGGTGGATGTGACATTCAGAGTATCAGGGCCACCAATCTCCTCCTACTCCTGTGAATACATCATTGGGGAGCTCCATACTCTTGAAAAACAACTCAGGAGCCATCATACCAAAAGGTTTTCTCAAAAGTTCAAACTAGGGTCCTTTCTAACCCGCTGGCAATAAATAATGGTGCACTGGCTTTATCTGCGTGACGGGTTTTGAGCTTGTGCAGAATACACAATGGTCTGCTGGGTTTGTGATCAGAGGCCTCTTCAAATCTGGGCATTCTAACATTAAAGTTTCATGGCACCTAAGGAATGGATCGATATACTGGCAAATTTGCTAAGCTGTACTCTATAAAGGATTTCTTGGTTTGTTTAATTTTTTTATATTTCATACTGTGACTATTACATACTTACAAGGAATGCAAGTACCCACAGCATACTTGAAGGAATGCAGTCTAGGTTAGCTGAATTTTTATCACATGCATGACTTGTTCAAAGCAAAGTTCTGTAAGACCTAACTCAAGGATGCCCACCCCCCTCTCTGCTTCAGGCCAATGGTATCTAAATTGTAACTCTTTGAGTTCAAGAATTGCCCGGGAACCACTGGAGGGCAGTAGAACTAGGGGGGACATGTTCTGCCACTCTACTTCAGGAAGAGCAGTGCCACCCTCCCCTGTATTACATGTTGGCATTTCACATCATATTTGATTTGTAGAAAAGATGCCACTGATAAGATTTTTACTCTGACAATAACTACATTAAGAGATGTCCATCTCTGCATTAATGCCCACCATGTCCTACTCATGGAGAGATGTAAAGGTTATCCTATAATGATGCTGAAATTAACATTTTGGTGTATAATAGCCAAGCTTAAGTCCTTCATAGCCTTTAATAAATATATAGATATTTATCAATAATTTTTTAATAAAATTTAGAGCATACTATATAGACTTTTATTTTTTGTTTTTCAGTTGATAATATATCTTGAATATATTTATGCCATTAAATATAAATCTAGACTATTTTCAATGTATAGAACATCACAGCATAGGTCTACCATAAAGCTGTCTGCTCTAAAAATAATTTTCTAAACCACTGAGCAGGCAGGCCAGGTATTAATATTTTGCTGAGTAAGGAAAAGGAAGTCCTTCCCAATACCCAAAATTACAGTAGAGACAGTTACCAGATTTGACTCCACAGAAAGCTACTTCTGATGCTGAACAATTAAGTACAAAGTCTCCTGCAGTCATTGTCATGAAAAGCTATATCTCATCAACAATCAGTGTCATAGCAATTTGATATTCCCAGATAAATGCTGAAATTGTTGTTTCCTTAGGCACAGCTTGTTTGGGCTATTCACATCACATCCTGAGCTTTAGAGCCCTGCATCAGCTGTTGGATGGGAATGACTTACATCATGTAACCCCCAGCACTGGACGATTTGGGAATCCTCAGTTGTCTCTTCTATCAAGTTTTGAATTGTTGGCTCATCTACAATCCTGAGAAGAGTTCTCAGGATTGTTTGCCTTCCGACACTCCTGGAGCATCTTGACACAGTACAGGTTTTGGAGAGCAAACAATCCTGAGAAGAACTCTTTAGCAGTGGCAAGTTTTCTGAGCAATCATTTTCCAACTTCCACTCAAAATGACAATGACACAAGCCTGCTTGCGTAGCCCAGACAGGCTTTTATCAGGACCTTAGAAAGAGTGATGTCCCTGAGAAAATCTCTCTAGATATAAGACTCAAGCAGGTTTGAATAGATTGGTTTAACAAATGGTACCTTTGGGGTATTTTTAATGAAAAAGGCATCATCCATCATTCAAGAGCTAGAAGAGCTATACCCCTCTACCACTCTCTGCCACCACTAGTCACTGCAAATTCATTCATCAAGCAAATCACATCACTCCCTTGCTCACAGCCTTCCAACATCACCTCAGTAGCATGCAGAAAGAACTGTAAGGACAAGAGTTATAAGCCAAGATGAGTTTTTGGTTTAAAAAAAAAAAAACAGAAAAGTGGCTTGTGCGCCTTTGTTGATGCAGAGAAAAGGAAAGGGCGATGGTGCAGAAGTGAGAATGGATAGACAGGCAGAAACCAGATCACATAAACTTGTAGAAAACAATAAGGATTTTGGCTTTACCCCAAGTGAGTCAGAAAATCACTGGGTAATTTCATGAGGTGAGGGACAAAAAATGACATATATTTTAAGTGTGACTTGAGATTCTTTGAAGAAAACAGCTTATAAGGATATGCCATGTATTTAATTTCCTTTGGCTTACCTGATAGGACTATAGAACTAAAGGACCATAGGCTTATCCCTGGCTTCCCAGTTGGCTTTGTGACACCTTTAGACTCTCTTTGGGAAGCTGTCTTGCAAAGGCACAACAATGGTTATCAAATGGAATGAGTTCCAAAATGGGACTCCATCCCCACAAAATCAATCCCCATTTTTAGGGCACTGTGAACTTTAACAAACCCCCCAAATATAATGACTATAGACTTCACTCATTTGTGCATCTGAAAAAAATTTATTGAGTTCAGGTATTATTAAGATGATAATTAAGCCCTACTCATGCATGTTGATATGTGTTTAATAGATGTCATTAAGGGAATAGCATGTTACAACCAATGGAGTAGCAATAGTGTTTTCTACTGATGATCCAGCTCAAAGGGTTATTTCAAAGAGATTCTGTATGTGCTCACCTTGGTCAGCAACAAGGTTTTCTCTTTATGCTGTCCTTGGCTTGTCAAGCATCAGAAAGAGGAATATAACAGGTTGAGTCAAATGGGAAACTGGGAAGAGTCTGGGCAGGAAAGAGTATCACTTGTACCTGGACAATTGCAGCTTGACCACTGGTCTGGTGGTCAGGGAGGACATCCCCAACTTCAAGGCAGCCTGATATTAACTTTGGAACATCTGTGTTTTTGGCATGAGGGCTGGTGGTGAAGATGGACAGTAGCTCTCCACAATGCATCCACTCTCTCACTTCTCCTATAGCACCTCTTCTGCAGGGATAGAAGATGTTCGCTTAAAGAACACACCAAAAGGTTTCTGTTCCAGTCTTAAGCCAGCACCTTCTTTGAAGTCAGTTGGTCACACCCAGTGTTCACCTCTGTTTCTGTCACTGCATAGGGTGATTCAGTCTATATGTGAGGGCAGATCTGTGAGGGCAGATCTGTAGGGTCTCTTGGTATAAGTTAAGGAATTGAGGATGGGATAAGCGTGAAAACACTCTTAATAAATATTTACCCTATCATATGAAAATCCAAATCAAGTACAGTAATGAAGGCATAAGGGCAAGCCTCATTTTGGTATCATAAGAAATCCAAAAGATAAAAGAGAGGACTCACCAATTTAATCCCTACTTTACCACTTTGGGCTACTTGATATAAGGCACCAGCTTCAAAAGTGATTTGCTCTGAATAAATGTTTTCAAAACCCACCTTCCAAACACCTATAGTTACCATTTCAAAAAAATGCTGCTCAGCTCAAAGGCAAGTCTACCAGTTACCCAGCCACCTGACCTGAGCTACAGCAAGACCCTTTCTCTAAAAATAGATAAGTGTTTCTTCTTACAGCCACCTGGACGTCGATAAACTGAACAAGATCACACACTAAGGAAAAGAATCCCTACTTAATAAATGGTGCTGGGAGAACTGGATATCCATATGTAAAAGACTGAAAATGGACCTGCACTTTCACCAATCACAAAAATTGATTCAAAAGGGATAAAATATTTAAATCTAAGGCATGAAACAATAAAAATCCTCAAAGAAAATGTGGGAAGATGGCTTGGGGAAAGATTTCATAAAGAAGACTTCCGTGGCAATTGCAACAACAACAAAAATAAGTAAATGGAACTTAATTAAACTGAAAAGCTTCATACAGCTAAGGAAACAACCAAAGCAAATAGACGACCTTCATAATGGGAAAAGATACTTGCATATTAGGAACTGGACAAAGTGTTGATAACTAGGATCTACAGAGAACTCAATCAACAAAAAGAAAGCTAACAATCCCATAGATCACTGGGCAAGAGACAGGAATAGAACCTTCTCCAAAGAAGACAGAAAAATGGCTAACAAACATATGAAAAAAAGCTCATTGTCCCTAATCATCAGAGAAATGAAAATCAAAAGCACCCTGAAATATCACCTAACCCCAGTTTGAATGGCCCACATCACAAAGTCTTAATGCTGGCATGGATGTGGAGAGAGGGGAACACCTTTACACTGTTGGTAGGACAATAAACTAATAAAGCTTCTTTGGAAAGAAGTATGGAGAATCCTCAAAGATCTCAAATTATATCTCCCATTTTACCCTGCAATTCCACTACTAGGCATCTACCCAGGAGAAAAAAATCATTTTATCATAAGGACATTTGCACTAGATTGTTTATCAGTGCTCAATTTACAATCACCAAGATATGAAAACAATCCAAATGCCTATCAACTCAGGAATGGATTAACAAATTGTGGTACACGCACCCCATGGAATACTATTCAGCCATTAAAAAGATGGTGACTTCATATATTTTGTAATCTGCTGAATGGACTTGAAACACATTCTTCGTAATAAAGTATCACAAGAACAGAAAAGCAATTATCCAATGTACTCAATATTAATATGAAGCCAGTGTGTGATGCATGTCCACATAGATAAAAAAACTCATTTCAATTTAAGTTGGGGGGAGAAGTAAGGAGGGGTTGGGGTGCTCTTACTGAATGAGTATGGGGCAGTGGGGAAGTTGGTACACCTCTTGTGTGTGATACATAACCACAAGAAGGACTCTGCCTAACAAAATCAAATATTTTGACCTGGTTGTTCCCTCACATTAACCTGAAATAAAAAATTTATATTATAAATTATATATGATTTATATGTGTTATAACAATTATCCATTGTATATTATATAATAATTATATATTATTTATATTTATATAAAAATAATAAAATAAAATAGCGGGCATTGTAGTAGGTACCTATAATCCCAGCTACTTAAGCAGCTCAGGCAAGAGGATCACTCAGTCCCGAGAGTTTGAAGTTGTTGTGAGTGATGATGCCATAGCACTCTACTGAAGGCAACAAAGTGAAACTCTACCTCAAAAAATTAAAAAATGTGTAGAAAAACATGACAATTCAAAAAAAGTTATTGCGAGATAAAATAATCATATAGCTATGAGATCCCAATAACTTGCTATATCTGCTTTAGATATTTCAATAAATAAATTATTATAAATTGACTTGAAGCTCTCTTGAAAAAGGTACTGTTTTCAAACCCAGCATACAAGACAAAGAAAATTTTCTAGTGATATTCTTTAAAATAACATGGCATTGTGAATTGCATGCAGTGGTCATCTACTTTATGAAATAGCAAGAGGAAGATTCCTCAGAAGTCAAAATCATCTTGAGGGGAAAAGCTATTATTTCCTGGAACAAAATAGCATTTACTATACCATGAAAAATGTTATATACTATTTCATTTCCCTCATTTTAAAATATTCTGCATGCCCACAATGATCAGGCTGTGTCTATGTTCTTAGAAGAAAAAGTGTTGATTCACAACAAGAATTGAGGTTAGGCTGAAAAGATGCCCTGACTCTTAATCATAAGTCTTAATCAACGATTTCACAAGCTGAAACATAAGGTTTGTGGCAGGGGGAATATTTTCTTTGCAGTTAGGCAAAAGCGTATGGCAAATAAATGTCAATTTAAGTATTCCATTCTCTAAATTTGTCTCTAAAGCTTTTCACTGAAAAATTAAATTAGTCTCATCTGGTGATACAATAAAATATACCCAACTTGGAAGGGAAGTGAATTTTAAGGGTCAACTGTGAACAAGACTTTTAAGTCTCAATCAGTCATACAATAAAAAGGTTAACTTTAGTTGCCTTCTTGAGCTGCCAAATCTAAGAAATTATATTCTGATACAGTTGGTACTCAGATAAAGCAATAACTTCAAATGTTTTTACTTAGTTTTCTACATGTGGTCCAGTCAACATTTTATACGATTATATACATTTTAAAGCCGGTTTTATAAAATCAATGAATCCAGATATTCAGACATTTCAAAAATAGATTAAAGTCTACTGCAGACTTCTTTTAGTGACACAGATCATTCAATATTTCATGTCCCAGATCAATTACTATTAAGTGACCAAAGGCAAACCATTTGGTACTTTAGCCTCAGGTTATTCCATCTGAAAAACAGAGATAATCATGCCACTTAGCATGTCAGGAAGATCAAATGTATGAAATTTTGTATATTGTAAAGTGTCATAGGAATATAACTAATGCTTACCACCCTCCAAAGGTGACGACAATGAGTGCTAAACAATGGGAGGACTCTGCCCGGCTGTCTCCCATATCTTTAAAATCTAATATGAGACATGACATACTGATCATGAAGCTATCACTGTCGTTTACCTCCCAGAAAGAAGGTTTTGCCTTCTCTTTGATATCACTGTAGGATCAAATATCAAATACAGTGTAGTCGGGATCCAAATATCTCTTCCTGACAGTCTTGACATGGCAATATTCTAAGTTTCTTATTCATTTAACCTTCTAGAAACAGAAATTATTGATGAAGACCTTCTGTGTTCTACTCTCAAAAGAGTACCCTTCAGGCTCTTTAGCAAGAGTTGTGGGGGCGGGGGGGCAAGCTAAGGGTTTCTATTTTCAGAGAAAAACTTTGTGAACATTGAACCAAGAAGAAATGGCTTCTTTAAAATGGTTCTAGCAACCTGACGTATGATTTAACACTGCAAAAGATACACATTCAGTTAAGTCATTTTTTCAAGTAGTCATCTTGTCTAGCTCTCTTGTTTCCACATGACTTTTTTCTCAGTGCAATTTTAGAATTTTTCTTTTTTGGAATCAGAGTCATTATAAAATCTGTGTAACATTAGGGTCTTCACTTTTTCATCAAGCCAAATCATTCTTTATATTCAACAACCTAGGTGTGGGCAACTTATGTCTATTTCTAATAATATAATTCACCTGCAAAGGTTGACAATTTGCAATCATTGTCAGTGTTCAAAAGAAGGCTCTAAAGATATTAGCCCAAGAGAAATTGCAAAAATATATTGTTCAACATCAGCATCTTTAGAAAAAGTGATTACCTCCTGACAGCAATAAAGGGAAGCTCACAATTGGATATATAAGCTATAAATGTGTTTTGTTAAATATTGATCACAGCAGCCATTCTAAAGTGCCTTTGCAAATAGCATAGGAAAATGTTCACAATATAATGTTACATGAGAAGAAAAATAGAATAAACATTGTATATTTGTTCTTTCAGGAAACCATTACTTATTGAATTCCTATGCACCAGGCACTGTTTTAGATTCTGGGTACTCAGCAAAGAGCGAGTTTATTGTAATGTACCAATTTTGTTTAAAAACAGACTAATAAAATAGCTCACATTTGGCATGCTATTCCAGGTTCTGAGCAAAGCATTTAAGTAATTTATCTGTATTACAATACTACAAAGAAAGTGCTATGATATCAGTTTCACAGATAAGGAAATTGAGCCACATATAAAGGTATCCAATCAGCATGTTAGAGGTACAGGGGCAGAGGTGGATCTAGAATCCACGTCTTTCTTCTCTTTCCTAACGCTGTGTTTCACTGTGTTGTACCTATACAACACACTGTTTTAAACCAACCAGAGTCCCCTCTACCCACTCCTCACAAAATCCAAAATAACTCCCCAGCCTTTTCTACCTAAGCCAGAAGGTGACATATTTGAGAACAGCAAAATCCAATCTTGTTTCCTGAATAGAAGCAGTCTGACAATTAAGTTCACAAATTCATCCTAGGAAAAGTGCTATATACCTCATTACTGAATATCACTATGGTCACTTTCAAGGTCCTCCCCTTGGGAGGCTACGTGCCAAAACTCTTTCTCTGGAATGGCCATCAGAGCTGTCACTGTACTATCCTTGATGTCCTGAATGGCATATAAATTCTTCCTTTCAATATTTATCTTTGGGTAAAGAAAAAATTCACTGGAAGCCAGATCAGTTGAGTAGGGTTCCAATACATTTATTTGTTTACTGGCTAAAAACTGCCTCACAGACAGTGTGGTGTGAAATGGCACATCGTCATGTAGCAACAGTCATGAGTTTTTGGCCAAAACTTTTAGTTGAGATTTTCCTGTTTATCTATTGATATTTACTTGGCCTGCTGTGCTTCTCATAGCCAGCCAATGATGTTGATGTACAATTTGACATATTTTTGCCATGTTTTTGTCAGTTCTTCTCCTTACTGGCCACTCTTAATGAGTGATGCATTCTCTCCTCTCAGAAAAATATTTAATCCATGGGTACATTGCCATTTTCTTTATGGTACCATCCCCATAACTGTGAACTAGTATGTTCCTGATTTCACTTCCACTTCTGCCAAGTTTAATGAGAAATTTACAAATGTTTTGTTCATTGCTCTAATTTAAGCTCCAACATTCTTCAGATAGCACACAAAAACACACAACAGTAAAACAACACTCAGCAAGACACCGCCACATGTTAATGTGAACACAACTGATATACCAAGGTTATGAAACCTTACCAAGTTGTTCGTACAGTGCCTCCAACATAAATGCACAGTGGCAAGTTTGCAAATATAATTGTCAGACTTGTGTAGAGTCCTCTAGGTCTTTCCTCAATTAAAAAAAAAGGTAACAAATTATCCTACTAAACACTGGCACCTACTCAGGATTCTGTCTTATGTATTTAATTTCTTACACTATGCTTCCCTGATGCCTACCAAATCCCCCATACAAAGACCTCTAAAGACCCAATAACTAAAGACTCACTGAGTCTTCCTTACTAGTACTATGGATTGGAAGTTACTAGTAAGGATCAAATTTTCTCTATCTTTGGATATATCAGTATGTCCAAAAACAATATGCAGAACCCAGGAGACAGACATCTGGGGTTAAAAATGCATATGTGATGACATTTTGTGTTACTTAAGGTCATGTTAGCTGCCATCGTAGACATACCAAGCCTAAAACCTCAGTGACTAAACATAATAGAAATTGATTCGTTACTCATGTAAAGCCCAACACTTATGTGTCTAGCCAGGAAAAATTAGGATGTGTAAGGAATATGAGCTATGTCAGAGCAAGGGAAGGGAAAGAACGTCTTGGCCACCTGGAAAGGTAACATCAAGGGAAGGTGAGAGAAGATTCAGAAGTGAAATTGTTTGAGAAGAAGAAAGAGCTAAGACCATAACTTTCAGTCAATAATATGACAAAGGAAACTAATTTCATCTAAAATGATGTCCTGTTTCCAGATTGCATGTCACTTTACAAGCTGAGATATGATACACATTTAATTGCTCTTTTGTCAGAAGCACTAATTCCCTTGATTGTGTTGTAAAAACAAAACTACTGAAGAAAAAATTTTAAAAGCCCTCAAAGAAAAATTAATATTCATATACAGCTGTCCATCTGAAACCACAGGAGGTCGAAGTCAATAATTAGCATGGCCAGAAAAGTTCCAGTAAGTGGCCTTATATTGAAAGTTTTTTCATGTAAGTCTTTCCCTCTTAAACGAGTCTTCTGGGCATAAATGTGAGATGAAAATAGTGGGGTACTTTAGCAAACCAAGTCCTTGTATGTAAAGAGTTCATCATTCTGGGGATGCCAAACATCTGGACTTGGGTTTTATCCAGTTAAACAAGGAAGATTTAAACTATGTTTAATCCCTCACACTACTTAGATCAGGAGTAGCTCTGTGAGTTAGAAATCTGACCTTTAGGAGTGGAAGGCAACTTTGCAATCATCTGGTTCATGCTATTTCCCATTTCTCTGATGAGAAAAGGAAGGCTTAGTGAGGGAATGTGACAGCCAAATAATAAAAATAACTATGAACATGTCTAAAACTTCGGTTTTCTGTCCATTAAACAATGGCTCACACATACCCTTGTCTTTAAGAGTTTAGATTTAGAACTTTCTAGCAAAAGAGCTCCATGCATAGCAATATCAGCTATTTTCTACAATTAAGGGAGATCCAGCTTGAAAATGGGACATTAATACAACAACAAGACAGATTTATCTTCTTTATTGACAGGCCAATGGGAGTAGTGACAAGTGCCAGGCAGTGGAAGAGAGGACCAGGAGGCAGCTTCTGCCAGAGAAAGCACAGGGCTTTGGGGACCACCTAGGGCTACAGATGGCAAGTGTCAGTGAATTTCTGGAGCCCTAATGATTATTCTGTTTGCTCTTCTAACATTGTTCCTGCACTAAGTGGATTCCAACCCTGCTCTGAGGCCTGAGATTAATTCCAGAAACCACGGTTTGGAAAAAGTACCTCACTGTTTTAATTTATGGTGTCACTGCTTTCATCCATCCACTCTGCAAAGCTTTTCCGAGTCAGGAGCCAATTGGTAGATATAAGAAAGCAAATGGTGAACACCATATGTCTGTACCACTTGGCTTTTGAGAGGTTCACAGTGAATTGGAAAAGAAGGATATGGAGAAATATGTCATTGTGGCCATATCCTGTCATTTTCATACACACTCTCAAAGAGAGATATAGGCCTTGACCAAGTTCTTTAAGAGACAGGAAATATTCGACACCTGGAACTACATGGGAAACTCAGTTATCTCCTGAGGACTTAAGGTCCCAGGATAGGAAACGGCATGCTGTGGCATAAAGCATTCTCCTCAAAAGGTGTTCTGTACCACAGCAGAACCAACATCACTTCAGAGCTTGGTAGAAAGGCATCATCTCTAGCTCCTACTTCAGACCTAGTGAATAAGGACCTTCATTTTTAACAAGATCCCAGATGATGTGTATAGAATTTGATGCAGAGGTCCAAATCAGGACTCTAAGGCCATATCTAATATTTACAAATCTCACCCAAAAAGATCACAATGTTACCTCTCTAAGACTCATCTTCCTCACCTGTCAAATATGGATAATTATTTCTGTCTCAGAATCATAATGGAAATAAAATGATATATGAAAGGTAAAATTGTAACCTACCTGAAAACGGGCACCTGGGCCCATGCTGCTTTCGGGGATGTTTAATGGTCACACAGGAAATGTCATGACACTTTGCAATGGGAAATCCATTTTTAGTCCAACCTCCAAATAGGAAGTGATTCTTCCCACCCCAAAGAGTCTAAAATGAAAAAGGCACACAAATGAGAAGTGGAAGAAAAAGGCATTGAGAAGAAAATGGAGGAGAATATAAAAGAAAAACTGGGTTGTGAAATAGGAAAAGATAAGGAATGAAGGAAGAAATAGAACTTGGTCCTCTGGTTCCTGGTAATGGATTCGATCTTTATTTCTTGCAGTGCCTTTGAATTCAGTGAGTAAATGGCTTCCTTTTAGGTATTTAGAGGATCTGGTGACCCCTAACACTTTCTTGAGACTTTTTCTCTTCTGACTGTCATTTTTATGCCGATACAGCAAGTTTCTAGCAAGGATGCTGTCCTTATCCCTTCCATTCAAGATGCCTTCTGCCTTGTCCATTCTCAACAGCACCCTAGAAAATGTCTAAGAGCATAATGTATGGAGTCACTAATGCTTTCTCCAAGAACCCTGAAAGAAGGTCTAGAAGCATAGTGGGAGGACCACCAGGGTAACCAGGAGAGAATTCTAGATGCAATGTTAAGCCTGACATACCAACCATTTTCTGTACCACAGGCTGGCTGTATGAATGTTGAGAAGTGATGTGATCTCTCTAAATCTCAGCCTTCTGGTCTGTGAAATGAGCACACACAGAAATATGCTGTGCTCAGCTCTTCCCTGGTTTCACGTTTTAACCATGATGCACACCTAGAAATTTGCTTAGACTGTGCAGAGATCAACATGATCTCTGGTCATGCAAGCAGAAAGAACATCTGAAAAGAAGATGAAAAGCACTCACAAGTGTGGATGGATGGGAGGGAGGCAGGGGGGGATGAGGTCAGAGGGAGATACAGGAGGATGGACTTGACCAGTACTCATGAGGGCACCATGTCATCCAAACAGATGGGCATGAATATTACCATCTAAGAGCCATTCCTACTGCATCTGCATGATGAGTGAGGGTTGGCACCCCAGCTGTCCGGGCAGCTGTCTGCCATGAGGCTGTGTACCCAGCTAAATGGAAAAATCTCTTCTAGAATTGATGAGCCATACTCAGGCAACAGCCAGAGCTCTGAAGCTCCACATCAATCACATTGTCCCTCACATGTTCTCTTTCCTTAATGTAGACAGACAAACACAAAGGGGGTATGGACTTCACTTAGCCCCTTCACTTCCAATTTACACACCAACTATACCACTTCTTCATAATAATACTTTCCTTTCTCTGAGATACGCATTAACAGTTGAAATGTATAAGGTCTAAAATGAGGATTTATGGCAAAAACTACAATATTAATCCAAATCTCAGGGAATGACCTCATTGTGGATTTGGGGATGCATTCTAGAAAGTTGGAAATCTAGGTGCCATAGAAGCTCAACACTGGAAGATTCATGTGAATGCCGTTTAAGTTTGCTTTACTTTACAGACATGGGATGGTAGGTCAAAGTCACACCATCTATGTGTGGAAGGACATTTGAATCCAGGATGCTCGACCACTGAACTTCAGTTCCATTTCCACTACTTCATTATTAAAATACACATGGACTACTCTTTCAAGTCCACTTCTGCCACTTACACCAAGTATCACATCAGGAAAGTCACCTAACCTATCTGAGCCTCAATTTCCTCATTTGCTAACAGATATACATAGTAACTGCAGATATATTAAGAGAATATGAGAGAAAGTTTAGGGGACCATTTTATACAATTCTCAGCACATAGAGGCCTTTAAGCAAAAGAAAAAAGGAGGAGGGACTTTTATTATTACTGTACTTTCCCCCATATAACCATTATTATTATCTTAACATATTCCTTCCCAGTATTTTTCCCCCCTGCAGTTTACTCACTTGCAATCACAGCTTACAGGTACTATTACATGTTGGTTTCTTCATGTTGCTGTACAATCTTCATAGTCCTCATTTTAGTGGAACATTAGACCACACTGAGTGGTAAGCACCATTACCCTGTCAGTAGCTGGCTTCTCATTTTTTACTTTGAGAAATTTTGTTGCAACAAACCTTTTTATGCATTTAGTTTAGTGCACATTTTGATTAAGTTCCCTTAGGCTAAATTACCCCCAAATAGGAGTTTTGAATATAATTATATTTCACTGTTAAGAAATACTTAAGTCATTGCAGAGTATATACACACACAGATTCATGAAATTCAGAATTCTTTTACAAAATATATATGTACACTCAAAAAGAAAGAAAATGTTAAACCTCTTAGAGACAATGACAGAATATATAATATTTGGATCAATCTATTTTGAAGGTATATTTAAGCACACGGGAGGAGCAGGACGTATAAGGAACGTGCTAACTTAGTGTTAAAGGCTAGAATGATGCAGACAGATGCAACATGACTCAGAGAAGGAACAAAACGTCCGAGGACTGGATTTATGGAGCTAGAACTAAAGGTATATCTTGGTTCAGTTACAAGTTAAGAAGTGAAGTCAAATAGCCTCTAAGCTTGAGATTTGCAAACATCAGATTTGCATAGAGACATTTACCCTCTTCTGCTTTGTATCTGTCTACTTAACAAATTAAAAAAATAAGTCTTCTGTAATACACTTTGTTCTCCTCCCCCAATCTCAGTCCATTAATACTAAGTTCAGTTATTTCGCATAAGAAAGGAGGAGGAGGAGTCATCTTCTCTTCTGCAGATAAATCATACTTTGTCTTTGCACTTGGATCCCCTTCCTGTTCGCAGAGCAGGAGAGAGAATAATGTAGAATTATCTTGTAGCTGCAGAGATTTGCAACCTAATCAATACCAAACTCCTGCTTCCTCATCTTCTGACTCCCACTATTTTCCCTCCGATGTGGACTTCCGGACAGGTGGACCTGCCTCCTACCAGCAGAGTAAGGGCACGTAAATGCCCTGCCTTATGAAATGTATCTTGTACACAACATGTGAAAAGCATGTCAGTAGATGTATTATTATTCCATTTCGACCTTATATGACATTGCTATATAACGCTCCATACCACTAGCCAAGGATGCCTTTTAAAAAATGAGATTCAAGAATGCCATTCTGACTTGTATGTTTCAGGGAAAGATTCTCAAACAGCAATGCAGCCATTCTCACACAGAAGGAGCACCGAAGGGCACCATTAGTAAGCAAAACAATAAAGAAGAAGAATGGTTCAAGAGACAAATTGTGGAAAAAGTAAAAATACGCAGACACAAATTCTTTGAAAAGTGCCCTACTTCAATCTGTTCTACTATTTGTAAAGTGCTTAAAGAAAATCAGAAGTGAAGTATGACTCAACAACCTAAGACATAATATTAAATTCATGAAGTTTCAGAACCATTTCTCCAAACAAAACCCGACTTAGAAGCTCCATATTTTAAACAGGGTGGAAGCCAGGTTGCGGGTCCTGGCGCTGTACTAGCATTGGCCTTGAGTTAATAATGCCATAGAAACCCCAATGGTGTGGGAGGCCTGTGTTGAAACCAGAACACAGAAGCCAGAGAACAAAAGTCAGGGGAGGGAGGAGGATGTGGCAGGGCAAGAAATAGAATACAGGGAAATTAAATGGGGAAAGGGGAGAGGGAAGGGAGGGGTATTGTGGGATCATGCCTATGATCTATCCTATAAGGGTACATGTGAATCTCTCTAAATGCAGAATATAAATGTCTTAACGACTATGAGAATGACATGAAGGCTCTGTTGGCCAATTGGATGGGAATGTTTCAGATTGTATATGGAAACAACACACTGTACCCCCGTGATAGTATTAATGTGCACAACTCTGATGTAATAAAAACATAAATAAATAAAGGGGAAATTTAAATGACTCCTGATTTTTTAATCCTTGTTACTCGGTCTTCTGATTAGAAAGTTTCGTCCATTCACATTCTAGGTTATTATTGATAGGAAAGGACTTAACTCCTCCAATGCTGTTGATTTGATGTCTGGCTGTTTTGTGCTCTCTCTTCCTTTCTTAATTTCCTTCCCATCTTCCTTCCTTAAAAGTGATTTTCCGTAGTAGTGTTTTTAATTTTTATATTTTTCACGATCAAGTCAGGTTTATTTCAAGATTAAAAGGATAGTTTTAGCATCTAATAATCAACTTGTGATCATATTAACAGAAAAAAAGGGGGGGGAGAAAATGTTCGTCTTGACAGATATGGAAAATGCATTCGGTAAAATCCACGACTCATTCATAAAAGCTCTCAGCAAATTTGGGATAAGAGCATCCTTAATCTGATGGAGAATATCTAAAAAACTCCCACAGTAATAATGAATTACTAAAAGCTCTCTCCCTGAGAGTGGACATAAGAGGTCTCTCTCACCTTCTCTCCTCATGACAGGGGCCCACTTCCAACTCTCCCTAGAAGTGCTTGAAACTTTCTCTTTTTTCTTTATAAATAGATTCTCTCTTTGTTATATCTCTTTGTTACCCTAAAAAAAAAAAAAACACACACACACACAAAAATAAGATAAGGGTCACTCTCCAGTCACTTCTCCTCGACACTGTATTGCAGACCTTGTAGTGTGTTTTAATATCTTGTTTTTCATTTTCGTGTATCTATGGCAGGTTGTTTGATATAAGGTTGCCATGAGACTTGCAAAAAACAGTTTATAACAAGTTATTTTAAAAACATGACAATCATCTTTACAAACAAATAAAGAGAAATGTAACAGAAATTCTTCCATTTTAAATTTTTTTTTTTAATTTCAGAATATGAAGGAGGTACAAATATTTTTGTTACATGGATAGCTTTTATAATGCTTTAGTCAGGGCTGTAAGTGTGCCCAACACCTGAATAGTATTCATTGTACCTGTTAGGTAGGTTTTTGCCCCTCCTCACTTCTTGATTTCCAACAATTTTTCCTTTTTCTCTGTGCCTGTGTGTACCCATCAATTAGTTCCGTACAATTAGAGAGTACATGTGGTGTTTGTTTTTCTATTCTTGAGACACTTCTCTTAGAATAATGGTCTCCAGTTCCACCCAGATTGTTGCAAAAGACATTAATTTATTCCTTATATGGCTGAGTAGTATGCCACAGTATATGTATAACCATATTTTGTTAATCCACTTGTGAATGGATGGGCACTGGGTTGATTTCACATCTTTGTGATTGTGAATCATGCTGCAATAAATATTCAAGTTCACGTGTCTTTTTTACAAAATGACTTCTTTTCCTTTGAGTAGATACCCAGTAGTGGGGTTGCTGGATCAAATAGCAAGTGTACATTTATTTCTTCAAGTATCTCCATATCATTTATCCATAGGGGTTGTGCTAATTTGCAATCCCACCAATGAGGTATAAGCATTCCTTTCTCTCTGCATCCTAGCCAGCATCTATTGTTTTTGGACTTTTTAATACAAGCCATTCTAACAGGGGTAAGGTAATATCTCACTGTGGTTTTAATTTGCATTTCCCTAGTGATTAGTGATAATGAGCATCTTTTCTTTTCTTTTTTTTTTTTTTTTGAGTGTGCGCGCCCCTCCCCTGCCACATCAACATTTCAGAGTAGGAATTCTAACCTGTAACTCCATCTTCCCCACCACAAAACCACCAAACATCCAATAACAACATGGAAAGAGTGAGTCCTTACCTACCAGTAATAACATTGAATATAATAGACCACTCTCGCTTTTTAACTTTTTGTTGTTGCCAGTCATATTTTTTTTTTTTCCAGTTTTTGGCCAGGGCTGAGTTTGAACCCACCACCTCTGGTATGTGGGGCTGGCAGCCTACTCCTTGAGCCACAGGCACCACCCCTCCAGTCATATCATTTTATACTATCTATCTCTCAAAATGCTGTTATTTTTGATGGTTCTGTGTTTTAATCTTCCTACTTAAGATTTAAGTAGTTTATATGCTGCAATTACAGCAGTAGAGTATTTTTTGTGTCCTTACTGTTGCTGGTGAGTTGTACACCTTCAGAAGATTTCTTATTGTTGAGTAACCTCCTGTTCTTTCAGATTAAAGAACTCCTTTTAGCATTTCTTATAGGAGAACTCTGGTATCAATGAAATCCCTCAGCTTGTCATGTTTGAAGAATATTTTTGCAGGATGTAACATTCTAGGGTTAAAGTTTGTTTGTTTTTTACCTTCTGCTCTTTGAATATGTCATGCCCTTGTTTCCTGGCCTGTAAGGTCTCCACTGAGACGTCTCCTGCCAGACCTATTGGAGACCATTCGCATGTTATTTTTTTTTTCTTTTTTCGTGCTTTCCTTGGGATCTTTTCTTATTTGTGACCTTTGGGAGCTTGGTTATGAAATGCCTTAAGGTAACCTTGTTTGTATTAAATTCTAAAGTTCTACCACCTTCTTGTACCTGAATATTAATATCTTTCTCTAAGTTTGGAAAGTTATCTGTTATTATGTCTTTGAATAAAGTATCTACCCCAATCTCTCTCTCGACCTCTTCTTTAAGGCAAATAACTCTTAGATTTGCTCTTTCGGGGCTATTTTCTAGATCTTGTAGGTGTGCTCCATTCTTATTCTTTTTTCTTTTCTGACTATGTCTTTTCAAATAGCCTGTCTTTGAACTCACTAATGCTCTCTTCTGCTTGGTCAATTCTACCTTTGAGAGACTAATGCATTTCTCGGTTTGTCAATTGAATTCTTAAGCCCCAGAATTTCTGCTTGATATTTTTTTATTATTTCAGTCTGTTTGTTAAATTTTTCTGATGAGCTTCTGAATTCCTTCTCTGTGGCATCTTAAAGTTGATTGTGCTTCTTCAGGACAGATACTTGGAATGCTTTGACTGAGAGGTGACCTCTCCCCATCACTCTGGGTTGGTCACTGGCACCTTACTAGCTGTTTTGGTGAGGTCATGTCTTCCTAAGCACGGTGCAACTCTGTTTCTATAAATTCAATTTTTTACATTCCACACGTATGTGAGACCATGCTGTGCTTGGCTTTCTGTGCCTGGCGATTTCATTGGGCATAATGTCCTCCAGGTTCATCCATGTTGTTGCAAACATCAGGATTTCTTTTTTAAGGCTGAATTATATATACACCCCATGCACACATTTTCTTGATCCATTTATTCACTGGCAGACATGTAGGTTGTTTCCACATCTTTCATCCTAGCTATTATGAATAATACTGCAAAGAGCATGGGACCACATGTATCTCTTTGACATTCTGATTTCATTTCCTTTGGCTACCGTATATGCAGTAGTGGGATTTCTAGATCATATATATGCTAGTTCCGTTTTTTGTTTGTTTGTTTGTTTGCAGTTCTTGGCCAGGGCTGGGTTCGAACCTGCCACCTCTGGAATATGGGGCCGGCACCCTACTCCTTTGAGCCACAGGCACTGCCCCTGTTTTGTTTTGTTTTGTTTTAGATACAGAGTTTCACTTTATTGCCCTTGGTAGAGTCCCGTGGCATCATAGCTCAGAGCAACCTCCAGCCCTTGGGCTTGAATGATTCTCTTGCCTCAGCCTCATAAGTAGCTGGAATTACAGGTGCTCGCCACAACACCCAGCTTTTTTTTTTTTTTTTGCAGTTTGGCCAGGACTGGTCTCAAACCTGCCACCCTCAGTATATGGGGCTGGCACCCTACTTACTGAGCCATAGGCACCACCCAGACAGTTCTGTTTTTAATATTTTGAGAAAATTCCACACTTTTTCATAATGGCTATGGTAATTATACATTCCTATTAACAATGGATAAAAGTTACCCTTTCTATACATCTTTACCAACATTTGCTATTTTTTGGCTTTTTGATAATAGCCATTTTAACAGGTGTGATGTGATACCTCACTGTGGCTTTAATTTGTACTTCCCTGACGATTAGTAACACTGAACACCTTTACATATACCCTTTGGCAATTTATATGTCTTCGCTGAAAAAAAGTCTTTTCAGGGCCTTTCCTCACTTATAACTGGTTATTTTATTTTGCTTATACATTTATCTTGTATATATAAGTTGCTCAAATATTTTAAATTTTAACCTCTTCTTGAATAAACTGGTTTGCAAATATTTTCTCCCATTTTATGGGTTGCTTTCTTACATTGTCAATTTTCACAGAAACATTTTATTCTGATTCTGTCCCACTTATTTATTTTTTTTTCTTTTGTTCCTTGAACTTTGGGTGTCATACAGAACCAAAATCACTTCTGAGACCAATGTCAAGGAGCTTTTCTCATTTTCTTCTAGCAGTTGTATGGTGTCAGTTGTTACATTTAAATCTTCCATCTCTTTTTTCTTGAGTTTTGTGTGTGGTATAAAATAAGAATACAATTTCATTTTTTTTTTATGTGCACATCCAGTTTTCCTAGCACCTCTATGAAAAAGTCTACCATTTTCTCATTGTTTACCTTGGCAACTTTGTGGAAGACGGGTTCACTATACACATGTGAATTTATTCTAGGTTTTATATTCTGTCCCATTGGTCTATGTGTCTATTTTTATGCCAGTAACATACTGTTTTGATTACTCTTGCCTTGTAATATAATTTGAAATCAACAGGCATTCTTCACTGTTCTAATTGTTAGGACAGAAAATACTTTTAGAAATCTGGGAAAAATGATCTTTGATCATGCCAAAAGTTATGATGGAGTTGGAGCAGATAGATGACTTACAACAGAAGAAAAAGTAGGACACATCTTATTTCTCAATATTTAAAAACAAAACCTGAAATAAATTTAATGCCTCTTCTAAACTCAAAGTTCAAGGTAAGACCTTCTAAACAGTTAACATGTCATACATACCCAAAATCACTTCTGAGACCAATGTCAAGGAGCTTTTCCATTTTCTTCTAATGGTTGTACAGTGCATTGCTAAGGTATATTTCGTAATAGACATGAAATTATTAACCCAGAAATATAAGAAGCACATGAAGCAACCAGTGAAAACATTCAAACTTTATGCAGGGTCCTTCACAATCACTTCTCATCTACCTAAGTCACATTACCCACACCTTTCCAAAATAACACCTCTAAGCCAGCCACATCAAGCTCCCCCATTATTCCAGAGCTCTAAATATCTTTGGGAAATTCCTTTTGACTAAGATATACTTCTCACACCTCTCTTTTGCTCTTCAGTATAAAATCAAATGTCAGATACAATTGTTCCAGGCCTCAGAACTGACAACATACTTTGTCTCATTTGTTCTCTACTGTATGGCTTATAATATTGGATGCTCAATTGTTTTTGCATTTTGTCTCTCTTATTAGATAGGAAATTTCACAAATATGAGGATTATACTTTATTCTAGGTACTGGCACAATGTCAGGCACCTAGCAGCCATTAAAGCCCTTGATAAATAATAAAATCCAACATGTACTGAGTGGTCCTTATATGCCAGGCCCTAAGATTTAAGTACTTTACATCCATTATCCTATTTAATACTTACAACTATTCAAGGTATTTCATATTATTTGCCATATTACATTTACTATTATGTGCAAAGTGAGGCACATAATAGTAAACACCTTGACCAGTTAGATGAATTCAACAAGTGATGCCAGGACTCGAACTCAAGCAGTCTAACTCCACAGTTTGAGTATTGATCACTCAGCTGAATGAATCACAAGTGTAAAAGCAAGTGAGTAGAAGATATGGAAAGATCAGGTGATTTTATACATCTATACTTTCTACCCAAATATTCAAAGTTAACATAATTCCAAAATACCCACTTTGAATCTCCCAGTAATTTTTGCCCTTTCTCTTCCTGTCTCACTGCCCTTTTGTCACTGTGCCTGACACAAATTTGATGCCTCAAGATGCTATGAAATAAACACAATCCCTCTTCCAAATTCACAAGCTTGGATGTGTAACTGTGCAGGTAACTTCATCCATTTAGCACATGGATAGATTCACAACTGATGGATAACCCAACACCCCACTAACAGGATCCATCCTTACCACTCCTCAATCTGAAAGCCAGAAGTTGTCATGATAAATGACATAAAAAGAGAAAATGTCAACTTTGATTCTCAGATCCAAATAGCAATAACTTCTCCAACTATTATTTTCATACTGGCTATGATCTCAGTGGATAATTTTAAGTTTAAGACATGAACCTTTGCATATTCTTGGGTGAGTTAGCCAGTTCATGACCTGACTGGAGTCACTCTACCTTAAGTGTCCTTTGAAAGACGGTCCTCAAATTATGGTGAAAGGCAATATTAGTTTGCAAGGATAGATTCCCAGCAGCTCTCTGAAGCCTTTCCAAATATTTATAAGCAACATAAATGTAAGCCTCCTTTCTTCTGATTTCAAAAAAGAAAAAATAGACATTGCAAAGTACAAGAAACAAACAGCAATGGGTGTCATGTGCCCTCAAAGCACAGAATGTTTTCAGAGAGGCAGTTCTTGGGTATCCAGAGCAATTGTTTCCAAGGGTCTGCTCTTTCATGGCTTTTAAAAGAGAGAAAGCAGCACTGAGAAAAATCATCATTGAGTTCCTATCACCTGGTGGGCTCTGGGTTTAGAGATAAGCATATGCCATCAACAAGTCTTTGTTCTTTTGGAGCCTGTAGTTTCATGATAAATCAGCTATGAAAAGTCAGCAGTGTGATGACTGCTCTGTTGAAGACATTCAGGGTGTGAAGAGATTATGTAACCATAACCAGAGATTCCACAAGATCTAAAAGACCCGGGAAATCCTTCACTGAGAAGTGGCCCTTAAATTAAACCCAAATAATAAATGGGCATAGACCAGAACCACATTCCAGGAAACATTACATCATGGCAAAAGACTGAGGAAACATTACAACATGGCAAAAGGCTGGAATGAACATGAATGTTCACTCTGACAGAAGGCTGGAGCACAGACAAGGTGGAAGAGAGTCAAGGAGTTAGGAATTAGGGAAAGTTTATTATTTACTAATTGATCAATAAAAATGTATTGAGCTCCTATAATGTGTAAATTCCTGTAGTATGTCTTGTTATGAAGTTAGAGGAATATGAAACAAAAATAATTTAGTCTAACTTTAGACTTTTTTCTTTAATTCCTTGACTAAGCTTCAAATGCTACTGACTCAGTATAATGTAGGCCAACCATTGAGCACTCTTAGTTTCCCTAAAGAGTTTGATATCCTAATAAAGAACTCTTTATAGGGGGCAGATCTGTCTGTGCAGTCATGATTTTGCAGAAGTAGTATACTTTCATGAAAACAAAATAACACCCTTGAGGCATGTCACCTAAGCATATGGTAATATTACTAACTAAATCCAAATTGTCTCTTTTTACATTCATTGTTAGGCTTTGGTAATAAAAACAATGCCTTTCGTTTGCATTTTCATATATTTTCTTTTGTTTGAATCCAACACTCTACCTGGGAGAGCATTATTAAAGAGGGGGAACAGGCTAGCAAGGTCAAGTAATTTCCCCCAGGCCAAATTAGTAAATAAAAAACCAAAATTAGAACCATAACTGGGTATAGTGGCTCATACCTATAATCCTAGCACTTTGGGAGACTGAGGCTGGAAGATCTCAATGCCAGGAGTTGGAGGTTACAAATGGCTCTACTGCACTCCATCCTCAATAACAGAACCATGCAAAGAAGAAAAAGGAAAAGGAAAAGAACCAGTGTTTCTCTGAGTCTTACGTGCTTTCTCTTTACAAAGTTTTTTCTCAAGATGTGACCCACAGGGATACTTGGTTGAAATACAGATTCCAGGGCCTTACCACAGAACTACTGTCTCAAAGTCTCAGGAGTCTTCCAAATGATAATTAGAGCATGCTTAAGGTTTCAGGACACTGCTAGTCACCAAAATCCAACAGAAGAACCTATTTCAAATAATTGTCAGAACATATTAAAATAAATATCATGGACCAAAATCCATACTAGAATATTCATACCAGCATTGTGCATAATAGTCCAAATCTGGAAACCACCTTAATGTCCATCAAGAGTTGAAAAGATAAAGCATTATATTCACACTGTATGTAACAGAGTCACAAAAATGGAAGGTCTATATGCAATATTGGTAACTCTCACAAACATAACATTGCATAAAATAAGTTAGACACAAAGTAGTCTATAGTGTGATTCTAGGTTTATGCAGTAAAAACAGATAAAACAAATCCACACTGTTGGAAGTTAGGGTGTTGGTCGCCCCAGCAACTGTGGGACAACTGGGATACAGGGTGACCAGAAGCACACCAGAGGGACTCTAGGTGTACTGATGAGTTTTGTTTCTTGATCTGGCTGCTGCTTCCGTAGCTGTGTTCACTTTATAAAAATCTATGTAGGAGCATAGTTATGAGAACTTTTCTGTATCTGTATTATAATTCAATACAAATAAGGAAAAAACAACAAACACCATTCCCTAGTTTTAAAACAAAAACTAGAAGTTGGTCTCTACTTGGCTGGGCCACCCTCAGGGGAGAGGCCATGCATAAGAGTCACTGCCTTCCCAAGAATAAGACATCCATCACTTCCTTGTCCTGATTTGGCTTCCTCTGTTTCTTTTCTAGCCAAATCTTATCCTTCTTCCAGTAACAGATTCATTATACCTGATTACATTCTCATTTGCTGGTTATAAAAGCAATACCTGCTCACTGCCCTCCCCCTCCAAAATCAGAAAATATAGCCAAGTGTAAAAGTATTTCTCTCCTTGAAATAATCACTATACACAATGTTAGTTTATTTCCTTTCAAACCCTTTTGTCCTAATTATACAAATGTACTTGACAGAATTAGAACAGTCCTTCTAATAGTTTTGTATCAGTATGACTATATGACTTGATACAAAACTATCAATATCATGTTGATACAAAACTCAATATGATATTGTGAGCATTTTATGAATCATCAAAAACACTTAAGATCATAACTTGGAGGACTTGTTCTTTAGCAACTGATCCTTGACAGTCAATTGAACTACCACAAGTATAAGCCCCTACATGGTAAGTAGTTATGCAGTTAAAGACATATGAAACCCATATCAGACCTTCAAGAGCTTTTAAGAAGATTGGGAGGGAGGAGGCAAGATGGCTGACTGGAGCCAGCTTTCCACAGAGGCTCCTGTCTAGAAGGAGAGTGAAAGGACAGAATTTTATCAAGTAAGCTGATGGTTTGGAGCTGAGCCAAGAGAGAAGATTGAAGAGCACACATAACCCCTGCTTAGGTGAGCCGTAACCTGAAGAAAACAAACAATAGGTACAAAACCCATCACAAAGCATATGGGAGTCCCCTTCCCATGAGAACAGCTCACAAGCAGAGTTCAAATCTCTTCTTATTCTATCCCATTGGAGAGAGCTGCTAAAAAACAGATCTCCTTCCCCAGAGAGGACCCATTAGTGTGCCTTGGCACTCTCCAGCCAGGCATAAAACTGAACATATACTCTACCCACAATTCTGAACTCCCAGCACTCCCTTCCACTCCCACCCCAGGTCTGGAAGCCTGTCCCCAGCAGAATCTATTCTTGGGCATTTTCTCGAGAGGTATGGACCAGGCATGGGCTGTTACAATTCTGAATCAGCAGCATGGATGTAAAGTGGGGATTGTGGTGTGAGGGAGCTATATGGGAGAGGGAGAAAGGGTGCCCTGGGTCACAGTGCAGTGGCAGTTCACACCCCTGGTGATATTTTGGAGAAACACTTCCCATCTCTCTTACCAACTAGAGGCAGCTAGTTCTCTACTCTGGTGGCAGCCATGGAAATGCAGGCCCCATGAGCAAAGGGTATGCCTGAGGAGGTACCAACATGGCAGGGGTGTGGTGGGAAGGAAACTAGAATATCTGCGCACAGAGGTGGCATACTCCCAGGGCAGGGCTGAGTCAGAATTTCTGCTTTTGTGAGCCCAAGATGCACCCAGCCCCCAGTGGAGCATAACTGGGACAAAAGCAGGCATGGCAGTGGCATCAGCTTAGGGAGGGGCAGGAACTGAGAGCCCTTTGTGAGCTTTAACTGTCCCCATCCCAAAACAGACTGCAGTGGAGACAGAGACACCACTTCTATGAGAATTGGAACAGCGGCAGCAGCACAGGGCAGGGCTGAGTCGCAGTTTCTGTGAACTTAAACAGCTCCTATCCCTCAGTAGAATATAGTCAGGACAGAAACACAAATTCTACAAGAATGTAAGTGGCAGCAACATCAATCTGGGCAAGGCTGGAACTGAATGACACTCCCCAGCTTCCATTAAGCCCCCAAGGTAGTCAGGCTTCAGCTCCCCTTGCTGGCTGGTGGCAGAGTGCAGAGGTCTGGCTGAGTAGACATAGATCTCCCTGTGACCCAGGCAGGTACAAACCACTGGTGAATCTGCTCACTGGAGGGAACCAGGCCACAGCCCTGTGGGGTTACCAGTGACCTGGTGTGACAGAGGTGCAAGGTGGGGAAGAAGGCATCAACCACCCTGGACTAACTCATTTACTGGGTGGGCCCTTCTGAATCCACAGAGCACCAGAGTGAGCCACACTTGAGCTGCCAGCAGACCCCTACTATCCAGTTGCTGGAGAGCTATTGAATTCTACCACTTGAGACTTGGGGCTGACTGAGACAATTGACTTGGAACTTGACCTGGGCCAATGACCCAAGGCCCTTCCAAGGTGGTACCCTGGTTGTGTTATTGTGGGAAGGTTTAATTTTCCTTTTCCAGTTGTTGCCCATGGAGGGCTGGGTGTCCTTGTTGTTTGTATTTCCCCCACAGCTGACACTTCAACCCAGAGTTACTGATTCACTAGGATTGGACAGAGACCAGCTAAAAACAAGACAGAGCCACCTAGCCCCACCACACCAAGCAGGTCCCCAATATTGCAAGCTGTAGTACTGTACAGATTCTTTGCAAAGCTGTAGGGTGAAAGCTGCAGTCACCATCACAGCCCTCTGCCAAAAGGCTGGTTAATCACTACTTCAGGAGCCCCCAGTCCAATTTCATCTTACCTGCTTATCTACCAAATAGTGAAAAATAATCATGGGGTGGAATCAGTAGAAAAACTCTGGCAACATGAATAATTGGGGTAGATCAACACCCCCAAGAAATGACAAGGCAGACATAGCAGAAGATTGTATTCATAAACAAATAGCTGAGATGTCAGAAATTGATTTTAGAATTTGGATGGCAAATAAGATTGATAGTATGGAAGTAAAGTTGAAATTAGAAATTCTAGGAATAATTCAAAAGTTGTCTCAAGTATTCATTGAATTCAAAGAAAAAATCACCAAAGATTTGGACACATTGAGAAAAGAATTTGCAGCTCTCCAAGATTTGAGAAATACAGTAGAATCCCTCAGTAACAGAATGGAGCAGGCATAAGAAAGGATTTCTGACATTGAATATAAAGCTTTTGAATGCTCCCAGACAGTGAAAGAGAGGAAGACAAGTGGAGAGCAAAAATGAATCATTTGCTCATAAACCTCTGGTATAATTCCAAAAAAACTAATATTCATCTTACAGGAATTCCTGAAGGCAATGAGGTTGCTTCAAAAGGCCCAGATGCTCTACTCCAAGAAATAATCCAGGAGAACATCCTAAACATGGCAAGAGATTCTGAAATTCAGATAACACATAGTTTCAGAACCCCAGCATGACTCAATCCAAATAAATCATCTCCCAGACACATTATAATTAACTTCACCAAAGTTAATATGAAGTAGAAAATTCTGTAAGTAGCCAGATGTAAGAAGACCATATCCTATGAGGAGAAGAATATTAAAATGACTGCAGATCCCTCTGCTGAAACTTTTCAAGCTATAAGAGGATGGTCATCAAACATTAACCTCCTAAACCGAATAACTTTCAACCCAGGATCCTGTATCCAGCTAAACTGAGTTTCATTTATGATGGAGAAATTAAATGCTTTAATGACATTCACATGTTGAATAAATTTGCCATTAGTAAACCAGCTCTCCAGGATATTATCAGACCTATCCTCCACAATGACAAGCACAATGCTCTACCACCAAAGTAAAATCACTCAGAAACTTTTGATCAAATTCCAACTTACACAGTGGCAAAATGATTAAAAATGTCCACTAGACTTTTGAAAAACTTGAAACCCAAAATACTACCAAGCTTATCAATACTCTCAATTAATGTGAGTGGTTTAAACTGTCCTTTAAACAGGCACAGGTTGACTGGCTGGATACAAAAACTCAGGCCAGATATCTGCTGCATTCAAGAATCTCAACTTACCTTAAAAAATAATATAGACGCATGGTGAAGGGATGCTCATCTATATTTCAGGCAAATGGAAATCAGAAAAAAACAGGCATTGCAATTTTATTTGCAGATACAATAGGCTTTAAACCAACAAAAGTATGGAAAGATAAGGATGATCACCTCATATTTGTTAAGGGTAACACTCAACATGATAAGATTTCAATAATTAACATGTATGCACCCAATCAGAATGCACCTCAATTTATAAGAGAGACTCTAACAGACATGAGCAGTGTGATTTCCTCCAGCATCAATAGTCTGAGATTTTAATGCTCCTTTGGCAATGTTGGATAGATCCTCCAATAAGAAACTAAGGAAAGAAATTTTAGACTTAAACTTAACCACTCAACATTAGCATTTTTTTTCAACATTAGCATTTAACAGACATCTACAGAACATTTCATCCTAACAAAACTGAATACACATTCTTCCCATCAGCCCATGGAACATACTCCAAAATTGATCACATCTTAGATCACAAGTCTAACCTCAGCAAATTTAAAAGAATAGAAATTATTCCTTGCATCTTCTCAAACCATCATGGAATAAAACTTGAACTCAGTAACAACAGGAATCTGCATACTCATACAAAAACATGGAAGCTAAATAACCTTATGCTGAATGATAGCTGGATCATAGATGAGATTAAGAAGGAAATTACCAAATTTTTGGAAAAAAAGATAATGAAGACACAAATTACCAGAACCTCCAGGATACCATAAAGGCAGTGCTAACAGGGAAATTTATAGCATTGCAGGCCTTCCTCAAGACAGAAAGAGAGGAAATTAATAAATTAATAGGACATCTCAAGCAACTGGAAAAGGAAAATCATTTCAATCCCAAACTCAGCAGAAGAAAAAAAATAACCAAAATTAGAGCAGAATTAAATGTCATTGAAAACAAAAAGATTATACAACAGATCAAAAAGTCAAAAAGTTGATTTTTTGAAAAGGTCAACAAAATAGATAAACCATTAGCTACCCTAACCAGGAATAAAAGAGTAAAATCTCTAATTTCATCAATCAGAAATGACAAAGATGAAGTAACAACAGACTCCTCAGAAATTCAAAAAATCCTTAATGAATATTACAAGAAACTCTATTCTCAGAAATATGAAAATCTAAAGGAAACAGACCAATACTTGCCAGTATGCCACCTTCCTATACTTAGCCAGAATGAAGTGAAAATGTTGAACAGGCCTATTTCAAGTTCTGAAAGAGCATCAACTATGTAAAATCTCCACAAAAAGAAAAGCCTGGGACCAGATGGCTTCACAGCTGAATTCTACCAAACCTTTAAAGAACTAGTACCTATATTACTCAACTTTTTCCAAAATATAAAAAAAGAAGGAATACTACCCAACACATTCTATGAAGCAAACATCACCTTGATCCCCCAAACAGGAAAAAACCCAACAAGAAAAGAAAATTATAGACCAATATCTCTAATGAATATTGATGCAAAAATATTAAATATGATCCTACCAAACAGAATCCAGCAACACATCAAACAATTTATACACCATGACCAAGTGGGTTTTATCCCAGGGTCTCAAGACTGGGTCAATTTATGTAAATCTATAATATAATTCATCACATAAACAAATTAAAAAACAAAGACCATAGGGTTCTCTCAATTGATGCAGAAAAACCTTTTGATAATATCCAGCATCCTTTCATGATCAGAACACTTAAGAAAATAGGTGTAGAAGGGACATTTATTAAACTGATGCCATCTACATCAAACCCACACCCAATATCATATTGAATGGGGTTAAATTTAAATCATTTCCACTCAGATCAGGAACCAGGCAATGTTGCCCATTGTCTCCACTGTTTTTTAACATTGTAATGGAAGTCTTAGCCATAGCGATCAGTCAAGTTAAGGTAATCAAGGGTATCCAAATAGGGTCAGAGGAGATCAAACTTTCACTCTTTGAAGATAATATGATTGTATATCTGGAAAACACCAGAGATTCTACTATAAAACTCTTAAAGGTGATCAAGGAATACAGCAGCATCACAGGTTACAAAATCAATACTCAAAAATCTGTAGCCTTTATATATATCAACAATAGTCAAGCTGAAAAAAACAGGCAAGAATTCTATTCCTCTTACAGTAATGCCAAATGAGATATTTGAGAGTTTACCTAACAAAGAACATGAAAGATCTCTATAAAGAGAACTATGAAACTCTGAAAAATAGGTTAAGATGTTAACAAATGGAAAAACATACCATGCTCATGGCTGGGAAGAATCAACATTGTTAAAATGTCCATACTATCCAAAGCAATATACAATTTTAATGCAATCCCTATTAAAGCACCACTATCATACTTTAAAGACTGTGAAATGTCTTGGGTATCAGTATAGGGTTGAAAAGATTTTTGTATAGAAAAAGGCACATCCAGCGTCCTGAGGGGGTGAAAAGAGAGGAAAAGTTCTGGGCAGCTGAGAAAGAGGTATTTAAGAGCCAGGGAAATGGGAGTGTTGTATGTCTCACAAGCTAGTGGGGTCTAATGTTTCATAGGGTGGTAAGGTTAGATTGAAGGAGAGTTTTTCTATTATTTCTTTTGTTTTGTGCTCATGTGCTATGTACTGAACTCTATCTGATAATCTTACATGTGTGAGGTATGTCCATCAGAAAGTAGCCCCAACTTTACCTCTGGGGCATCTAGCATTTTTTATTTTACTGATTCAGTACTTCTTTCCTCCATAGGAACTTTCAGAAGCTTTGATACATCATAATAGTGTGCTGGCTTGTAAGAGTAGCTAGCAAAAAGGAGGGTTTCAGGTAAGAATCAGGTGTAACAAACATGAGAGTGGGGGTTAGTAAGATATTTACAAATATAGGAGGGTCAGGTAGAAAGATAGTCCGTGCGTTCAGTCTAGGTCAATGTGGAGGGGAGAAGGGTCAGAATTGACAAGAGGGGGGATCCAGAGGAAAAGAACTAGGGAGAGGAAAAATTGGGTTTCTTTGGAGGGAAAGTCTTAGAAGGTGCCTTGTAGCACCGATATTTAAAGGTTCCAAAGAGGTCATCCCAGTTTTGAATGTGTGGGAGTAGTCAGACATCTTGAGAACAGTCATGGAGAAAAGGGAAGAATTGGGGATGAATGTTACACATTTATGGAAAAGTGGACTCTTCAGGGGTCCTAGTGAGTTTTAAGATGGTGGAAGATAGTACTTGTGATTTCCAGCAGGAGTCATCCAGGAGGTTTTTCTGTAGGACACAGCTTTATTAGGGATCAATGGATCCAGACTGGGGGGTTCCACAAGGCAAATGGCTATGGGGATACTGTAAAGAACTGTGTCAGGACCTGTCCAGTGATGAGATAGAGTCCTGTGGGGCCAGGGAGATTTGAGGAAGACTTGCTCCCCTGCCAATTGGTCTCTGATTTTCTCTGCTGAAGGTTAGGGTAGAAGGTGGTCTATTGTTTTTCTAAGTTCATCCCTTGTTTCCTAGAAGATAGGGAAATAGTTTCCAATAAAAGAGTCTGGAAGGGATCCAGGGCCCAGAATAATAGTTCTGCCACACATTATTTCAAAAGTGCTGTAAAAGAGGGGTTTTCAAGTCGTGAAGTGAATATGGAGTAAAGTGATGGGGAGTTTAATCCCATCTTGCTTGTGTTGGAGTACTAATTTAGTGAGATGTTGTTTAAGGATGTTGTTCATTTGTTCTACTTTCCCTGATTATTGGGGCCTGTAAGCCACATGTAAGCATCACTGAACTCCTAGGGTTTATGAGGTTTGGGAGGTGATCTGGCTAATGAAAACTGGGCCACTGTCACTCTGAATGGAGTTGCGGAGGCTTAATCTAGGAATAATTTGGCGAGGGAGGGTGGAGACAACTTCATGGGTTTTCTTGCCTATTGTGGGGAAGGCTTTGACCCACCCTGAGAAGGTATTAACATAAACTAGAAGAAGTTTATATTTTCATACAGGAGGCATGTAGTGAACGCAATCTGCCAGTCTTTTTTTTTTTTTTTCAGTGTTTGTCCAGAGCTGGGTTTGAACACACCACTTCTGGCATATGGGGCTGGCACCCTACTCCTTTGAGCCACAGGCACTGCCAATCCACCAGTCTTGTCCAGAGGTTTGGCCCCAGGCTTGATGTGTGTGAAAAGGGGATGTTTTTATGGCCTTCTGGGGTGAGACCTGGGTGCAGATTGTGCAACACTGGGTTATGTTTTAAAAGGGAAAATAGTCATGGGTGAGAAAGAAGCAGACAAAGAAGAGTGTGAAGAGGTTTGAAGCCAATGTGAAGGCTACTGTGGAGGGAAGAGAGGACATTTTGAGCTTGGTAGGAAGAAAGAATAAATTTTCCTTGTTGAAGGAACCATCCTATTTGTGTAGGAAGATGCTGGTAATTGTCCTGTTCCTCAGATGTATACACTGGAGAGAATTATTGCAGGACAAGTACTGGCCTTCTAGGGTGGGGTAGAGGGTAAGGGCACTGAACTGCTCATCTGACCTCCATATCAGCTTTTTGGTTGCTTTTGGAAATTGGATCTGTTTTATTTTGGTAACACTTACAGTGAATGATGGGTACTTCTTTTAGGAGTGTGGCTGGATTTAGGAGGTTTTTAATGAGTGTGGCATTGACAGTAGAGGAGTCTTGAGTGGCAATGAATCCTCTTTCTTGTCATATAGCTGCATGGTGATGGATTATGTGGAAAGTATACTTAGAATCTGTGTATATGTTGATGGAGAGGACTTGTGCACGTTGGAAGGCTTTAGTGAGGGCTAAGAGTTCTCCCTGTTGTGAGGAGGTGCTGGGAGGCAGGGTAATGGAGGCAATAGTATGGGAAGAAGACACAATAGCAAAGCCTGACAGTGTGATTGAATGAGTAGTGGTCTTACAAGAACTGCTGTCAATAAACCAAGGTCTTCAGGGTTAAGTAAGAGAGAGAGAGAGGTGTTAGCAAAAGGGTGTGGTGTTACTGCATTAAAGGCCACCAGTCATGGGATGCATTCTGGGAAGTGTGAGGATCATGTGAAGAGAGCCGCTCATGGAGCTAAGGAGTTATATGGCTGGTCAGGGAGAAACTGAAGGTCTGGGATTTTTATAAAGAGGATTAAAAGCTGAAGTAAATGATGTGTGGAGATTAAAGATGATAAGTATTGGTGTTTTAAAAGGGATGGAATATTATAGGAGGTAAGTAGATATTTGGGGGCATGGCAGGCAAGGTTCTGGGCTTCTAGGAGAAGGAGAGACATGGCTGCCACCATTCGGAGGCAAGGGGACCATCCTAGGGCTGTGAACTCTGTTTTGAGAGGAATGCTATTGGGAAGTGATTATCATGAGGTTTCTGTGTCACAATTCCTACTCCATATCCTTGGTGCTCTGACATTGAGAGGTAAAATGGGTAGCAGGGATCACAGAGATGAAGGGAGAGTGCTTGGGACAAAGAAGATTATAAAGAACTGAAGGAACTTGACCAAAGTTGGTGTGGATCTAGGAGATAAGTTGGGGAACCCTTATTGGAGGTGTGTAGAGGTTTAGCTGAGGCTGTGAAATAGGGAATCCATGCTCTAAAATATCCTAAAACTCCCAGAAAGGAGAGGAGGTCATTTTTCATTTGGAAAAGGGGCAAGGAGCCTGAACGCAATGAGTTTTTCTCATCACTGTAAGAGAATGGATATTGGCATTAGATAGAGGGAGAGATTAATTGGGCTTTGGAAGGGGATACGCTAAATCCTTTGGTAGTGAAGAAAAAGAGTATGTGAATGCTGTCTTGCCAGGAGGCAATGGGGGAGAGGCTACATAAAAGAAGGAATTGTGGAATTCCCTGGTAAAGTTAACTGCTGGAGGTCAGCCTGAAGTGCCTGTCCAAAGTAATGAGGGCAATCTCTAAATCGTTGTGGGAGAACTGTCCAGGTTAGCTGTTGGCTGGTGAAGGAAAAGAGGGGTTGGGAGAGTTCATGGATGGAGATGGTAAAGAAGGTATCATTGAGATCTAAAAATGTGTAGTGGGAGGTATTGGAAAGAATGGTAGATAGGTGGGTATAAGGATTAGGGAATATTGGGTGAACAGACTGAACAGTTCACTGATGACCCATAAGTCTTGCACTAATTTATATGAACCATATTATTTTTTTTTTACAGGAAGGATGGGAGTGTTTTAGGGTGAGTTAGTAGGTATAGAATACCAGCTGACAGGAGTCTGAGGATAAATGGTTTACCTCCCCTGATGACTGCCTTAAGGATTGGGTATTATTTAAGAGAAGTGTATGAATTTGGGGGTTGGAGAGCAATGAGAATAGGAGCATGATGGGAGTCAATAAAAGGGAAAGAAAGGTGTCCCACATGATAGGATCTATAGGGAGGTCAGATTGAGAAAATGGAGGGGATGTCAAGGAGTGTTTGGAGAGGAGCAGGATGGGTAGTGGAAGGTGGGGGCTGGCAGGAATCATCAGGGTTGCTTGTAATTTTGAGAGGATATCTCTACCTAGTAAGAGAATGCTGCATGGGATAATAAGAAATGAATGTGAGAGTGTCCAGAGAGTGAACACCGCAAAGTGGAATAGCCTGAGGGTGTAACAAGTCCCACCACAGAGATCTCTATTTGTTTTACAGAACCATTATAAGATGGCAGTGCAGAAAAGGTTGCCTCCATGTCTATTATAAAAGAAATTGGCTTACTTTCCACTAGCAAAAATACCTGGAGCTCAGATTTGGTGATTGTCTAGGGGGCATTCTGATTCTCCCAGAATTGTCAGTCTTCTGTAGCTAGGCCTAAAAGGTTGGGAAATTGAGCTAGGTCCTGGGAGTGACCGTAAGCCAGATTTTCAGGACCTGGGCAGTCAAACTTCCAATGAGGACCTCCACAGATTGGGCATGGTTTGGGGGGAGGGTTTGGATTGGGGCACTGGTTTGCCCAATGGCCTGGCTTGCTGACTTGAAACATGATCCTGGGGGAGATTACATTCTTTGGAGTGCCCTGATGAGTTTCAAGGAGTAACTGGGTTTTGTGTAATGGGCAAAGCCAAAAACTGGAGTTCTGAGAGGCGCCGCAGCTTATAAGTGTCTTCTCGGTTATTAAAAACCTTAAAAACCAGGGCGATGAGATCTTGCTAGGGAGTTGAGGCCCCTGGGTGGATTTTTGGAGTTTTTTCAGATCAGGCACAGACTGAGAGATAAAATGCATGTTAATAATGAGTCTGCCCTCAGAGCTCTCTGGCAATAAGGTGGTATATCAGTGGAGAGCTTCTTTAAGACAGGCTAAACTGGACAGGATTTTTATCCCACTTCTGGGTTATTTATTTTAATTTATCATAATTGACAGCCTTATGGGCTGCTTTTTTTAGTCCTTCTAAGAGACACTGGACCATGTGGTTACAAAGGCGGACCCCTGGAGCATCAGTTAGATAATTCCAACTGGGGTCATCTTGGGAAACAGTTCTAACCCCTTCTGGCAGGGTTTGGTCTATCCTATGTAGCTCTTCCACATGAATCTGAGCTTGATTCCAGACCTGCTCTCTCTCCTCTGAAGTTAGGGTGAAGGTGAGGATGACATATAAATCATGCCAGATGAGATCATATGATTGGGTTAGATATCTAAATTCTTGAAAGTATTTTGTGGGATCTGTAGAATAAACCTAATCTCTGACTTAAGACAGGTCTGAGAAAGAAAAAGGGACATGAACCCTAATCATGCCATCCATTTCCACAACCTCCCAAAGGGGGCATCGAGGTTGTGGTGATCTGGAAATGGGAGGCCCAAAGGTGTGGCCAGGCCTAGTAAGGGGTGGGGAAATTGGGTCCACTATGTTTCCTTTCTCTCCTGGTTCTGGCATCTTTTCTTTCTCAACCATGTGTGACAGAAGGCAGGTGGGGATGGGGTGGAAGGGATGGGGTGGAATTCTGCAGGTAGGAATGCTGTGGGTATTGTGGAGAGACAGAAGCGGGGGTGTCTGTGGGATCAAAAGAAGATAATGGAGATTCAGATGGATCAGGGAAAGCTGGTTTCATCTGCGCAAGGAAAATCTGAAAGGCTTCACAGGATGAACACAGAGAAGGGATGTTTTGGAGAAGGAGCAAAGCCTGGATGTAGGGAATTTCTGACCATTTGCCTTATCTCCAACAACAATTATTGAGATCAGTGAGGACTGAAAGGTCAAATGTGCCATTTTCAGGCCAGTGCGAGCCATTGTTCAGTTTTTACATAGACCAAACAACAGTAAAGAAAAAGAGAAGGCATTTAGGCTTTAGATCAGGATAGAGCTTTAGAGGCTTAAGGTGAGTTAAAAGGCAGCTTAAAGTTGAAGATGGGAGAAATCCATGTCTGAGTGGTCTCCATATTGGAAAGTGAACATAAAAAAAAAATGAAGTTAAAGTGAGAATGTAAAGAAAGGCCATGGATGACTGCAGCTGGGATAAGAAAGGTACTAGGCCTCCTCATGTATGTGAAACCAGCCAGGAAAAGTGAGGCTGAGGTTAACCAGCTGGATAAAGTGGCCCAGGCACCTAAGAGGATGGCCCCAAACACAAGGCACTAGACAAAGAGCCTGGCTCGCTGAGGTGAGTGCATAGGTGGCTGGGGCTGGGATTGGGGGATACTAGGCCTCCCCACATGAAATCAGCTATAAAAAGCAAGGAGGAAGATCTGATGGCTGAGGTCAGGGAGAATAGGCCTCCATGTGTGACTTTGAACCAGCTGGGGAAAAAATGGAGGAGGGGGAAGAAGGAAGTATCTGAGGGCTGAGGTCAGGGACAGTAAGCCTCCTTCCTTCTCCAAAAAAATAGAGGAGGAGGAAGAAGGAAGCATAAATGGTTTTTAAGAGACCCAGAGATGGGGGGAGAGGGAAAGAGAAGTTAAAAAAATTCGGAGAGTGGTTCTAGACAAAAGCTCACCTCACCAATAAATGGATAAATTTCAGGCAGGGGTCAGAGGAGTCCCCTGTTTCCCTTCATCTCATTGGAACAAGAGTCCATCTGGCTGAGTCCTATGGGGTGTCTTGGCGCCCAAAGGGAGCTTTCCCTGTTCTGGGTTCTACACACCAAAATGAGAGGTCAAAGACCAAAAATAAAAATTATTCTGAGACAGGAGATGAAAGAAAAAAGGAATCCAGTTTCTGTATGGACAACAGTGGCCTTTATTCCATCCCAGTGAGGGAGATTGAGTCTGAGAAAGAAGTCAGTGCATGGGTAATGGTGGATGGGGGTTTTAAAGGTAGGAAGGGTGGTGACTGGCCCATTCACCTTTCTTAGGTGGGACATCTGTGAAGAAGGGTAGGGGATTAGCCCATCCACTTTTCCATGGTGGGACATCCATCAGGAGAGTGGGGGTTGATCCATTTAGGGGGGTCTGCTCTATTTGGGCAGGGTTCCTACATTTGACTCTATTATGAAGGGCCAACTTTTCACATAGGACAGTTCTGCAGGGCTGACTGCAGGACTTGGGTATGAGCAAATTTTAGTTTATGTGGGGTCCCTGGAACCAATCCCCTATGCATTCCAAGGGACAACTCTATCCTAAAATGGCATTCAGGTGACAGCTTTTGTAGGAAAATTTGGCACCAACAATTACCTAAAGGTATTACATTTGGCATTCACAGATGAAGGATGAGCTGTGAGCAATCACCTTCAGCAGAAATTGCATTGCATCATCCCTATTGTTTAAAATCCAGGGACAACTCAGAAGTCTAAACCTCTCAGTGGGGCTTATGAGATGTGTAAAGAAATGGCCTCATCATTCTTCTCATTGTGCAGTCCACAACTCCTACCCCTAGGCTTGTGCACATGCTGTCTTCTTCCACCTGTCATCCCCTCCACTGGGATAACCTCTCCCCATTGAGGATCCCCATTTCCCCTTCGAAGAAGCCCATGCTGTCAGCCTCAGCTAATATCTCTCAGAGTATCCAATACTTCTCCTTTAATGACCTGATCCCATTGTGTAGAAAACATTTCATTGTCTCTTGCTACAACTGTATCATAAGCTCAATAAACATGGGAATGTTGCCTTCCTTTCCTTTTTTTCTAGAGAAAAATAAAGCTCCAGGGAAAAGAATTTGGTGCTCAGAAAACATGTTTAGGATGGGATAGATGGATAGAAAGATAAGAGTTCAAAAAAAAAAAGTAGTATAAAAATACACATTAAAATATTTTAGCCTCACAAATTTAGACCTATCATAGAATTTATATAAATTATGTTTTATTGCATTAGATAATTTTGAAAGCCTGTTCTGTGCCTGGCATGCATCAGGGCACTGCAGATACATCAGTCTACCATTGGAGGTAGACAATGTACATTATAAATAAGTTACCTAGAAGGTTAGAATGTAATAAGTTCTATGGAAGAATACTGAGCAAGAAAAGGAGGTCAGGAAACCTGGGCTAGCAGAGTACAATTTTTAACAGGGTGGTTGCAAAGATGTGGGGGAGGGGAGGGAAGAGCAGAGAAAGGGAGAGCCTTGCAAATGTGCAGGCGGAAGTGCTCCAGACAGAGGAACTGCCTTTCCCTAGCTCCCCCATCAAGGGCTCTCAAAATAGCACACTTGGATGACTATAAGCTGGCTGAATTGACCCCACCACAATCATCTTGGTACTAAGATTAAAAACTTCTTTTACCTATATGCCAAAAAAGCATTTTACTTATGTTTAACTGTTTAATACATCAATATCACATACTCACTGGAACTTTCTATCATCATAGACTGACTTTATAAATCAAGGGGTTTTTTCAATAAGCAAAAAACTTGAGAAAGAGAAATAAAAAAAATAAATAAAACATTTTCAGCCAGTGTGTATTGAGTTAAAAATGTTCATTTGCATTAACTTTACTCATCTGAGAATTTAATGGCCTTAATTATTCAAACAGGCAAATGCCTATTCAAATGTAGGAAAATTATATAATGGCTGTGATGAGTCTCTTCTTATTACTGCTTTAATAACTACAAACTTCAACTGGTACCAACAATTATATTACCATCAGTGCCTATTTTACTCATTAGAAGTTGAAGGATGCTGAAGCAGTGAGCTTGAATAATTTTTTAGCCTTTAGTAATGATGATAAGCTTCCTTATTTGCCTTCTCCCCATCTGGTTTGCGTCAATAGAATGATAAAGAAAAGAGTGCAGCAAATTTAATTATGGGGACCATGTTTCAGAGACTGATAGATACGTGTACTGTTCTAATGAGGACCTGTTCAGACTCATGCTGCCAAATTTGCTTAGGCACTCATTTCAAAATAAGTTGTTTTTTTTTTTTTTTTTAATTCTAACTTTTCTGAAATGGTTTCTATGATTCTGGGCATAATAATAACAATAATAGCCCGTATTTGTTCATGCTTACTATGTGCCAGAAACTGTGCTAAAATGATTGAAACTTATTATTTCATCAAATCCTCATAACTTTCCTAATAAATGATGCACTATTGTTACTCCCACTATCCAGATGATTAGACCCCAGAAGTTATTCCTTAGGTCAGCAGTGATCAACCTGTGGGTTGCAACCCTTTTTAACAATGAAAATACAGTTTAACTCCATTCAGTAAAATATTAGTTGTGGGTTTGTCATAAATAGCTTCAATTAGTTTAAGAAATGTGCCACCTGTGCCTAAATTCTTCAGTATTCTAATTAGAAAAGGATGCTGGATTTTATCAAATGCTTTTTCTGCATCTATTGACAGGATCATCTGGTCTTTGTTTTGCTTCTGTTGACATGGTGAATAATGGTTATGGACTTGCATAAGTTAAACCAGCCTTGCATCCCTGAGATGAAACCTACTTAATCACGATGTATGACATTTTTGATGATAAGCTATAATCTATTGGCTAAAGTTTTGTTGAGAATTTTTGCATCTATATTCATTAGTGAAATTGGTCTGAAGTTCCCCTTTTTTAGTTCAGTCTTTTCCTGTTTTTGGTATCAGGGTGATGTTTGCTTCATCGAACACATTGGGGAAGATTCCTTCCTCCTCAATTCTTTTGAAGAATTTCTGCGATATAGGAATAAGCTCTTCTTTGAAGGATTGATAGAATTCTGGTGTGAAGCCATCCAGACCAGGGCATTTTTTTGTTGGGAGTTTTTTACTGTTTCTTTGATCTCAGTGCTTGAAATTGGTCTGTTCAGGAGATCTATTTCATCCGGGCTAAGTCTAGAGAGAGGGTGTGATTCCAAATATTGATTCATTTCCTTCACATTGTTATATTTCTGGGCATAGAGTTTCTGGTAGTATTCAGAGATAATCTCTTGTACCTCTGTGGCATCAGAAAGCTTTTCCACTTAGAAATGGAACCAGACAACATTGTCCTCTGTCACCATTACTATTCAACATTGTGTTAGAAGTTCTAGCCAATACAATTAGACAAGACAAGATAATAAAGGGCATCCAAATGTCTCAAAAGAAAAAAAAAATGGAAAAGTGAGCTTTGAGGTATCTTCACTTGTCCTATCAACAATCTTCTCCACAGCTACCCTATAGCAATGACAACCAACAGTTTCACAAATGACAAACCAGCAACCTAGCAGCCACTGGAGAAGGCAGAACAGCTTTGGAGCTCCCCCTAAAAAACCCTTCCTCAAAGAACTGTCATTATTTGACCTGTCTGGCAGTTCCTTAACTCCTTAAATATTTACTCATGGGGTTTGCCTGTAGTTTTTCTAACTCAGAGCTTGCTTAGCACAAACATCCTTTTCCCTGGGGTGTCTAGAAAGTAATTGGTGGCAATTGTTTAATGTTGCATCTGCCTGATGTGGGAATAACAGGAAAAACAAGAAGCTGACCCAAGAATTTAAAGGGAAAAGTTGAGGAATGAGATGTCCAGAGGCTTAGAAGAGCTCCATTATACCTCTGAGGAACTAGAAGGCAGTATACATGCTCAACATACAGTGCCAAAACAACCCAGTATCCACAGGCCAAAAGATGGACCTGGGACAAGTATCAGGTAAAAATATTAACTCAGAAGGGATCATTGACATAAATGTAGGAGCAAAATAAGGAGCTAGATAAAGAACTAAAACTCTGAGATCAAAACATAGGAGTAAATCTTTGTGACTTGGATTAGGCAAAGGTTTCTATTTATGACACAAAATACACAAATGATAAATTAAAAAATAGACAAGTTGGGCTTCACCAAAATTAAAAACTTTTGTGCTTCGAAGGACACCATTAAAGTTGAAAGATAACACACAATGAGAAAAATATCTGTAAATCATGTATCTGATAAGGAACTTAAAAATGTGAAAAATGGGCAAAGAATTTGAATATACACTTTAAAGAAATGCAAATGACTAATAATTTGAAAATACGCTCCTCTCCCACATTACAGAAATATAAATCAAAACCACAATGAGATACTTCATACCCACTTAGATAGTGAAAATTGAAAAGACAGATAATAACAAGTGTTGGCAAGCATGTGGGGAACTCAGAACCTTTAGACATTGCAAGTGGGAATATGAACAGCACAGACATGTTTGCCACAGGCAGCAATTAGGTGTTTCTACACACTCAACTCTTAGCTGTTATTGAGGAGAAAACAAAGGTTTATACAGCAGTTTGGTGTTTGGTTCACTTGACAAGCAATGGAATTAATAAACCCCTCACTACTTTACCAGGAAAGCTAATCAATTCAATTTGTCACTGGCTTTCACTTTATCCCATATGTCATGCACACCTTCTTTCATAATCCTTTGAACTACAGGGATAAATTTTCTTCAGACTGATACCTCCTGAGAACAGCATCAAAGAACAAGATTATTTAATAATCCTTATAAAATAATTTTCTCAGTCCCATTTTACAGGTTGGGACCATGAAGTCCAGAGAAGTTAAATGAGCCAGAGCACAGAGCTGCTGTATATCAGACCAGAATGTAGACTCATGGTTGGTGTTTAGCTGAGCCCATGTGCTCCAAGCTACACACCCCACGGCCACCTCCCTCTTCAGATGGGAAGAGGGATTAACAGACAACAGACAAAGGGCAGAATCCACCCTAGAGCCCAGGCTCAGGAGTCCCTGGAATTTAACACACCAAAGGCCACTGTCCCAGAATCCCTACTCTTTGTAGGGATTCTGAAGGGACTGGAGTGGACCAGACACGCCCCTCTGTCCTAACCCCTGTGGAAACATTTTGAAGCCTTTGGAGCCCACATTCATGACCTGCTAAGCCTGCGAAGCACTGTCCCATGTGAACACGTGGATGTCAGCACCCACTGTCCCCTGCAGGGGAGGCTCAACTCACATCCCTCAGTCATCTTTCCTTACTGGAACTAGATGTGTTCCCTAAAATCAGCAGAAAATCCCAGGTTTCAGCACCATGATCTTAAGTCCCTCTGAAGTTGGATGTCCCCTGGTTCTTGCCTCCCAGTCCAAGAATGAGCCCAGCCTAGCTGATGATGGAGTGATCCCAAATATGAAGTCGTCACAATATCATTTATTTATTACAGAACACAAGCACACATTCATTCTGAGACCTATCTCAAAGGGACCTAAAACAGTTCCAGACTTTATATTATTTTACAAGGCTACAGTTGCCAGAACAGCATGGTAGTGATATAAAAGTAGAGACCAAGACCAGTGGAACCCATCTGCCTACAACCAACTGATCTTCAAAACACACAGAATATACCTGGAGAAAGGAAGCCCTGTCCAGAGTTCTTACTTGATCAGACTCCAGCTGAATTTGAAGTGTTCCGTGCAGCACCCTACAGGATTTTATATTGGTGGGACTTGGGGTGATGGGGAGGGTTTACTATGAGAAGAATGGAAACGAGGTGCTGAGGTTAAAGTCACTTTGGAATTTCCCTACATGGCTGTAGCAAATGCCTGTGCTGTCCCCTCTTCTCATCTTTTTTTTTTTTTTTAATTATTATTATTTTTTTATTGTGATCCATTGAGAGTACAAAGAATTAGGTTACACTGATTGCATTTGTTAGATGAAGTTCCTCTTATAAAAAAAAAAATATAGGGCAGCACCTGTGCCTCAAGGAGTAGAGTGTGGGCCCCATATACCAGAGGTGATGGGTTCAAACCCAACCCCAGGCAAAAACTGCAAAAATAAATACATAAATAAATAAATAAAAATGAAGTCCTATCCCTAAGATGGGTGCCATACACCTTGACCCCATCCTCCTCCTTCCTCCCCACTCCCTCATTCTCCTATTTCCCCCCCCCCATTGTATTAGCTAATCTACTGCCTTCATATTAGAATTGAGTACATTGGATTCTTGCCTCTCCATTTTTTTTTTAGTATTTTTTTTTATTTTTTCAAATCAATATGAGGGTAGAATATTTAGGTTACATTGTTCTCACTTCTGGGATAAAGTTCCATTTGTGGAAGAGCCCCTCATCCAGGGGCGTGTTATACACCCTCACAATGTGCACATGAGGTGAGATCCCACCTCATGCCCTCCCTCCTTTTGCCAAACATCCTGCCCCCTCCACTGTCCCTCTTTTCTCTACCCCAAACTGGACTATATTAGTGTTTTATTGTTCTTATAAGCATGTAATTGTTTCTATATTGGTTTCATATTAGTATGGAGTCCATTGAATATTTATTTTTCCATTCTTGCAATACTTTACTACGAAGAATGTATTTCAACTCCATCTAGGTAAATGTAAAAGATGCACAGTCTCCATCTTTTTTAGTGGCTGAATAATATTCCAAGGTATACATATACCACCATTTGTTGATCCATTCATGGGTTGATGGACACTTAGGTTGTCTCCATGACTAGGCAATTATGAATCAAGCTGCAATAAACAAACGTTCTAGTGCATATGTCTTGGTGGTAAAATGATTTTTGTTCTTCTGGGTAGATACCTAGTAATGGGATTGCAGGGTCAAATGGAAGGTCTACTTTTAGATCTTCAAGTATTCTCCATACTTCTCTCCAAAAAGGCTGTATTAGTTTGAAATCTCACCAGCAGTGTAGAAGTATTCCCTTGTCTCCAAATCCTACTTTGTTATGTGGGCTAAACTCTCTGGAGTTAGGGGATATCTTGGAGTGGCTTTGATTTGCATTTCTCTGCTTATTAAAGACAATGAGCATTTTTCATGTGTTTGTTGGCCATTTGTCTGTCATCCTCAGAGGCATTTCTGTTCAAATCTCTTGCCCGCATATAGAAAGGGTTGTTTGCACTTTTCTTACTGTTTAATTTGAGTTCTTTGTAGATTCTAGTTATCAGGTCTTTTTCAGATTCATAACATGCAAAAATCTTTTCCCATTCCAAAGGCTATCTGTTTGCTTTGTGTGTGGTACACTGAGCTTGATTAAATCCCAGTTATTTATTTTTGGTGTTGCTACAATTGCTAGGGAGGGTCTTTCTCATAAAGGTTTTTCCCAGGCCAATATCTTCAAGTGTTTTCTTCACACACTCTGCTACAATTTTTATTGTTTCATGTCTTAAATTTAAATCTTTTAGCCAACAAGAATCAATTTTTGTCAATGGTAAGAGGTGCGGGTCTATTTTCAGTCTTCTACATGTGGATAACCAGTTCTCTCAGCACCATGTGTTAAATAAGAATCCTTTCCCCTGTTGCATGTTTTTGTTAGGCTTATCAAAGATTAAATGACAATATGCAGCTGGGTTTCTCTCTAGATTCTCTATCCTATTCCATAGATGTATGTCTCTATTGTTGTGCCAGTACCATGCTGTTTTGATCACTAAACCTTGTAATATAATCTGAAATCTGGCCACATGATGCCTCTAGATTTGTTTTTATTTCTAAGAACTGTATTTGCTATTTGGTGTATTTACTGGTTCCATATGAATCAAAGTACTATGATTTCAAATTCTTTAAAGTGGACATTGGTTCTTTGATGGAGATTGCATGAAATCTATAGATTGTTTTGCATGGTATGGACACTTTAACAGTGTTGATTCTTCCCAGCCATGAGCATGGTATGTTCTTCCATTTGTTGACATCTCCTATTTCTTTTCTTAAAATTTCATAATTCTCTTAATAGATCTTTCACGTCTTAGGTATTTCATCTTCTTTAATGATATTTTAAAAGGAATAGAGTCTTTGATTTTATTCTTTGCCTTACAATTATTGGCATATATGAAGTCTACTGATTTGTGGGTGTTTATTTTGTTTCCTGGGATACTGATACATTCCTTGATCACTTTTAAGAGCTTTCTGGTTGAGTCCCTGGGGTTTCCTCCTTCCATTTCAACTCTGTGCCCACCTTGGATTTGGCTGCAGCTGAGATGGGCAGTTTCATGCAGTCTGGGACTCACTTGCTACTGACAGTATATCGCCTCATGCACTGGTTTTCTCTAGCACAGGAGACTATACTGTTTTGGAAGATAATGAGATTTAATTTCCTAAGGGATGTTCTCAATCAGTGAGAGAAGAGCCAGTGGATAAATGCTTCAGAGTCTGGTCTTTCAGGGGACATTTCTGAGTTTTCCGCTGCTTAGGAAGACCTTATGTTAGCTGCTCCTTTGCCATTTTCCTCTCCTCACTCCCTCACCCCTGCTTCCTTTTTGCATCTGCCAAACAGACTACCTGCCCCCTAACCTTTAGCTGAATCTCCGCTTACAGGGATCCAAATAAAATCAGGACCAAGCCCTAGTTCTTTTGTCTCTGATACTCCCTTGATTATCCCATTTGGAACTACCATCCTGGGCTTTGACCCTGCTAACAAGGTTGTTTGCCTGAGCCTTGTGCACTCTATTGTATAACATGTTGGTCTCAACTTGACCTATGCTAACAAGACAGGCCAGTGTGTATGCAAAGTGGGGCAAGAAGCTGCCATGCTGCTACAAAATGCTGATTCATGAAAGTGGAGGCAGTGAGAACATGCCTGGCAGACTATCCTGCATCTCCTATCACTAGGGGCCAGGTATGTGTGTGTGTGTGTGTGTGTTGGGGTCTGTCAGCTTCTTTGCTTTCCTCCCACATAGGCACACTTAACGAAATCCTTACAGAAATCAACTTGGTTTGTCCTTTTCAGAGGAGAAGGACTAATTTTATTGAAATTTCTTTCTTCAGTAGGTGTTTAGCCTCAGGGATTCGAACAAGGAACCCATGGACCACAGATCAGTGGTAAGATAGAATTTAATTAGACAGAAAGGAATACAGAAGGAGTAAAAAGCATCCCAAGAACCCTGGCTGAATTTTCACGGGTAGCTCCAACAGAGCTGCTGGTATCCCATCTTGCATTTAGGAGTGCAAGGAGGCAAAAGGAAGGAGTTGGTGTGCGTGTGCACCCTTCAAACTTTCAGGACAGTTTTGGGTCATTCTTTTTTTTTTTTTATCTTTTCTTTCTTTTTTCTCCTGATTATAAAAGAAGATTCTCCAGGTTATGTTCAAGGCCTAGGGCCCAATTCTGGAGTTTTTCTCTAATGCCTGGGTGGCTTGAATAACAAATTTATCTTTTAATATAATTTGGTTCTCTAAGGAGTCAGATGTCAACTAAGGGTGATTTTTTTTTATTTCTTTGTCTTGTTTTGTTTTGAGACAGAGTCTCACTATGTTGCCCTTGGTAGAGTGCCATAGTATTACAGCTCACAGCAACCTCAAACTCTTGGGCTTAAGCCATTCTCTTTCCTCACTCTCCTGAGTAGCTGGGACTACAAGCCCCCATCACAAAGCTTGGCTATTTTTTGGTTGCAGTTGTCATTGTTGGTTTTAGCCAGCCTGGCTGGGCTTGAACCCATCAGCTTTGGTGTATGTGGCCAGTGCCCTACTCACTGACCTACAGGTGCCGAGCCAACAACTAAGTGTGTTTTATCATCTCTTTCCTAAGCCACTCAAGAAAGGCTTGGGGACCTTCATTTTATTCCTGATAAATAGTAGACAACTTAGAATAATTCATAGGCTTTTTCTTGGATTGAAATAAACCTTCCAGGATACATGTTAGAAATGTTTATACCACCAGTCACCTTGTTTCTCAGGGTCTCATTCAGGATCCTCCAAGGGAACTGCCTGTCTTCTCATGGGGGTATTTGTCCCTTTCCTTAGAGGACATGCTGCTATCAGTATTGGAGACGAACCACACAAATCACCCCACTTTCTAGTTTCATCTAAGACTTCATTTTTCTCATTCAAAGTTAGTTTGATCTAGTAGTAGCATTACATCTCTCTAAGTAAGGTCAGAGATTTGTCCTAAATTTTGGAGAACATCTATGTACATATCTGGGTCATGAGATATTTTCCTAAATCAACTTTAATTTGTTAAAATCTGCCAGAGAAAATGGAGTGAATACTCATGCATTTCTCCTTTCACCACCCATGGTTTCAACCAAGGAACACAAACAAGGATACAGTTATTTTCTGGGGGTCCCAACAGGACCAGAAGAAACTTTGACACAGATTCTTTCTTGGGGTTTTATAAAGCCATAGAGGAAGGAGAAGAAGGAGTAAATGCTGGGTTTGAACTAGATGGTGACAGCATCTCTCTCAGGAATCCCTGGCCATTTGGGGATGTTATGACATCTAGGAGAGCTGGATCTATCTGACAGGTTTTACACAGCTGGGGTTTGTCTCTGAGAAAAAACAAAGCTTCCACATAGGGCACTTCAGACGACTTCCTTTCTTTTTTGCAAAAAAGATCTAACTAAAAAATGGTGTCATAATTTAGAGTACCCTTTCGTGGCCATCATTCACCATTGGAGAGTTGATCCTGAGGCCAGGCCTGGGCACAGAAGAAAACAATACATTCTTTTATCAATGTCTGGGGACCAAACATGTCCCAGTGCTTCACAATACAGCCCAGTGGCGTGTTCTGGCAGTGCAGGCTGAACTATCAGGTACCCAGGAGCCATAGTGGTCGCACCTCATGAAAGTTATCTTGGTGAGAGAACATGTTACCCTGGTCTTCTCTTAGAGCAGTAGTTCTCAATCTGTGGGTCACAAACCATAGGAACTGTATTAAAGGAAGACAGCATTAGGAAGGTTGAGAACCACTGTCTTAGAGAGAGAGAACATTACCCATCTGTGGGAAAGCACAAACATCCAGCATCCTAATCAATCCCAGCTTTTGTGTTCCTGGGTTGTCAAAGCATCCTTTGACCAATTCAGAAAGCATTCCAGCAAACAAAAGGAAACGTCCTGTCCTTCTGATGTTTGGGGAAGAATCCCTGAGGAGTGTGGCCTCCCCAGCCCCTGCACTTGTCTGGATTTAACCATAATTACCAGTGTAGCTCATACTCACTGCCTCTCCTGTGCTAATTACTTGCTAACAGCACAGCCTGAGAAATCAGGTATCCACGAATCAGGTACCACCTGACACAAATGCAAGTTCTGCCCCTTTCTGTGCCTGCCATTGAGTGTATATACCTGTCAATCAAAGTAGGGGTGAGCCCCACCCTGGAGAAAATGGTGCTCAGTGTTCTCATGTGATAATTGTTACAAGCTTTTTCTAAATTCCCAGTAACAAAGGAAAATAGGCTTTTTAACATGAGCAGGTCTTAAATGCCATGTTTTTTAACATCCTTTCTTCCCCCAAAAGTTAGCAAGGCAACAATGATTAAACTCAGTAACAAATCTAATACAAAACTTTTGTATGAGAATTAGTTACAACTAGCTCAAGTCTTAGAAAAACCTGGAATGACTTTGAACCTTTCCATTTACGCTAGCTAACAGACCTGGGAAAAAAATCAAATGCCCAGGGTCATTTTCTTTGCCTTTCTTCATTTTTAAAAGTTTTCTTTCTTTCCTGTTTTCTTTTTAAAAAGAGATTGAACTGTAGACTAAGGTTTAGGGACATTCTTGCCTGAGGGGTGAGGATTGCCCCAGGCTTCCCCTCTAAGGCTCTGGGTCCCCAGGAGAAGCTGTATAGGGGTCATTTTGCTCTTTCTTTGGAGCTAACTTCTTGTCACTAACCATTAACTGTTCATCTTTCTTTCTCAAATACACACACACAAAAAAAATTGAATTGAACTTTGCAATGAAAGGGACCTTACAACACACCTACAACACCTCAGTCACACTTACCACATCTGAAAAATACCAGAAAGAGCCAGTAAAAATGTAACTAAACATCTAAAGCAATCTTTTATCAATATTAAAACAAATCACACAAACCACAAGGAGAGAGAGAGAGAGAGAGAAAGCAGCAAGGGTCTGTAGGGATAAATAGAAGAAGTTGGGACCATGGAAGACAAGAGCAGATAGTAAAAGAGCTGGGAGAGCACATTTTTCAGAAGGCCCTTCCAGTGCCCTGGGGTGAGAACCATTGCTAGGTACCCCAGGACCTCTGGGCGCTACTTCTGTTTTGCTCAGCTCTCAGCCAGAGAAAAGGAGTGAATAGAGAATGGGTTCAGAAACCTTCTAACGTTCCCTTCAGCTCCTTTCTTTTAGAGCTGAGGGGAATTAGAAAGTTTGTTTCCAAGAGCTTTGCACCTGTCACCTGGAGGACTGCAGTGGCACTAGGCACTTTTAGGGGCTGATGAGCATCGGAATCATTAGCCTCCATTATTACGATTAGAGAGAAAAACAGGATAGAATTAAGTGGTCCCATTGCTTACTACAGATTTTCAAGCCTGCTTGCCACAGATCTTCAATCCCAGATGACAGCTCCAAATTTCTTTCTTCAGTAGGTCCTTACTTTTGGGGATTCAAAGAATGACCCCATGGACCACAGATCAGTGTTAAGATAGGATTTTATTAGACAGAAAGGAATACAGAAGGGATTAAAAGCACCAGAACTCTGGACAGAGGGACTAAAAAGCACCAGAGCTTTTGGATGAGGGAAAGACCCAAGTGGGAAGACTATGTTAGCTGTTTGTCTAGGGGTATTAGGTCTTGAGAATTACACTTGGGCAAGACTTGGCAAAAGGAAACATATTTTCAACGTTAATGAGTGTTATTGACAAATGTATGAATGCAGTCCCTCCAGCTCAGGGCAAAATGCTAGGTCGTTCCCTTCATGAAATTGCCTAGGCCTAGGAAAACTAAGGTCCCCTGTCCAGCTGTGAATGGGGGAGCCCTGTATCACTAACACACAGAATTATGCTCTGCTCTCCTTCCCTGTTTTCTTTGCCTGCTTTTTTCCCTGCTAAATAAAATTACTCTTCAACTGAATTGCCTTTTCAATCTGCCATAAGCAGCCTCATTTGTTCAGATATGGTCCAAAGATCTTACTCTGACTTTCATCCACTTCCTGAGCCTGTGTCAGACGTGCAGTTAGGAAGCTCTTGGAAGAGAGTTTCTTTTCTGGTTCTGAGCATCATCCATTCTTAGGTTGGCCAGACTTGGTAGGTGGTATCAGGAGCTGATTCCTTTGTTCAGGGGTCTCCTAGGTCAGACACTCAAAGTGTCTTGTGGAACTGGGTCCAGGAAAGAAGCAGATGTGGCTGTAGGCAAGATAGGAGGAGTCCAACAGCTTAGCATGCTGGCAGCAACTTTGAGAGTGTATTGCTTCTGAAAGTGGTTATTGAATGAAAAGGGGAAACCCATTGAGTTCCGCTTACCTTTGCCTGAGTGAGATATAGGATGTGTGTTTATGAGAGGGAGAGAGACAGGGAGAGAGAGAAAGAGAGAAATCTCTCTCTTAGTGGAAGGAAAATGTTAAGTTGCCCTAAAGATTTATGTATTCATTTATTTTTTTATTTTTTATTGTTGGGGATTCATTGAGGGTACAAAGAACCAGGTTATACTGATTGCATTTGTTGGTAAAGTCCCTCTTATAATTGTGACTCATTCTCAAGAGGTGTGTCACACCCCATGACCCCCTACCCTCTACCATGTACTAGGTCATCAATTGTCCTTACATCAGAATTGAGTACATAGGATTCTTGCTTCTCCCCTCTTGTAATGCTTTACTAAAAATAATGTGTTCCACTTCCATCTAGTTTAATACAAAAGATGTAAAGTCTCCATCTTTTTTAATGGCTGAATAGTATTACATGGTATACATATACCACAACTTGTTAATCCATTCCAGGGTTGGTGGGCACTGGGGCCATTTCCACATTTTGGAGATAATAAATTGATCTGTGATAAACAGTCTAGTACAAATGTCCTTATGATGAAAGGATTTCTTCTCTTCTGAGTAGATGCCCAGTAATGGCAAGACAAAAAAAGAGCCAAGCCCCTGTGTAAGGCAGGATAAGAAGCACAAGACTTACAGCCAAAAAGCGTACAAACGAACAAAACCATCCACAAGGCAAGAGAACAAAAGGACAAAGCCTCGGGAGAGAGAAGGAACAACACAGAAACAGCCACAACTCCTAAAAAGAACCAACCATACACGGAAAGCACGAAAAACAACACAAGACACACAGATATGCCTAAGTCAGCTCCATCGGCAGCGAGGCCCTGAGAAAAGCCTCTACATCTAATCTAAATACCAAGAAAGTCTAAAAGAACTGCCACCAGGCGCGCTACTAAAGGTCCAATAAACATGTAACAGCCCAGCTGTCATTGAAACAGAAAACACACCAAAAAGGAGCAAGAATAAAAAACAACCAGCAAGCGAGGAACACCAGTAAACCCCAGAGGGACACGACCTCCAAGGCTAAGCTAATAGACCCACTGGGGGAAGAAAGCTCCCCCACTTCCTCCAGCAGACAAAGAACATGCAAAGACCCTGTCACCAACACAAAGTAGCAGGGAACCACAACACACCCTGCAACGCTCAGCCAGCTGGCTGCCACCAGGCCACCACCAATGGGGGAGAACAACCCAGGAGGAAGAACAAAGAAACACACATAACCACCTGTCCTCCACCGACAGAACTCAGGCAGCCAAAGATGGAACCAGCTCCGCAGCAAAAAATACCCTGAAAAAACAAACCTCGGAACAAAAAAATGGCATCAACAACACCACAGCAAGACGAAGAAATCTAACAAAAAAATAAAAATAACACAAGTACGGGCAGCGAAAGCCAGGAAAGAAATAAAGAAATGAGTGACCGAAAATAAATCAAGAACAGAGGACCAGACATCACCTGCAAAAAGAGAACCAGCACGCACCACGATCTGAAAAAGCAGAAACAGAATGACAAAATGGTGTTCTAAATCCAAAAACCAAAAAAGGCCACTGGCAATAAAGTCCAAAAAAAAGCGGTTGAACCCAAACAACCAATCAACAAAGAAAACGAACAGAAGCACAGCCAAAAAATCACAACACAAAAATAAAAAGTGATAAATAAAGTTAAAAAAGATAAAATTAACAAAAAAAATATAAAAAGCATATCACGGCAAAATAACCACATCGCAGCGGAAAACCCTATATTCCATTCCCACACTCACACTGTCCCCAAGAGCAAGGGGTACAGCTTCCAAAAAGCAACACTGTTCTATAATGCCGTGCAACACAAGACAAATCCTAAAAATCGGGACGGACAAACCAAAAGCAGCACATCTGCCCACATAAAATAGGCAAATAAAAAAAAATACGTGCCAGACGCCAACAGCTCACAGAATAGGATGCTCGCCCCAAAAACCGACAGGAAAAAGCACAAACCAGCAACCCGGCAAAACTGCAAAAAAAAAAAAAACAAATCGGATATCATGCAAGAACACAGACCCACCTACGGGCGAGACCCAAACACAAAAAACACCTAAACCCAGGACAGGAAAGTAGCCGGGACCCAGCACTCCATAGCAATCTAACAAGAACAAGAAACTGACACTATAAACATAAAAACAAAAAAACAAAAAAAAAAAAGAAAAAAAAAACAACAAAACCAAAAGAAACGCCGCAAAGTGAAAAGAACACATAATCAAACTTCAAGATAAAAACACAGAGTTAAAATTAAAAAGGTCAAATACATGATAAGCAACCCAATGAGACAAGCTAAGTCTGGGACAGACACACACCCGGAGCCCACGGCGGACCAGCCACCACATGGGAACGGCGCAAAAACGCCCCAACCACCCACACCACGGAATCCTTCTACCTGACCACGAAAGAAAGGGGAGAACAGGAAAGCCCCACTCCAAAACGCAGCTAAGAGGAGACAAGATGGGGGCGAACGCGAGACATCAACTCCCTCAACCCAACAAGGAACGAAGGACATGGAGGCCCTCCCAGGCACCTCCCATAGACAGCGAAAGGGGAAAGGACAGCAAAAGAGCACAACCAGAACGACTGGAGCCCAATGGTCATCCAAGCGCTCGACCTCCTCCAATCCCATAATGGCACCCCCCCCTCCAGAGTCACAGCAGGCCTCCGACACTCACTACGGACGCGCCTCGATGCACATACGCCACACACGAAAAGACCACGGCAACACCTAAACCCACAGACAACGCAATGCAAAAAGAACAAGAAAGGAAAAAAAAAATGCAGAAGGAGAACATCAAGAAAATACACATGACCAAGAACAAAGACAAAAAGGCCGCAAACACAAAAAACAAAAAAACAGAAGAACCGCAAGGAAGAACAAAGAGGCGACCACACACAAACAAAACAACAAAAAAGGTATACAAAGGACACAAGGGGAATCAAAAGGACGGACAGCAAAAACAATGAAGGACACTAAGCAAACATCCAAAATCATCAAAACGAAACAAAAAAACCCACCCCCGAAATCAACGAAAGATAAGACGATACAACAAAGGATACAGCAGAACAGAAGAAAGGGAAGAAAGCAACTAAACAACCCCAAAATGCGACAGAAAGAAAAAAAAAAAAACAAAAAACAGGGACCAGAACGACCTGACCCCAGGTGCCACAAACTACAAACCCAACCGCCACCACCCGCCGCACAGGGAAAGACCCAAGCACAAAAAACACACAACAGCCAAAACACACCGCACACCCCAGGCACAAGACACCCTAGAAACAAACAAACAAAAGGCCAATGCCCCAGAATCCCGACTGGCACCCCAGGGAAGAAGAAACCACAACAACCCACCAGACAAGCACCAGGCCTGACCCCTCAGGAAACACTCACACACCCTCAGAGACCACATACGACCCCCCCGGAACCAGACCACACCCACCCCTTATGACAGCAAAAACCCAACCACAAACAATGAGCCAACGGAGCACAAAGCCCATAAAAAAGCCCGAGACCAGGAAACAAAGAAAAACAAAATAAGCAAGAGCAAAAAAACGCGAAAGAAAAAAACAGAATGTACACGCAGAAAAGGTAAAGAGAACACAACGTGGGAACCAAGAGATAAACCCAACGGCAACCGCCAACCAAAAAGGTAAAGAAACATCAACAGAAAACAAAAAAACGAAAGAAAACACCCCACAACCAGCCCGCAGAAGGCTCCCCAAGTGAACACACAAAAGACCACTGTCACACAAACCCAACGCCCTAAACACAATATGAACGAACGGAAGAGAACCAGACACAGGACTGACCTCAAAACTAAAAAAAAATACAAAACCACTTGGACACCACATGAAAACCTTGGTCACGACAGACAGACCAAACAGTGAACCAACAACAAACGCCCCAACCCAACACGCCCAACCCAGCACCCACCCCTCACCAAGGGGGACCCGCAACACCAATATAAAAATCCCGGAACCCAACCAGAAAGCAACAGACACAGGGAGGCAAGCCAAAAGCCAAGCCCACCAAGCACGGTCCCATAAGAAAACCAGGAGAGCAAAACAAAAAATCCCACCAGAGAAAGACTAAACACGGCAAGAGCAGGACCGGAAGGCAACCAGAAAACCACAAGCAAAAGGAAGCATGCCAAAAGCAACCCGGAACAAAGGGGGATGTGGCAGGAATGCAACGCACCAAATGAAAAACTCGAACCAGGCAAGCACCCAGAAGCCAAGACAAGGCAGAAACACGGCCGACAGCACCCTGACACAAAGGGAAGAACCAAACGGGAAACACAAACTGAGCCGGAGGGGACAAGGTGCACACCCATCCACTAGAAACCTGGGCCGACACACGCCAACAGACGCAACCACACTACTGAAAACATGGCGGCACCCTCCAGGCACCAACGCGAAAACAAAAGGCTGAAAACAAAATCGGCGCACCTGCACAACGGGCACACCCATACAAGATCCACTAGGGTGGATACAGAAAAAAAGAATAAAAAAGCCAACGGCCCAAAGAACCAAGCCCTCCAGACCCCCACACCAAACTAAACAGACCCTAACAACAGCCGGCCACCAGCACAGCCCCCGCACCCTTACGACTGCCCAGACAGCCTAACCAAAAAAGAAAAATAAAAAAAAAACACCCCCAAAAAAAAAAAAAAAAAAAAAAAAAAACCACACAGATAAAGAAAATAATGCAAAAAAAAAAAGAACAAAAAACTAGAAAATGGTGCAGAGCACGACAAAAGAAAACAACCTCACAGGAAGGATGGAAAAGCAAAAAAATACAACCTCCATGAAATACCAAAAACCCACAAAAAAGAACCTCCACAGCAGGAAAAAAAAACAATACTAGCAAGAGAACAAAAAAAAAAAAGAAATCATCAAACCACAACGAAAAATCAACGAGATGGGAAAACAAACAAAAACCCAAAAAAACCAAGAAGGGAAAAAAAACAAAAGCCCCACCAACACAAGAAAAGACTAACAAACCATAAAAAAGACATAGAATGGAAAACTATTCAACCAAAAAGAAGAGAGAGAAAACACACACCTAGTAGAGTAAACCAAAAAGAGAAAAAAAACAATCCAAGAAAAGCAAGACAAAAATAAAAAAACAAGCAACCAAAAAAACAAATACAAACAGAAAGCCACAAAAGAGCCAAGACACAACTACACAAGAGAAAAACTCAGTTCAAGTTGGGAGAAGCAGAAAGGAGAAAGAGGGAGATTGGTGCCTTCCCACTGAATGGGCACAGACTAAGAGTATATGGCACATCTCCTGGATGCAGGACACAACTAGAACAGGGACTTTATTTAACAACTAAAACACTGTAACCTAATTGATTGTAGTCTCATATTAGTTGCAAATAAAAAAAA
>NW_003852410.1:5886433-5890373 GCF_000181295.1 Otolemur garnettii
GAGAAACAAACATTGCACACTGTAAGGACCAGCACTGCCTGACTTTGAGTGGCAGGAAAAGTGAGGGCTGCCTGGCCCAGCCAAGAGCCTGGGGGCTCCCATAGGAGCAGAATTCCCACCAGCTCATCCCCTCTGGGCTTCTTGTGGACAAGGCAGGGTTCAGACACAGGAAGAACAAATCCATTCACCCTTGTGTGGTAGCCCTTGGGAGAATCTCCCACAACCACCTTTGGAAGGAGGCCCAGGCCTTCGTCCTCATGTGTTACTGACTGAGCCACACTGAGCACTCACTACCTCCCAGGCTCCTTTCTACACCCACTCCATATATTAGCTCAGTAATCCTCACCAGTCTATGAGGTAGCAGCCATCCAAGCCCCATTTATAGGCGGGAACCGTGAAGACCAGAGAAATTAAATGAGCCAGAGCACAAGAGTTGCTGTGTGTCAGACCCAGAAACAGTCTTGCGGCTGGTGTGGATCTGAGCCCGTGTGCTCCACACTGCACACGCCATGGCCACCTCCCTCCTCAGATGGGAAGAGGGATTCACAGACATCAGGCAAGGGGCAGAATCCTCCCAGACCCAGGTTTGTAGAGGCCTCAGAATCAACGACAACAAAGGCCACTGTCTAGTTCTGGAACTGTTTGAAGATTCTGCAGGGGATGGGAGTGGACCAGAAGGGCCCTGGTCGGGAACATTTCAAAGCCTTTAAAGCCCACACTCCTGCCTTGGTCAAGACGGCCTGTCAGGTTAGCGCCCTGCCAAGCCTGCCAAGCACTATCCTATGTGAACACGTGGATTCAGCATCTATTGTCCCCTGTGGTGTCTCCAGATTACATGTGTCCATAACATCCACTCTTAATAGCCTTTTTTGATATGTTAGTCTCTTAAATCAAGCACAAGACAAAACTAGCACTAGGCTTTATAACTGTCCGTGTATTTGCCTTTACCAGCATCTTTACTTCTTCATCAAGCTTGGAGTTTCTGTCTAGTGTCCTTTCTTTCCAACCAGAAGGACTCCTTTGATTATAGGGCAGGGCTGCTGGTGCTCACCTTTTGGAGATCTAACCAATGTCTTAATTTCTTTCTCATTTTTGAAGCACAGTTTCTTGGATATTGGACTCTTGGTAGACAGACCTTTTTTTCCCCCCATGACTTTGAGTATTTCAACCCATAGATATCTGGACTCCAAGGTTTTGACAACAAATCTATGTCAATCATGTGGAAAATGATGATGAAAGTCATCTTCCTAGCAGCTCACTAGATGTTAATAAGGGAACTTATTGTGTATCACACACACCAGAACATTTCTGTATAGTATCATAATGGCATCTATTTGTAGCATCCTTCCAACACTAATTCAAATTTAAAGAAAAAGAAATTGAATACTTCTTATATAGACATAATGAGGTCTCTGAAAACCTAAAGTTATTATAGGTTTTCAAACTATAAGTGATAAGGCCATGGAACCATTGTACAGGTTTTAATTTCTAATCAAATATCAATCTCTATAACCCATGTAAACAAGAAGCACTTGTGTCTCTTTCAAGAGGAAAATGTTTTTGTGCCCATATAAGGGGGGAAAAAACCCACCCTGTGTTATCCCCAGCCCTGATTTGTCCATTTCTCTGAGCCTCTGACCTCATAGAGAGCCACTGAGGCTAAAACCTATCACCCCACCCTGTGTTATCCCTGATTGGTCCATTTCTCTGGGCCTCTGACCTCATAGAGAGCTGAAAACTATATAAGCCCCTGTCTGGGCCTGGGTCTTTGGTCGTTACAGCCCAGGAAGCTTCTTTCGGTGACCTGCGGACTAGACCTCAGATAGCGTGTTTCCCTGATCGTAGTGCTTGCAGTTTTCCCAGTGAGTAGTTTATTGTAGTGTACATAGTGTTCTTAGCATAGTGTTATTTGTTTTGTTAGCATAAGTTCACATATTATTTTTATCCTAGTTAGCTTTCATTCGTAGTGTTAGCCTATTTAGTGCCCCAGTTATTGTAGTTTGTTAGTGTTTTTAGCATAGTGAGTAGTAGTTGTTGTTGTTGTTGTTGATTAGTTATTTAGTGTAGCTTATCTAGTGTAGTGGTAGAGTAGTCAGGCTCCCCATGGAGCCTGGGGTGCCCTCCGTGTCTCTGGACAAGGAGGTCCTCCAGGACTATGAGTTCTTAAAGACCCTTGGGCAGGGCAGCTTTGCTGAGGTGAAGCTGGCTCGGCACCGTCGAACTGGCACTCAGGTGGCGGTGAAGATCATCAACAAACGCCGTATTGCTGGCCTCATGCCTGTGTCTGCAGAGCCCGACATCATGAAGAGACTGGACCATCCCAATATCATTAAGCTGCTGGAGGTCATAGAGGGTAAGGAAAATACATACCTAATAATGGAATTTGCAGGTGGTGGTGACCTGTGTGACAGGATAATGACATCTGGTAAGATGGAGGAGGGGGAGGCCCAAGCCATATTCTTGCAGCTCCTGAAAGCCATGGAGTACCTTCACCAAAAGGGCATCGTGCACAGGGACCTGAAGCTTGACAACATTTTGTTCGATTCACACAACAATGTGAAACTGGCTGACTTTGGCAGTGCTGCAACCTTCAGAGAAGGTGAGATGTTCTCAGACATTTGTGGGACCCCCCATTATCTGGCCCCTGAAGTTTTCGTACAACAGAGCTACAGGGGACCAGAGGCAGAAATCTGGAGCCTTGGGATCATCCTGTATTCAATGGCAACCAGGTGCTTCCCATTTATAGGAAAGGACCTCAATGAACTGGAAAGATCGATCTTAAGAGGCACCTATAGAACACCTGCTTTCCTAACCCCCACATTAAAATCCTTGATCCAAAAGATCCTAACCCTTGACCCCAGCCAGAGACCCACCCTCCGCCAGATAATGGAAGACCCCTGGATCCAGTCTGGGCAGCACTACATGAGGCCACGCACGGCAGGAACAGACATCCCACCAGAGGCCGCCACCCCACTGGAGGCCAACATCCCATTGGAGGCCGCCACCCCACTGGAGGCTGCCAACCCACCGGAGACCTACACCCCACTGTATGCTCCTACCCTACTGGAGGTTGCCACCCCACTTCAGGCTGCCACCCCACTGGAGGCTGCCACCCCTTTGGAGGCCACCATCCCACTACAGGCTGCCACCCCACTGGAGACTGACACCCCACTGGAGGCGGCCACCCTACTGGAGGTCGCCACCCCTCTTCAGGCTGCCACTCCACTGGAGGCCACCACCCCACTAGAGACCTATACCTCACTGGAGACTGACACCCCACTGGAGGCTGCCACCCTACTGGAGGTCACCACCGCACTTCAGGCTCCCACGCCACTGGAGGCCGCCACCCTACTGCAGGTTGCCATGCCACTGGAGGCCGCCACCCTGCTTCAGGCTGCCACCCAGCTAGAGGCTGCCAGCCCACTGGAGGCTGCCACCCCACTTCAGGCTCCCACCCCACTGGAGGCTGCCACCCTACCAGAGCCTGCTACCCCACCGGAGGCCGTCACCCCACCACAGGGGAACACCCCAGTGGAGAAGGACACCCCGCCGGTGGCTGCCACCCAAACAGATGCTGCCACCCAAACGGAGGCCGCCACCCAAACAGATGCTGCCACCCCACTGGAGGGGGACAACCTACCAGAGACCAACACCCCACAAGGGACCTTCACCCCACCAATTCCCACTCCCACTTGTGCCCCCCAGCCTGTCCCTGTGTCCTCACCCTCCAGCACCAGCTCCCTTAGGGGAGGCCCAGGAGGAGACACAAGACCTGAGGGAATTCTCAGAGAAGACCACTCCCTTCCAGCTGGGCAGGTAGTGGAGGATGACGAACCCACTGAAGCAGGCCAGGGCCGGCGGGGGTGTGGTAGGAGGATTAGGAACTTCTTCCTCAGAGTGTTCTGCCTCCCGCTGGCCCAAAAGAAGCACCGCAAGGTGG
>NW_003852410.1:5890486-5895951 GCF_000181295.1 Otolemur garnettii
TTTCAATAAAGAGATTGAAATTGTATGGTTTACTGTGTGTACATGTATGGGGAACAACGTGAAGTTCAGGTTTATGTGGAAAGCTAACACTCCCAACCCTGCAGGCAGACACAGCATGCTGTCACTGATGTGTTGCCTCTGAAAAGCTGACCTCATAGAAAGTTTGTGACACGGGGGGATGGGTGGCACGGGGAGGGATGGGGGGGTGTTGGTGGCAGGGAACAAAGTTTCAGACAAGATGAAGAAACCCTGACATCTGTTGCACAGCAGGGTGACCAGGTTAAGGAGAATGTAGGGCACATTTCAAAAGACCTGAGAGTCCACTTCAAATGTCTCCTTGGAGAGCAAGAAGAACTCCCAGGGTTCTGAAACACGGTGTGGGAGGTCGGCCATCAGTGGACTCCCAGCTGGGTGGGGAGCCAGACAAGCAGCCTGTGGCCTGCTGAGGCCTCCTAGCCATAGTGGAGTGAGCAGAAGCAAGGCCTGGACACTCCCCACTCCCACCAGGTGAAACTACCATTGAGCCAAGACTGTGACTCCTGGACACCTGTCCCCTCACTGCCCTTCTCTACCTTTTCTTCCATGGTTGTGGGTGGTGGGGTGAGAGTCTTCTTAGTCATCTCACTCCAGAAACCTGGGTCCTGGGTATTTTGCTGTTTGGGGTCCTTCCTGCATAGCGGGGGCTGTGCACCCCTTGTGTAGGCAGCCTGGAGCACAGTAGTATTTGGAGTTCATGACCAACACTCAATGGAAAGGGGCCATGAGGGAACTGCCAAGGTCACCCCAACAGCAACAGAGGAGTCTCTGGGCTATGTGCAGGGCAAAGACACACTGTGCATGGCCTCCCCACACTGATGGGAGTCAGAGAGTGACCTGGTTGTAGTCTCCAAGGGGCACACTTGTCCTGCTGTGTTTTCTGACTGATTAGTGTAACACTTGAACTTTCCCTCTGTGATCTTCTCTCCTTTTTGTAACAGTAGCACAAGTGGGTCCCTCTAAGATGCCTGAGCCAGGTGTGGGGAAGGTTCTAAGTCAACTCCTGTTTTCTTTGAAATCGGTGCTTACTCCAGAAAGCCAAGTCCTGGGTATTTTGCTGTTTTGGGCACTCCTTGCACAGCTGGGACTGTGCACACCCTAGTTTAGGCAGCCTGGAACAGTGTAGTACTCAGAGTTAATGAGAAACACTCAGTGCAAAGGGGCCTTGAGGGAACTATCAAGGTCACCCAGGAGCAACACAGGAGTCTTTAGTCCATGTGCACTGCAGAGATACACACCTGTGCATGGCCTCCCCACACTGATGTCACCTGGTTAACACCTTCACAAGGATCAATGGGGGACTTGAGGTCCTGCTGGCTGTATTGATTATCCCAAGTAGGATAACAAAGTCCTGTGAACCAAACTCTTTAGGGAGTTAGAGAGTCACCTGGCTGTGGTCTCCAAAGTGCCCTAGAGGACCACTAGTTCCACTGTGTTTTCTGATTGAATAGTGTAACACTTGAACTTTCCTTTGTGACATTTTTTCCTTTTCATAACAGCAGCACAGGTGGGTCCCTCTATGAGGCCTGAGCCAGGTATGGGCCTTTGGTTCCCACACAAAACCATTCCTCTATGTTCAGTCCTTTCTTTGCAAAAACACATTTCCACATTTATAGCCTTTTCTATTTGTCTTTTCAATCTTTTTTTTCAAATCCATACATTGAGTCAACTTTAAAACAACCTCTGACTTAACTGGCATTGCACATATAGTCCCTCACTAAGGCACATTTTATTCCTTTTTATCAACACAACCTCCTCCCTGGTTAACCACACATGCAGAACCACGTGCATTCAGACTCCCAGACTTTCCATCACCAGTAACTTTAAAGTGCAGTGAAAACCCTGCAAAAGGAAATTCTGAATTGTCCTTTAAAAAAATCTATTGGTATCTATTTTGTTTATATTTATACAATTTATTATTCTGTGACCTGTGAAATCAGGCATTCACACTAGGAAGACCTACAGAATTAATCACGTGAGCATTTTTGTCAATACCTACAACTCAAACTCTGACAAGGTGGCTGCTCTCACCTAACCATTGATGCCAGAAATAGCCCTACTTATCACAAATCACACAAAGACAAATCCAATGTTTTGTCCCAAACTCCAATCAGAAGACATAAAACAAAAATAAGCCTTTTGTTTTCCAGCCCTCTAACTTAGCCATGCCCGTTGCTGAGGGAGTTTCCAGTGGGGAGTCCCTGGGATACCCTCCCACCCCATCCTGAACTGACATTTTTAAGACATTGGGGAAGGGAAGCCCCTGAACCTAGCTGAGAACTACTAAGGACAATGTTTCCACCTTCCCCTTCCGCTCTCCAAGTTAGCAAATCCATAATGGCCAAACACAGCCAAGTCAGAATTAGTGCAGCTGGAAATAAACACAGAGGCTTGCCCAGGAAAGATCCAACACAGTGACACAAATGTCGCAATATGCAGAGGACAGCTTTTGTAGTTAGGGGGTAGGGCAGCTGGGAAGCACCAGAGACAGTGAGTGGAACTTAACCAGAGAAGCTGTGGAAGGCACAGAGGCTTGTAATTTACCTTCCACTTGGCAGGGGTAGGGGAGGGAGGAGAGCGACAGAGTTCTGCCAGTTTAGGGATCAAACACAGGGAAACGGGAATCAGGACACCATAAAGACAAGGCTGCTAAGCCTCCTTCAACAAACAGAAACAAACACACATCCCTCAGTCGTCTCTCCTTACTGGAGCTAGACATGGTCCCTAAAATGAGCAGGAAATCCCAGGTTTCAGCACCATGATGTTAAGTCCCTCAGAAGCTGGATGTCCCCTGCTTCTTGCCTCCCAGTGCCAAGAATGAGTCAAGCCTAGCTGATGATGGAGTGATGACAAATACTAAGTCATCAAAATAGGATTCATTTACTACAGAGCAAAAGCACACCTACCATAAGAAAAATACATCTTGTAGGCTGAGATCAGTCCCAGAGGGCCCTAACAACAGTACCAGACTTTATATCCTTTTACAAGTCTATATTTTCCAACACAGCATGATACAGGTATAAAAATAGAGACCAAGACCAGTGGAACACAATAGGATACCCAGATGTAAAACCATCTACCTACAACCAACTGATCTTCAAAACACACAGAAAAACATACCTGGGGAAAGTAAGTTTTGTCCTGTGTTCTCATCTGATGAGACTCTAGCTGAATTTGGGATGTCTCTATTTGGGGGTCAAATGCTATCAGGGTCAAGGTGGGAAATCACGCCTAACTGAAGTGTTCCATGCAACATCCTAGTAGGATTTTATGCTGGTGGGAGTGTTTGCCATGAGAAGAATTGAAACAAGGTGCGGAGGTTGGAGTCACTTTGCAGTTTCCCCACACAGCTGTAGCAAATTGCAGTTTGTGAGCTTTGTTTGAATGTTGGTAAAGGATTGCATTATGTATTTTAGTTAGGTTTGTACTGGCTTATTTTGGTATTTTTGGGATGTTTTAAGTGTGCTTCAAATGTTGTAGGTGTGTTGTAAGGTCCTTTTTATTGCTTTTCATTTCATAATTAAATTAGATTGGCTTTTTGGGTGTTGGAGAAAAAAAAATTAAAGTTTGCCCTCCAAACAAAGGGCAAGATGTCTCCCCTACACAGCTTCTCTGGGCAACCAGAGGCCTGCGAAGGGAAGCCCAGGGCAACTCCCCAAGACAAGAATGGCCAGGAAACTGAGGCAGCTAGGTCATCAGCCACATACACCAGAACTGACAGGTTCAAATCCAGCCCGGGTCAAAAATTAGCTGGTCATTGTAGTAGGTGTCTGTAGTCCCAGCTACATTGGGAGGCTCAGGCAAGAGAATCACTTGGGCCCAAGAGTTTGAGGTTGCTGTGAACTGTGACACCACTGAACTCTACCCAGGGTGACAGCTTGAGACTCTTGTCTCAAAAAAGAAAAAATACTTTGGATATTTTTTCTTTCATTTTTGATATACTTTGCTAAGAACATTTTCCAGCTCTATCCATGTAAACATGAAGGAGGTAAAGTCTCTATCTTTCTTTAGGGCTGCATAATATTCCATGGTGTACATATACCACAATTTATTGATCCATTTGTGGGTCAATGGGCACTTGGGCTTCTTCCATGATTTAACAATTATGAATTGGGCTGCAATAAACATTCTAATACAAATATCTTTGTTGTAATGTGATTTTAGGTCTTCTGGATATATACCTAATAAAGGAATTGTAGGATCAAATGGCAGGTCTATTTGTAGTTCTCTAAGTGTTCTCCAGACATCTTTCCAAAAGGAACATATTAGTTTTCATTCCCACCAGCAGTGTAGAAAGTGTAGAAGTGTTCCCTACATGGGGGAGGGGGAGTGGATGGGAGGAGGGAGGGTGATTGGTGGGATCACCTCTATGGTTTATCTTATAAGGGTACAAGTGACTCTTTCTAAAAGTAGAATATAAATGTCTTAACACAATAACTAAGAAAATGACATGAAAGCTATGTTAACCAGTTTGATGAAAACATTTCAAATTGTATATGAAAACACCACAGTGTACCCCATGATTGCATTAATGTACACAGCTATGATTTTATATTTAACAAAGCAAAAATAAATACTTTGGTGGGTTGTAATTAATTCTAATGCAAAAGTTCCCAAATGTCTCTCAACCCTGATTTGTTAACTTTGGGGAAAGAAAGGGAGGTTGGAAAACATAGCAGTGTTCCTCATAGAAAGCCTGTTTTCCTTTGTCACTGGGGATTTGGAAAAAGCTTGTAGAAATTATAAAAGGTTAAATGTGCAAGCACCAGATTTGGGAAAAACTTGTAGAAATTAGAAAAGGTTAAATGCATAAGCACCACAAAGCTGGTTTCTCCAGGGTGGGGCTCATCCCCACTTTGATTGATAAACTGGAGCAGGTGCAGAAAGGGGCACAAATTGTATCAGGTGTGACCAGGCTCCCTGATAGCTGATTTCTCAGAGCTGTGCTGCCGGCAAGTAATAAGCACAGGAGAGCCAGCTGATACAAAGTGCTACATTGGTACTTGTGGCTAAATCCAGACAAGCATTGGCGCTGAGGAGGTCACTCGTCTCAGGGATTCTTCAACAAGCATTGGAAGAATGTTTCATTTTGTTTGGCTGGAAGGCTTCTTGGGTTGGTCAGAGGACGCTTTGACAACCCAGGAATATAAAGTGGGATTGATTAAGACGCTGGATGCTTATTCTTTCCCACTAAAAGAACACCCAGGTAACATGTTCTCTTGCCAAGAGAAATGTCATCAGGTGGGACCAGGCTCCTGGATACCTGATTTTTCAGCCTGTGCTGCCGGAACACCCCACTGAGCTATGTTGGACCTGTTTGATCCCCAAATGCTTAAAAAGAATGTATGGTTTTCTTGTGCACCCAGGCCTGGCCTTAGTATCGACTCTCCAATGGTGAATGATAACTACCATAAGGTACTCCAAATTAT
>NW_003852410.1:5896533-6027205 GCF_000181295.1 Otolemur garnettii
AGATACCCCATGGGAAGGCAGGCAGTTCCCTTTGAGGATACCAAATGGGACCCTGGGAAACAAGGTGACTGGTGACATAAACATTTTCTAACAGGTATCCTGGCAGGTTTACATCAATCCAAGAAAAACCTATGAATTATTCTAAGTTGTCTACTATTTAGCAGAAGCAAAATGAGAGTCCCTCAGCCTTTCTTATTTTAGGGAGGCAATGAGAAAACACACTCAGTTGACACCTGACTGCATAGAAGGCCAAATTATTTTAAAAGGTAAATTTATCACTCACACAGGCCCAGACATTCGAAGAAAACTTCAGAAATTGGCTCTAGGCCCAGATCATAACCTGGAGAATCTTCTTAAAATGGCCACAATGGTCTTTTATAACTGAGATCAGGAAAAAGAGGAGGAAAAAGAAGGAAGAGATAGAAAAAGAATGACAGCTCTAGTAACGGCACTCTGACAAACAGGCACCATTTAGGGGTAGAGGGAAGACAGAGGAGCTAAGAACAAGGGCTTCCAATGTGGTCAGACTGGCCACTTCAGGAGAGATTGCCTCCACCAACACCATAGGCTAGGCAAGGCACCAGGCCCTTGTCCACAATGCAAAGGTGACCATTGGAGGGTAGCCTATCCTCAGAGACAAAGGACAGTGATCTCATCAGTGCCCAAACTAGACTGAAGGTGCTTGGGGCAGATTCTCATGGCTCCAGCTTGTGTCATCACCCATCAAGAGCCCCAGGTCTGCCTCACAGCAGAGGGCCAGGAGACAGAATTTCTTCTGGAAACTGGAGAAACCTTTTCTGTCCTCCTCTTAAACCCTGATCTTCTATCCCCCAAATCTGTAACTCTACAGGATTGTCTACAAAGCAGGTTTACCAATTCTTCTCTCAGCATTTAAGCTGAAATTGGGGTGACTAGGTGTTCTATCATGCCTTCCTAATCACGCCTGAATGTTCTGCTCCCCTTTTGGGGAGGGACATACTAACTAAAGGAGAAAAAACCATTTATATAAATATGGATCAAGAACCTATTCTCTACCTTCCTTTAGAGACAGAAATTGACCAGAAGTATGGGCTACCAAGGGACAGGTGGAAAGATCAAGATATACTCAACCAGTCAAAATTAAGTTTTAAAATTCCACCATCTATCCCAATCAAAAACAATACCTAATCCAGACATGGTTTTGTATACAGATGGAAGTTCTTTCATAGAACAGGGAACTCACAAAGCAGGCTATACTGTAGGTACTCAGTATACTGTAACTGAGAGTGGGTCTCTCCCTTCAGGAACCAGTTTGCAATTAGCTGAGCAAATAGCTTTAACTTGGACTTTCGAAATTGGGAGAAACAAATGTGTCAGTATATACACTGACTCAAAATATGCCTTCCTCATTTTACATGCCATTTGGAAGTTAAACAATACCTAACTTCCAATGGCTCCCCCATAAAAATAGACAGCGTGTTACAAGCTGTTCATGCTCCCCAAGAAGTAGTAGTTATTCATTATATGGGACACCAAAGAACCTTAGATGATATTTCTGAAGGTAACCAACTTACTGATAAAGAGATAAAATGGCAGCACAGAAGGGAAAAATTCCCCTTGTGGCACCCCTCATTTGGGAGGGATCACTTGAGAATCATGCACCTCAATATACCCCAAAAGAAAAGGAATAGGCTTTATCCAGACACTATTAACTACTTCCATCCACTGGCTACAAAGTAGAAGTGGACTTATGCTATTACCTGCTGCAAGTCAATAGAAAATACTTAAAACTTTACATCAGGCTTTTGCTTTTGGCACTGAAAGTACCTATCAAATGGTTAAAGCTCTCTTTAATGGAAAAAAAACCATTTAAAATCATAAAACATAACAATGACTTGTGAGGTATGTCAGAGTAACAATCCTTCAAATCACCATCTTGCTCCCCCAGGTGTACAAAAACAAGGTAGATATCCAGGCGAAGATTGGCAAATGGATTTCATTGTCTCCCTAAGTTGCATGGTATATGATATTTGCTGTTATTTGTGGATACCTTTACTAATTGGGTTGAAGCATTCCCTTGTAGGACAGAAAAGGCCCAGGAAGTTGTAAAGGCTTATGCCCAGGTTTGGACTGCCTCAGAGTTTGCAAAGTGATAATGGGATGGCCTTCAAAGCAGCTGTTACATAGGCAATATCTCAAGCCCTGGGCATAAAATATCATCTACACTGCTCTTGGAAACCCCAATCCTCTAGGAAGGTTAAAAAAAATGAATGATAAAATCAAAGGACAGTTATGAAAGCTAACTCAAGAGATTTGTCTCCCTTGAACTAAATTACTTCCCATTGTTTTCTTTAGAATAAGAAATTTACCTCAGAAACTCAGTTGTAACCCATCTGAATTACTATAGGGAAGACCCTTTTTATTTAATGATTTATTAAAATCAAGAAACTATAGAAAGTCAAACATATTTAGCGAAATTTCAACAAATCCTTAAAAACCTCCCAACTACATTTTCACATTCAACACTAAGAAGCTTTTCTCTCTTGGAGATCTAGTTATGATCAAAACTCTTAACTCCAATTCACTTTCTTCTAACCCCAACGTCTGTTACCTTGTCTTCTTCTACAGCTGGTAAAGTTAGGGAAATAGATTCCTGGATACATCCTTCACTCACGAGTAAAATCCTGGAACCCACCGTCTCCTACAGAAGCAGACCATGAAGAGAATCAACCACAGTCCACCTACACTTGTGAGCCTAAGAAAATTTGAGGTCATTATTTAGAAGACAGCAAGGAAAGTGTTAATATAATTTTCTTTTAATATCACTGACTTTGTGTTTACAACATGCCACCACTGACTCTGTAATTAACCCCTTCATCTCACTGTTCTACTCTTGCCTTTTAATATGCTAATCAGATTTGTGTCTTCCAAAAAAGATGTCATCAAGCCACACACAGTAAGATGGTTCCAGTCCAAGACCTGATTCTATCGCAGACCCCTGGATCACTCTCCCTCCAGAGAAACCCTAACTACCCCCTTCTATCATTGCCCAGATTGAGCACAAAGCAGTTAGATTGAGTCTTTGCCCTTTTTGTCTAACAGCAGTTCGAGTTTCTACTTGGAGAGGCAGAATTTATACAGGGCAGGCAGAGCTGAGGGCAGACCTCTTCCCTGGCAGTGTTGGCGCAACAGCAACGGGCAGAGGAACCAGCAGGCTGGCAAGTGGGGGCAGTGGAGGGTGCAGGAAGCTTCAGTACCCAGAGGTTCTAGAGAACTGCTGGGGAGATGCCAGCACCTTAGTGTCTCCCTCCCCTTGCACTTGCAGCTGAACAGGAAACCCCCATTTCCCAGCCCTGGTCAATTTCATGTAGGTTTCCTAGGCCTAGGAACCAAAGGGATTGTATCCATTTGTTACCCGTAAACCAAAGGGATTATATCCATTTATTTGTCACCGAGAGTCCTGGCCAAATGTAACTACAGAGAACACATGTAACTATATATATACACCCCTGGAGAAAGAACCCAGAGAGCAAGAAAGGGCGAGACAGAGAGAGAATGTTTTCTTCCCTCTTGGGTTTTTCTCTCTTCCAGGAGCTTTGGTGGTGTTTTTGTTTTGTTTTGTTTTTTTTCTCTGTACTCTATTCTGTAAAATAAATCCTGTCTTACCACAGATCTGTGGTCCTTGTCATTCCTCAAATCACTGAAACCAAGGACCTACTGAAGACAAAATTTTGGTATCACCATCAGTAGGGGCCAGTGTGTGTGTGTGTGTGTGTGTTGGGGCCTGGCAGCCCCTCTGCTTTTCTCTCAAAAGATGCTTAATGAAATCCTTGCAGAAATCCATCTTGGTTTCTGCTTTTCCGAGGACAAGGACTACCACACAGAGTTATGCCCTGCTTTCTGGCCCTGTTTTCTTTGCCTGCTTTTTCCCTCCTAAATAAAATTACACTTCCCCTGTCTTGGTTGCTTTATTTCCATTGCTTCTTTTCTCTGCTCTAGCCTCCCTGTCAATGACTTCCATGGGGTTCTTGGTTTCTCTGGTCTGGTTTTAGCAACTGTCAGGTCCCTCTGCAGGGGAATGTTCTCTGGATCTTGGCTCCCAGTGTCAAGAATGAGCCCTGGTGCCCAGGTGACGATGGAGTGATCACAAATACAACGTAATCACCATAAATATACATTTATTACAGAAGAAAAGCATAAGCCCTAAGGAAAACACCTGGCTAGAGTGAGACAGGCCCTCTCCGTGAGTGGAGAAGAGACATGAAGTCAGAACAGGAACTGTTCATGGGTGGGAGTTGCCCAGTCCTTTCCCAGGCGGGACTGGCTATCGCCTCCTGCCTGCGGGGTGACTGACAGGTTGGGGCTCTGTAACAAAACTTCATAAAGTGCATGGTTCCTCCCCTCAAGCTTCCAGATGAACACACAGGGTTGAAATTTACAAGCTTAATTACATGATAATGTAGGGTCACTGGGGGCTCCTCACTCTCTGTTCCGACTGGGGATCAGGCCCCAGCTGGTACATTGGTTCCTACTCCCCCCAGCCACACCTCTCAGTCTCTCCACCTGTCAAGTAGAGAAGCAGAGGGACAGGAATGTGTGTCTCCCCCCACCTCAGGTAGGAGGAGAGATGCTGGGCAGCAGGAAGGTATGTCCCCCTACCCCTGGTAGGAGGAGAAAGGCTGGGGGCTGAGGCTGTACATTTCTCCCATGACCTCATCAAGTACCATGTTTCCTTGAAAATAAGACCTACCTAAAAAATAAGCCCTAGCAGGATTTCTATGCATTTGTTGCCCTAACCCAATAATAATACCTAGTGATGGGCATATCTGCATAGCCATGCCATGCATTTTCACATGGAGGGGTAAGGAAGACTGAAATACCTTTTATCTGCCACAGCTCCTTTCTCTAATCCATTCACACTTGTGTGGGTGCACAAGTGGTAACCAGTCGCAGGCATCCTGTTGTGCGTGTGTGAACAGCTAGGGGAAAGGAGTTCATGCATCACTAGCGCCAGCCCCACCAATAAGGTTGGCTCCCCCTGTCAGGTTCCAGAAGAAGATGACTTAACTGTATTTGAATAAATGTAGATTGTTGTATTATACTTAATAAAAATAAGACACCCCCTGAAAATAAGCCCTAGTGTGTCTTCTTGAGAAAAAATAAGTATAAGACAGTGTCTTATTTTCAGGGAAACATGGTATTGCAGCCCCAGGTCTGTGGGGGTGGGTGGGACCGGCCATGTGTAGCGCCACTGGCAGGGGCAGCAGTAGCAGTGACCCTGCAGGACTGGAGCCCGCTGGTGCTGCAGCTGCTGGAGCTCCTCCTCTCCCTTGCTGGGGCCACTGCCTCCAGGGTCACAGCAGGGCTTTGACACTGACGAGGGAGGTGCCTGGATAGGCGTCCTCCTCTCTGGCCAGGCTCAGGCCTGTGCAGCTTGAGTGTAGCATGCTCACATGTGGAGGTGACACCTAGCCAGGCCAGCACTGACTACCCATAGCCACATGGTTGGCATGGAAGAGGGAACTCGTGTGCAGGGTTGACACTGAAGGTCTGACTTTCCAGCTGGTGAAGCACTACCTTTCAGGGCTATTTTCTGTGTGCACTGACATTAAAAGGCAACAATGAAAAATGAAGTTTGGGGTTTCCTTATTTTAATTCTGGCACACAGGGAATTAATAATTTTGAAATACCTGCAGAGAACCAAGTATGTGTCTGGGAGTGGCTGCTCACCCCTTTAAAAATCTTAATCCTAGCCAGACACCAAGGCTCAAGCTTGGGAGGCCCAGACAGGAAAGTCTCTTGAGCTCAGGAGCAGAGACTAATCTGAGCAAGAGTAGGACACCTTCTCTTCCAAAAATAGAAGAAACTAGCTGGGAATAGTAGCCAGCACCAGTCATCCCAGCTACTTCGGAGGCTAATGCAGAAGGATCACTTGAGCCCAGGAGTTTGAGGTTGCTGTGAGCTGGGATCGTGCCGCTGTACTGAACCTGGGATGACAGGGTAAGACTGTCTGAGAAAAATCCAGAAAAACAAAAGCAAAAGCCAACACCTTAATCCTTAGAGCCACTCCCCAAACAGAGGCAAAATTCTCATTTCATGGACAAGAAAAGTGAGGCTCAACAGGCTTCAGTGACTTGCCTCAGCCCATGGATTCAGACAGTTCAGCTGAGTAGCACGAATTGCTTCATAGACCTTTGGCTGGTGAGCATATTAATGTGGTGGTATAATGTGGAAACAGGAAAGGGACAGCAGTGACTCTGAGGCATTCAAGATCGGAATGGGCAAGGCCTGAGCAGGTGATCAAAGAGAACTGGTGTTGGAGCATCATGCAGAGTTAGTTGTGTTCTCACCTGGTTTTGAATATGGAAGCCCTGAAGTGAGTTGAAAGACGGTTTCAACCAGCTACAGAAAGGCTATGTGTGTGTCTGGCTGATGGGAGCTAATTCTCTGTTCACTATACACCAGCACTTAGCAGAATGCAAAATGAGCCACACTTGCTCAGTTTCAGGAGGTCTTTCCAGTGACTGCTCTATCATCAGGGGCCCCTTCCAAAAGTGCCATGTCAGAAATGATGTGATACCCAGAAAAAGGGCACTGCATTGCCTTTTCAGTCTGCTATAAGCAGCCTCATTTGTTCAGATATGGTCCTAAAGATCTCGTTCTGATTTCCTCTACTTCCTGAGCCTGCATCAGACATGCAGTTTGGAAGCATCAGTAGGGAGTTTCTTTTCTGGTTCTGAGCATCATCCATTCTTAGATTGGCCAGATTTGGCAGGTGGGATGGCAAGCTGGTTCCATTTTTCAAGGGTTTCCTAGGTCAGACACATGAAGTGTCTTGTGGAACTGGGTCCAGGAAAGAATCAGAAGAAGGGGCAATAGGTGAGGTATGAGGCTTCCAAAAGCTTAGTATGCTGGTGGCAACTCTTGAGAATGTATCACTTCTGAGAGTGGCAGCTGAATGAAAAATAGCAACCCACTGAGTTCCATTCACCTGAGTGAAGTATGGGGATGGATGGAGGGAGGGAGAAAGAGAGAGAGAGAAGAGAGATCTGGTTTTTTAGTGAAGGGAAATTCTTAAATTACCCTAAGGATTTCCTTATTCATTTCTTTGCTCAGAAGTTTAAGAAGCACCCATGATCTCCCAGAGCACTGTGCTATGTGCCGGTGACAGAGAGTGAATAAGACAGACACATCCCTGCCTCCTGAACCTTATGGTTTGTGCAGTGAAGTTTCTGAACACTATGCATGATACATGGATATGGGTAAGTTAGGCCCATCTGGAGCTTATCCTTTAGAGTAGCCTTGATGTCCAATGTGGATACCAAGTCATCTTAGCATTATTTGTAGTGTGTGTTATTATACTTTCTTTTTTATTATTTTTTTTATTAACTGTGTACATTGATGCATTTATGGGGTCCAGTGTACTAATTTGATATACAATGTGAAATGCTTACATTGAACTGATTAACTCATCCGTCACCTCACTTACTTATTTGTTGTGGTAAGACAATTATACTCTTTTCTTAATAGTTTTGAAATGTACCATTGCATCATATACATTAAATGAGGTCCCCCAAATACCCTCCCTCATACCAGCTCCCCCTCCCCTCCTCTCTCTCTCATCTTCCCTTCTATTTTCTGGACTATAGTTATGTTTTACCATTTGTATGAATGCATAGGTGATTATATATTGATTTCATAGTAGTATTCAGTACATTGGATACTTTTTATTCCATTCTTGAGATACTTTACTAAGAAGAATATGTTCCAGCTCCATCCAGATAAACATAAAAGATGTGAAGTCTCCATCTTTTTATAGCTGCATCATATTCCATGGTGTATATATACCACAATTTGTTAATCCATTCAGGTATCAATGGGCACTTAGGCTGTTTCCATGTCTTAGCAATTATGAATTGGGATGCAACAAACATTCTGGTGCAAATGTCTTTGTTGTAAAATGATTTTTGATCATCTGGGTATATACCTAGTAGAGGAATTGCAGGATCAAATGGTAGGTCAACTTTTATTTAGTTCTTGAGTGTTCTCCAAACTTCTTTCCAAAAAGGCTGTATTAGCTTGCATTCTCACCAGCAGAGTAGCAGTGTTCCCTTCTCTCTGCATCCACACCAACATCTGTAGTTTTGGAATTTTGTTATGTAAACTAATCTTATTAGAGTTAGATGATATCTCAAAGTGATTTTGATTTGCATTTCTCTGATGGTTAAAAATGATGAGAATTTTTGCATGTGTTTGTAGGCCATCTGCCTGTTTTCTTCAGAGAAGTTTCTATTCAAGTCTCTTGCCCACATAGAAATGGGATTATTTATTCTTTTCTTATTGATTAGTTTGAGTTCTCTGAGGATTTTAGTTATCAGACCTTTGTCGGAAGCATAACCTGCAAAAATCTTCTCCTATTCTGAAGGTTCTCTATTTGCTTTACTTACTGTGCTCTTGGCTGTACAGAAGCTTTTTAGTTTGATCAGATTCCAGTAATGTATTTTTGGTGTTGCTTCAATTGCCTAGGGTGGTCCTCCTCATAAAATAGTCTCCCAGACCAATTTCTTCAAGTGTTTTCCCTGCAATCTCTTCTAGTATTTTTATAGTTTCATGCCTTAAGTTTAAATCTTTTATACAGTGAGAATCAATTTTTGTTAATGATGAAAGGTGAGGGTCCAGTTTTCTACAGGTTGCCAGCCAGTTCTCCCAGCACCATTTGTTAAATAGGGAGTCTTTCCCCTACCGAATGTTTTTGATAGGCTTATCAAAGATCAAATGATGATAAGTAGCTGAGTTCATATCTCAATTCACTACTCTGTTCCATAAATCTACCTCTCTGTTTCTGTGCCAGTACCACGCTATTTTTGTCACTATAGATTTATAGTATAGCCTGAAGTCTGGTAATGTGATACCTCCTGAATTATTTTTATTTCTGGGTAAAGAACTGGTTATTTGAGGTTTTTTATGATTCCATATAAAACAAAGCACTAGGTTTTCAAGCTCTTTAAAGTATGACAATAATGCTTTAATAGGCATTGCATTAAATCTGTAAATTGCTTTGGTTAGTATGAACATTTTAACAATGTTGATTCTTCCCAGCCATGAGCATGGTATGTATTTCCATTTGTTAACATCTTCAGCTATTTCTTTTCTCAGAGCTCCATCATTCTCTTTATAGAGATATTTTACATCCTTTATTAGGTACATTCCTAGATGTTTCATCTTCTTTGGCACTACTGTAAAAGGAATAAAGTCCTTGACTATATTTTCAGGTTGACTATTGTTGGCATATAGAAAAGCTACTAATTTTTGAGTATTGATTTTATAATCTGAGATGCTGCTGTATTCTTTCATCACTTCTAAGAGTTTTGTAGTTGAGTCCCTGGGATTTACAGGTATAGGATCATATCATCTGTGAAGAGTGAGAATTTGATCTCCTCTGACCCCATTTAAATACCTTTGATCACCTTCTCTTGCGTGACTGCAATGGCTAAGATTTCCAATACTATTTGAATAGCAGTGGGGACAGTGGGTATCCTTGCTTCATTCCTGATCTGAGTGGAAATGTTTTCGATTTTACTCCATTCAATATGATATTGGCTGGGGTTTGCTGTAGATGGCCTGTGTCAGTTTAAGAAATGGCTATTCTATAAGTGTTCTGATCATGAAAGGGTGCTGGATATTATCAAAAGCTTTTTCTGCATCAATTGAGAGGATCATGTGGTCTTTGTTTTTTATTTTATTTATGTGATGTATTATATTGATAAATTTACATATATTGAACCAATCTTGTAACTCTGGAATAAAACCAACTTGATCGTGGTGTATATATTTTTTTGATGTGTTGTTGAATTCTGTTTGTGAAGATCTTATTGAATATTTCTGCATCAATATTCATTAATGATATTGGTCTATAACTTTCTTTTGTTGTTGGATCCTTTCCTGGTTTGGGGATCAGGGAGATACTTGCTTCATAGAATGTTTTGGGAAGTATTCCTTCTTTTTCTATGCTTTGGAAAAGCTCGTATATACAGATACTAGTTCCTCTTTAAAGATTTGATAGAATTCTTATGTGAGGCCATCTGGCCCCAGACTTTCCTTTTTGGGGAGATTTCATCTTGTTGACACTATTTCAGTGATTGATATAGGTCTATTCAAAATTTCAAATTCTTTCTGGTTGAGTCCAACAAGGTGGCATACTTCCAGGTATTGGTCCATTTCCTCAGGTTTTCATATTTCTGAAAGTAGAGATTTTGTAGCAATCATTAAGGATTTTTTAAATTTCTGAGGTATCTGTTGTTATTTCTTCTTCATCGTTTCTGACTGATGATACTACAGATTTTACTTTTCTATTTCTGGTTAGGTTGGCCAAAGGTTTATCAACTTATTAATCTTTTTTTAAAAACACAACATTTTGTTTAGTTGATCTTGTGAATGATTCTTTTGTCTTCAATTTCATTTAATTCTGCCCTAATTTGGTTATTTCTTTTCTTCTGCTGGGTTTGGGGTTGGAATGTTCTTCCTTTTCCAGTAGCTTGAGATGACCTATTAAGTTGTTGCTTTCCTCTCTTTCTGTTTTCTTGATGAAGGCATCCAATGCTATAAGTTTCCCTCTTAAAACTGCCTTTGAGTATACCACAAGTTTTGATAATCTGTGTCTTCATTGCCATTTTGTTCCAAAAATTTGGTGATTTCCTTCTTACTCTCATCTTTGATCCAGCTATCATTCAGCCTAAGATTATTTAGTTTCCATGACTTTGTTTGAGTATGAAGATTCATGTTGCTGTTGAGTTCACCTTCTGTTTCATGGTGGCCCAAGATGGTACAAGGAATAATTTCTATTCTTTTAAATTTTCCAAGGTTAGACTTGTGTTTTAATATATGATCAATTTTGGAGGATAATCCATGGGCTGATGAGAAGAATGTATATTCAGTTTATTAGGATGAAATGTTCTGTAGAGGTCTGTTAAGTCCACTTGCTCTAGGGTCAAGTTTAAGTCTAATATTTCTTTGTTTCATTTCTTCTTGGAGGATCTATCCAAAACTTTCAAAGGGGTGTTAAAATCTCCAACTATTTAGTGCAGGAGGATATCAAGTTGTTCATCTCCCTTAGGGTTTGCTTTATAAATTGAGAAGCATTCTGGTAGGGTGCTTACATGTTAATTATTGAAATCACTTCATGCTGGTTGTTTCCCTTGACAAATATGAAGTGGCCATCCTTACCTTTCCTTATCTTTGTTGGTTTAAAGCCAATTATATCTGTGAATAAAATTGCAACCCCTGATTTTTTTTCTGGTTTCCATTTGCCTGTATTGTAGATAACCATTCCTTCACCCTGAGAGTCTATTTTTATCCTTTAAGGTAAGATGAGATTCTTGTATGCAATAGATATCTGGTCTGAGTTCATATATCCAATGAGCCAAACTGTGTCTCTTTAGAGGACAATTTAAACCATTCACATTAATTGAGAGAATTGATAAGTATGGCAGTGTTTTGGGTGTCATGTTTTTCAAATGTCCAGTGGATATTTTTAATCTTTTCAACACTGGGGAAGTTGGATTTTGTTCAAAAATTTCTGGGTGAGCTTTCTTTGGTGGTGAAACATTGTGCTGGTCATTGTGGAGAATGAGTCTGAGAATATCCTGGAGAACTGGTTTAGTTATGGCAAATTTCTTCAACATGTGTCTGTCATTAAAGTATTTGATTTCTCCATCACAAATGAAACTCAGTTTAGCTGGATACAGGATCCTGGCCTGAAAGTGGTTTTGTTTTAGAAGATTGAAGGTTGATGTCCATCCTCTTCTGACTTGAAAGGTTTCAGCTGAAAGATCTACATCATTCTGCTATTTCTCCCTTTGTGGGTAACACTTTGCTTATATCTGGCTGCTTGCAGAATTTTCTCCTTCATCTTAACTTTGGCAAAGTTAATCACAACATGTCTAGAAGATGCTTTATTTGAATTGAGTCTTGCTGGGGTTCTGAAACTGTCTACTGTCTGAATTTCTGTATCTCTTGCAATGCTTGGACAATTCTCCTCCATAATCTCTTGGAATAGAGCATCTATACCTATAGGAGCATCCTCTTCTCCCTCAGAAATTCCTATAAGATGAATCTTGATCTTTTGGAGTGATCCCACAACTCTCTCAGGGAATGATTAGTTTTTGTTCTCTGTTTGTCTGCCTCTGAGCATTTGAGAAAGTTCAAAAGCTTTGTGTTCAATTTCAGAGATCCTTTCTTCTGCATGGTCAACTCTATTACTGAGGAATTCTACTGCATTTTGGAGCTCCTCAAATAACTTTTTCATTTCCTTGAGCTGTGCTATCTCTTTTCTCATTATGTCTATATCTTTGGTGACTTTGTCTTTGAATTCATTAATTCTGGAGACAATTTTAGAACTACTTTTTGGATTTCAAGTTCTAACTTTTCTTCCATTCTATTCATCTTATTTGCCACCCATATTCTGAATTCAATTTCTGACATTTCAGCCATTTGTCTACGCATGGCATCTTCAGTTGTATCTTTTTTGTCATTCCTGGGGCGGGGGTGTTGATCTACTCTCGTTATTTATCTTTCCAGAGTTCTTCCACTGGTTCCACCCCATGTTTCTTTTCCATTATTAGGTTATTAGAACTGGAAGGGTGAGATTGAGTTGAAGTTGCCAGGTAATAGAGTTAATCAGCCTCTTACCAAAGTTCTAGGCTTTGTAATTGTGGCTTATCCCCTAACCTTACAAAGGCCCCTTTCAGAGATTTGGCTAGAGTCTCTGGGGATCTGCTTGGTGAGACAGTTCAAGCTGGCTCTGTTTTGAAATCAGCCAATCTCTACCATATCCTAAGAAGTCACAGTATTAGGTTTAAATCTTAGCTGTGGAGAGATACAGACAGCTATGGCACCCCACCCCCACCATTTAGTTCTTTTCTGCTATAGAACTCAGATTGTCCCTGAATGGATAGCCCGAGAAGCAAGGTCCAATCAAATTGTCTCAGGAAATACAAACCCTGTTCTACAGAGAGGGATCCAAGGGTCTCCAACTGCAGATAGATATCCTCAACTCTGTCCTGCAACCCCAAAGGTATGGAGCCTGGTCCCCTCAGGTGAGCCACCAATTACCTGTCAACACCCTGTCCCCAAATCACAATCAAAACTGGAAGTCTGGGACCTCACCCACCAGACTCAGTTCACACTGGGCTTCCATGCCTCTGCTAGCCAGCTCAGTTGGAGCCAGGGATCCACACCCCCACCCATCAGACACAGTCCACACTGCTGTCCACATCTCTGCTCACTCGCTCAGTTGGAGCCAGGGGACCATGGCCCTGCCTGTTCATCTCAGTCCACACCCAGCAAGCCTCTGTTTGCTAACTCAGTTGGAGCTGGGGATCCTTGTCCTATCCTATGAGCTCAGTTCACACCAGGCAACCATTCTCTCACCTCCTGGCACCATCAGAGCCAGGGAGTATGCACACCCTCCTGCCAGACACAGCCCAAACTGAGGGTCAGCACCACCACTGGCAGGACAAAGTCATAACCAGGGAACTGATCCTCCTCCCACCACTTATCCCTTTATTCCCCACTATTCACAGATTTCATCCTGATGTTCAGTGATCCACACTATGTCTCAATCTCTCAGGAAAAGACCAAACACTATGGGCTCTGTAGAGAGCACAACTTCAGACTGCCATTTAAGGGGAAAAGGTGTACAGGGAGTTCAGAATTGCAGGGAAAATATTTGTTCAATTTTATGCCAGGAGGGGTGGTATCTAAGTTCACAAATGGGACCTCCCTGGAGAAGTTGTTTAGCAGCTCTCTTCAGTGAGGTAAAATAAGAAGTCTTTTGTCCCTTGACCACTTGCAAAGAGCCCACAGCGAGCTTCCCACTTGGGGAGGGATCTCCCATCCTCTAGATGATAGGCTTTGAATCTGTAATTTGTTTGATCGAATGTTCTTCCTTGGAGTCAAAGCTTGCTGAACTTCTTTCTTGGCTTAGCTCCCCACATTTGGTTTCATAGAGTCTGATTCTGTCCAGTTTTTCTCCCTCTGGTCAGGAGCTTCTACCAAGGGTTGCTACTCGTCAGCCATCTTTCCAGAATCCCTGTTATTGTGTTTTTGTTCATCATGTTTCCTTTCTTTTCTCCAACTGGGTATAATACCTCACATCATCAGTTGTGGTTATTGGTGTAAACTTGCAGGCATATCCAACCTGCAATCCTAGAGCCACATGCTGATTTTGGGAGGACTTTTTGCTTATCACTTGTGTCAGATATCACAGAGTATGTATAGAGCCTTTTTTTTTTTTTTTTCCTGCAAACTGGCTTTGAACCACCAGGTGGCATGGTACTCTCATCTGTTTTACTGTTAGCAGGGCATCACCATTGAGGGAAGTCCACCCAGGAAGAATGTCCCATAGGGTCCCAGCATGTGGCCAGCTCTGCCATACCTGCTCAGGCAGCCACCATTGCCATGAGCTAGGTGGCTCCTGCTCAACTTTGTGGCCAAGTTGCACTGTTTGAAAGATCATGGAATATCTCCTAAGAAATCTGGCAAAAGCTTCAGTTGCCCAGCCCTTCAGGAATTGAATGCCAGTAAGCAACCAAGCCCTGATTGAGGGCAAATAAATCAGAAAGATGGGACTGTGTCTCCTCAGCAACAAAAAATGGCTTCTGACCCCCATCTTATTGAGCAGAACCAGTGCAGGTGTTTTGTGTCTTCTAACCCTACATTGCTACCTTTTGTCCAGGCAATATATTGCATTACATATCTTTTCTCTCATTTTTCCTGTCTTCTTGTAACAAAAACTGGTGTCCAGGAAACATATTGCAATATAAATATGTACATTAAAATTTTTTCCTTAGGTTTTTTTCTTTTTTCTTTTTTATTCTTCTCGTTTCATTGTATTTTTATTTTTCCACTTTTACATTCTTCAGTAAGAAGGGCTTGACTTTTGCAATGGTATTTCTGTTCCTTTTCTTCTTTCATACTTTTCTATTTTTCTTCTTTTTTTCCTTTTGTAGATATTCCTTTATTTTTCTCACCTTACCCTTATGAGTTTCTTAAACAACTAAGATATCCCTTTTATAATGTCTTATATAATTTTATTTTTAATTATCTTTTTTTCTGATCCATTTTATTCTATTTCATAGTATATTCTTTTTTGAGACAGAGCCTCACTTTGAGACCTGAGCTGCAGTACCACAGCACTGGCATGACTCACCCTCCCGCCAGAAGGCTATCTGGCACCCTATTCTGGGGCTATCCAGCCACTCTAGTCCATGGTGTTCTTCTCACTTTTGCCTTTAGTAGGATGGAATGGGTAGGTTCCCACTGTGACATACTGCTGATTTTCTTCTATATTTGGTGGAGGTTGGGGTTTTGCTTTTGCACAAGCTAGAAAGGAGCTCCTGACCTTGAAGAACCCACCCAGCCTGATTTTTCAGAGTCCTGGAATTGTTGGTATGGTCAATGCACCCTGCCAAACATAATTATTGCTCCTGTCTTTCCATTTCCATCCTTCTTCTCTTCTTTCTTCAATTTTTTCCTTTCATCCTCCCTACCTTTTTTCTTTTTCTTTCTTTCCCCCCTTCTGGCTCTTTACTCTTCTCTTCCTTTTGACCTTACACCAAAAGGCCACTTCAAGGCCTAAGCACAGAGACAAGGTAATTTAAAGAGAAGGAGGAAGGAAGAGGTAAATGTAGGAGAAGGAAGTGAACAAGAAGAAAACACACATAAGGAGGAACCAACAGAAAAATTCCAGCAACATGAAAAACCAGAAGAGATCAGCCTCCCCAAAGGACGATGGCTAACACAGAGGATCCCATCTATAAAGAAAATGACAGAAGGCAGATTAAAGTATGGATTGCAAATACAATGAAGGGCATTAGGGAAAGTGGAAAATAACCCCCCAAAAAATCCAAACACTGATCAAAAAAAAAAAAATGAAGGAAAGCTACGATGATATTAGATAGGATACATCAGAGCTTAAGGAATTGAAGGAGTCAATCAGGGAACTTTAAGATGCAGTAGGAAGTATCAACACATTAGGCTATGGGGAAGATAGAATCTCAGAGCTAGAGGATAAAAGTCTTAAGCTAATGCAGGCATTTAAAAAGGCAGAGAAAAGAGGCCAAAAGCACAGCAATTGATTAGAGAATCATGGTATTTCATAAAGAATACAAAAATATGAATTATAGGTATCCTTGAAAGGGGAGAAAAATGACCCAAAGGAATGGAAATCCTACTGGATGATATCATAAAGGAAAACTTCCCAAGTTTCACTGAAGATTCTGAAACACTCCTTTTAGAGGGATATTGAACACCAGGTCACCTCAACACAAACAGAATCTCTAAAACATATTATAATGAACCTGTCCAAATTCAAAACAATAGAGGAAATTCTGCAAACACCAGGAATAAACATTAATTGGTCAATTGGGGCAGATCCTGGGGTGAAAGAAGATTTTTTAGCTGAAATTTTCCAAGCCAGAAGAGAATGGTATCTAGCTTTAACCATTGTAAACACATCAATTTTTAGCCCAGAATTCTGTATCCTGTTAAATGAAGCTTCAAAACTGATGGATAAATCAAATATTTTACAGATATGCAAACATTGAGGAAATTTGCCACATCAAAATCAGCTCTATGGGAAATTCTTAGACCTGTTCTCCATGGTGACCATTACAATGGTCAAAGTAAATACTAGCAAAGTAAACACCCAGAAACTAAAAGACAAAATCTAGTTCCACAATGGCATAAAGGATAAAACTGAGTTACAGAGTCTCACAAAATAAGATAAGAACTCCACCACACTTACCAATTCTCTGAATAAATGTTAATGGTTTGAATTCCCCACTGAAGAGGCACAGGCTGGATGATTGGATAAAAAAGCATTAGTCATCCATATGCTGTCTCCAGGAAACACACCTAACTTTGAAGTACAAATCAAGATTCATGGTAAAGGGATGGAAAACGGTATTTTAGGGAAATGGAAATAAGAAGATAGAAGGGTTTTAATCGTATTTTTAGATACAAGTGGATTTAAAGCAACTAAAGTTAAGAAAAGCAATATAGTCACTTTATACTGGTCAAAGGAATAATACAAAGAGAGGACATTTCAATTCTAAATATTTATGCACTCAAATTAAATGCTCCTAGATTTATGAAACAGATCTGATTAGTCTGACCAATATGATATCCCATAACAGCATATTGGCTGTGGACTTTAACAGAACTGGACAGATCCTCTAAACAGAAAATAAATACACAAGTGACTTAAAGGTTACTGTAGGAGACGCCAAGAGCCAGATGACATCCGAGCAAGATGATCTGCAGCTGAGGCATGGACCTTGGGCCATTCCTCCACAGGAGTTCCTTGTGGAAGAAGAGCTCCTGCCCTCAGCACATAGTCATTGTTAATTACTCCCCTCACCTGTATCATTCCGTTTCAATAAAAGGCCAGTGCGGAGGTTGCTCGGGGCTACCCTGAAAGTAAGGACTAGCCCGCCTTCCACAAGCTTGTACTTCCAATCCACCTCTTGCCTGGTTCCTTCCTGCACTAACCAAGACCAGGGCCATAGGAGCCCAACGGATCATGACAGGTTACCCTAGTACAAATGTGCTTAATACATAAATACAGAACACATCATCCTAAAGGTAAGGAATATACAGTCTTCTCATCAGCCCTTGGAACATATTCAAAAATAGATCATATCCTAGGATACAAATCAAATCTCAACAAAATTAAAAAAACTAAATTATACCTTGTATCTTCTCAGACTACAAGGCAATAAAGATGGAACTCATCTCCAACAAAAACTTTCATCCCTACATAAAGGCATAGCAATGAAGCAACCTTATGCTCCACGACAGTTGGATCAAGGAAGAGATAAAGGATAAAACTGTTAAATTCCTCAAACATAACAACAATAAAGCTACAAGTTACCAAAACCTGTGGCATACTGTAAAAGCACTCTTAAGAGGGAAATTTATCACATTAGATGCCTACATCCACAAACCAGAAAGAAAGCACATCAACAAACTAATGAATCATCTTAAGGAAATGGAAAAGGAAGAACAATCTAATCTCAAACTTAGCAGAAGAAAAGAAATAACCAAAATTAAATCAGAAATTAAAGCAATTGAAAACAAAAGAATCATTCAGAAAATTAATAAAATAATAGGTTTTTTCCTTGAAAAAATAAATAAAATCAAAAAACATTTGGCCAGATTAACTAGAAATAGAAATGTAAAATCTCTAACATCCTCAGTGAGAAATGATAAAGAAATAACCACAGATTTCACAGAAGTACAAGAGATTATCTGTGACTACAAGAAAGTCTATGCCCAAAAATTTTGACAATGTGGAGGAAATAGACCAATACTTGGAATCACACCCTCTTTCTAGACTTAATCATAAAGAAAGAAATCTCTTGAACAGACCCATATCAAGCACTGAAATCAAAGAAACAATAAAAAAGCTCCCAACAAAAAAGTGCTCTGGATACCAGATACCAGATATGCTCCAGATACCTCCAAATGCTCCAGATACCTCCACACCAGAATTGTATGAAACTTTCAAAAGACAGCTTATATCCATACTGCAGAAACCATTCCAAAGCATTGAGAAAGGAGTCTTCCCCCAACATGTTCTATGAAGCAAATATTGCCCTGATACCAAGACCAGGAGAATTCCCAACTGAAAAGAAGAACTACAGACCAATCTCACTAACGAATATAGATGCAAAAATACTCAAAAAAATCTTGGTCAATAGATTACACATTAAAAAAAATGATATATCATAATCATGCAGGCTTCATCCCAGGGATCCAAGGCTGGTTTAACATATGCAAATCTATAAATGTAAATCACCATATCAATATAAACTAAAACAAAAATAAGTAAATGAGATTTACTTAAACTGAAAAGCTGCTGTACCGCTAATAACATAACAATTAAAGAAAATAGACAACTTTCAGAATGGGAAAATATATTTGAATATTATGAATCTGAGAAAGAGTTGATAACCAGGATCTATAGAGAACTCAAATTGATCAACAAAAAAAGAGCTAACAACCCATTTATCACTGGGCAAGGGACATTAACAGAACCTTCTCTGAGGAAGACAGACAAATGACTAACAAACATATGAAAAAATGCTTATTGTCCCTAATCATCAGATAAGTGCAAATCAAAACCACCCTGAGAAATCACCTAACCCTAGTAAATTACTCCACATCACGAAGTCCCAAAGTTGCAGATGCTGGCATAGATGTGGAGAAAGAGGAACACTTTTACACAGTTGGGACTGAAAACTAGTATAGCCTCTTTTGAAAGAAGTATGGAGAGTCCTCAAAGAACTCAAATTAGATCCCCCATTTGACCCTGCAATCCTACTACTAGGCATCTACCCAGAAGAAAAAAAAAATCATTTCATCATATCTAGGACATTTGCAATAGATTGTTTATCAAAGTTCAATTTACAATTGCCAAGATGTGGGAGAAAACCTAAATGCCCATCAACTCAAGAATGGATTAACAAGCTGTGGTATATGTATACCATGGAATACTATTCGGCCATAAAAAAGATAGTGACTTCACATCTTTTGTATTAACCTGGATGGAGTTGAAGCACATTCTTCTTAGTAAAGTATGGCAAGAATGGAAAAGCAAGTATCCAATGTACTCAATACTAATATGAAGACAGTAGATGATCTAATTCACACTCACAGAGGAGAAAAACTCATTTAAATTCAAGTTGGAGGGAGGGGGAATAATGAAGAGGGAGAGTTTGTGGTGCCCCCACTGAATGGGCACAATGTACCATGTTTCCCTGAAAATAAGACACTGTCTTATATTTATTTTTTTCTCAAGAAGACACACTGGGGCTTATTTTCAGGGGATGTCTTATTTTTATTCAGTATAATACAACAATCTACATTTATTCAAATACAGTTAAGTCATCTTCTTCTGGAACCTGACAGGAGGAGCCGACCTTGTCGGTGGGGCTGGTGCTAGTGATGCGTGAACTCCTTTCCCCTAGCTTTTCGCATGTGCACAATAGGATGCCTGCAACTGCCATTACCACATGCACACCTGCGCAAATGTGAACGGCTCAGAGAAAGGAGCTGTGGCAGATAAAAGGTATTTCAGTCTTCCTTACCTCTCCATGTGGAAATGCATGGCATGGCTATGCAGATACGCCCATTACTAGGTCTTATTATCAGGGTAGGGTTTATATTTAACAAATACATAGAAATCCTGCTTGGGCTTATTTGGGGGGTAGGTCTTATTTTGGGGGAAACACGGTAGGGGTGTATGGCACACCTTTTGAGTGTGGGACATAAATATAAGAGGTACTGTACTTAACAAATTCAAATATTATGACCTGGTTGTTTGTACCCTTACATTAACCTAAAATTATAAAGAAAAAATTATGAGAACAGAATTCAGAGTTATCTGATCACTATGATAAGGTTGAAGAACCTAAAAAACTAAAGTGTTTTTTAGGGGACACACCCTGAGATTTACCTCTCTTTACTGTATTTTCAACATCTCTAAAACTTACTGATTCTTTTTCCTTATAATTGTCTTCTGAACTACTTTCTCCTCCACTTTTTTGTACCCATTGTAATTGTCCTAATTCAGCTACTCAGCTTTCTTCTCATGCACTCTGGTGGCAAAGTTCCAAAAAGTGTCTAATTACCTTTAGAAAGCAACCATGGTTGTGATCTATCTAAAACTTAAGTCTCATATAAGACATTGTAAAGTAAAAGCCTGCAATATTCCTTACTGCTTTCTGGAGAATTCCCAAATTGTTTAAGGCCCTTTATAATCTGATTTAGCTCAATTTTTTGGTTCATTTCCCCCTCTTCCCCCTCCCTCCCCCTTCAGTAATGCTGCACTGTTCAGCACTGTGCCACAGATTGTTATACCTTTGCTTTACATGCTACTTTCTGCCCTGTGTGCTCTATGCCTATTTATATCATAGCTTTGATAAACAATGATGATAAACTCCTAGAGAGCAGGTGCCTATAGAATTCACTCAGTCCACAGTACAGGGCCCATGACATAGTATAGTCCCCATAGCTGCGGCATATTGACAAAGGGAGCCATTGTGGAAGATAAACACATCAAATAAACTTAATCCAAAGGAATTGCAAGAAAGAAACCTATAAAATAGCCCTCAGAAATATTTTAAGTATTATAAAGCAGAATTTGTCATGCATGTGCAAAACAAAAACAGCAAGACAGAACTATGCTCCTGTGTTGATTCTTGGTAGAAATGATAATGGATGACCATCCAGCAGTGTATCATGCCAGTTTCTACCATACTTACATCTTTACCACAGAGGACAGGGCCACTGATCCTTAGTGTTTGTGCAAATAGGGCAAACTACCCTTTTCTCAGACAGTTGGCAATCACCTACTGGAAAATTCTCATAACAAGTATGTCTTAGATATATGATACATAAATATATTATAACTATACAGGATCATTAGACTCATACTGGATAATATATATAATACACAATTTATATACAGGGTGGACATAAAGTTTACCTGGAATTCAAAATAGCTTAACACAGTAAATTGCAAATGAACTTTATGGATATTCTGTATATACATATGGTAGTCCCTGGCAATCTATGGTTATGCATTTGAAAACCCCAGGGGTTGGGGTGGCACCTGTGGCTCAAGGAGTAGAGTGCTGGCCCCATATACTAGAGGTGGTGGGTTCAAACCCAACCTCAGCCAAAAACTGCAACAATAACAACATAAAAAAACAGTGTTTGCCTAAAGCCACGAATAATACTAAATAGTACATACATTATGTTTTCTTCTACACATATTTATGATAAAGTTTAATTTATAAGCTGAGTAAGAGATTAACAATAGTAATAATAATATATAACAATTAGAACAATATAATATAAGTTACATGAATGTGGTTTCTCTCTCTCTCTGAATATCTTACAACACTATACTCACCTATCTTCAGACCACAGTTGACTACAAGTAACTATAACTGCAGGAAGGGAAACCGCAGATAAGGGGCACTACTGTTATTAGCATAAACATACAAATCTATGGGGGCTATGTCGTGAATGGCACCCCAAGTATTGTGCAGAGAACAACTCTATAATGCAAAGTTATCATCTACCCTATAAAAATGATTATAATTGAAAAGGACTAGAAGCCTAAAATTGTTGAGGATATCATACATGGGTAGCAGATTGAGGCTCACAGCCAAGAAATGCGCACGTAGCAGTGACTCAGGCGCACCTGTAGGAACCTCAGAGCTTACCTGGGAGATAATGAAGCACTTCCCAGAGATAGAATCACTTCCAGGAAGAACTTTAAAGAGAATTTTTAAAGAAAGAGACTATTGCCTCTGTGTTGGCTATCGGCACAATTCCATGAGAAATATTTAACAGATGTTTTGAGAGCATTTAGAAATGGAAATACCTCTTTTTAGGAAAGGCTCCCCAGCTCCAAATCAAATCAAGCTCACTGCCTTTTTGATAAGGCAGCCATACTGTCAAGCCACTTTTCCTGTAGGTACATAACAGGTATTTATCAAGAAACTAAAGAAACGGCTGAGACAGATCTGAATTTCAGCCAACTGTTTTACAATCCATCATGATAAATTCCTACCCAAGACAAAAGATCATGGCCTAGTCAAGAGTGGAGCAACATACAATTATTTTTTATTTTTTGCAGTTTTTGACCTGGGCTGGGTTTGAACCCACCACCTCTGGCACATGGGGCCAGCTCCCCACTCCTTTGAGCCACAGGCACCACCCAACATACAATTATTTTTTAAAGAGAAATCTCTTTATGTCCTGAGACAGAAAATCTGCGAGATGTATTATCAAGTGGAAAAATAAAAAACAAGGTTGAGGGCTGTGCCTGTGGCTCAAGGAATAGGGCGCTGGCTCCATATACCGGAGGTAGTGGATTCAAACCCGGCCTCAGCCAAAAACTACAAAAAAAAGAAAAAGAAAAAAGAAACCAAGGTTGAAACAGTGAATATTGACTCGGTGCCCATATTCAACTGTGCTAAGTTGGGCGTTGGCCACATACACCAAGGCTGGAGGGTTCCAGACCGGCCAGGGCCTGCTAAACAACAATGACAACTGCAACCAAAAAATAGCTGGGTGTTGTGGCAGTCCCCTGCAGTCCCAGCTACTTGGGAGGCTGAGGCAAGAGAATCACTTAAGCCCAAGAGTTTTGAGGTTGCTGTGAGCATCACGGCACTGTACCTAGGGTGACATAGTGAGACTGTCTCAGAAAAAAAAAAAGTGTATATAATATGTCACCAGTTGTGTCAGAGAAGGGAGAATGTGTATTTTATCCATCTGTTCATGCCTAAAAACATTCCTGGAAGAACACAAAAGAATCCATAAACTTCGTTTGGAGGTAATGAAGAGGACACAGAAGAGAGACAGAGGTAAGAAAAATTTTTTTGCTGCATGATGCTTTATAATTTTTAAAAGTCACCTGAATGTATGACCTATTGAGAATAAATACAAACATCCATACATGTATATATACATACGATTAGACAAATTCACAACTCATTTTAAAAATTTACCAAGAGACCTGATGCACATGTTCCCATAGCAGGGATTCTAATGATAACCTACCCTACCAACATATCCCCACTAAGTAAATAATACAGTTGAATTCAGCTTAACCAACTAATATATGTAGGTCAGTTCTATACCGTCTTTATGGCCCAAGAAGAAAACATTTAATAGCCAAATCTTGGAGCGTTTGAGTACAAAATGAGAAAGTAACATGACCATGTGGGTTAACAAAAGTGACCAGTTCAAAAATATGCTAAAAATTGATCCAAGTCTAAAGGAAACTACATGAACAATTTAATAGTTATGAGAGTCACAAAATTCATATTTCTTTGAACCTACTCATATAAGCCAACAGCTGACAGTATTGCTAAGAAACTGGTTTTCAGAGTCATTGCCAGTGAATATATTTTCAGGCTGATAGTTTTAAAAATGTCTGATCGTTATGAATATATAACTCACCAAACTTCATCGCAGGTGGGTAGAAAAATAACACTGCTAATCATACAAAAGTTTGATATTAAATAGTTGAAGGTTTCAGAACTTGAACAACTTTCACTTGCTTTCCTTCTGCAGTTTTGACCTTGTCATAACGTGCTGCAGGAAAGTTATTCCCAATTAATCATATTAGACTAGATCTGTTAAGCAAACAAACACACTTCTAGAATTTAGGATCATGAACAGTCCTAGAAAGCACTTGTACTTTAGTGCTATAATGTCTTAAGTTATAACTCAGGGGTTAAGCGTTAAAGCAAAATTCTACAGTATGATTTTGCTCACTCAGACATGTAAAAACCAGGAGTTTGTGAGTTTGCAAGATACAGGATGGTGTGCTGAGGTATCTGCCATGGCCTAATTGCAATAACAAAAGAGCAAAACTACATGGTCAAGCCTCCTTCATAAGCAGGTCCAGAAACATCCCTCCCTTCCATTTCATGGGTTACCATAATGGGAAAGGGACTGATTATGGGAGACAGAACTGGGAAAGTTCTTATATGAAATTCTCATGGAGGTATCTCTTTCTGACTCAGTTATGGATCACAGCATCCATCCTTTCCTTGGATTCCTATGAAACAGACCATGTTATGCAACAAAAAAAATTTTTCTGAGATTCTGCCTCTTATAAGGTCTTTGTCATATTTTAAGTTGCCCCCAGAACCTAGAATCTTCCAAAAGTCATGACTGCTATGGGAATGATGTAAATATAAAGATGTATCTTGTATGATGCCATAAATGGCTTCCTAAAGATTTCAGTGGCAATACAAGCAGAGGGAAAGTACTTGCTTATGCAAGAAGATTTTATCATAAATCCACAGAGTTTTACTGTGATGCTGAAGAATCATTCTTTGATTTATCTTTAGTCATCTGGGTCTTAATATCCCAGGAATTATTAAAGTGTATACACTTTGCTGCAAAGCTTATGTTTCTAAAATACAGGGCGTGGCAGTGGGAGTGAGGCACAGAGCTCAGGTTTGCACATTTTCCTAGAGAATTTCTGCTTAGCACCCAAAGCATTTTTGTCAGTTCAGCACACATACAAAAAAAAAAAAAAAAAAAAAAAAAAGTCACATCAGGGAAAGAGAAAAGTAAAGGAAATCATTTTCTTCTATTATGCTTTGAAGTGTTGTAATTACATTTACCCTGAATGTATTGGACAAAGAAAGTCAAAAATAATATAAGCCCAATTCCATTATATATAAATCAGACCCATCTGATATCTAATAAAGGCATGAGCATATCTAACAGTTCAATTTTTCTAATATATACAAGGTGACCAGATTTTAACATTGGTAAAGTGGGGCACCATTGTGGGGGTGGGGCCTGACAACAATGCAAACTTTGATAAGCAGTTCTCCATAATTAGTTCTCAACAATTATTTGTTATTAAAGTTTAACATTATAAAATTAACAAAAGTAATATAAAATGCATATCCTAGCAAAATTTCCCCATGGTAGCCAAAAACCGTATATTCCCTTCCTGTTCCCCCATGTTCCCTAGCTTGTAGTGCATTCTTTCCAAAAATCGGACTTTTTTAAAATGCCACAGGACGCAGGACAAATTGGTAAAAATCGGGACTGTCCCGCCAAAAGTGGGATGTCTGGTCACCTTACTCTGGGGGGGGAGGGGGCGCTACTTATTTGTTCCAGACAGTTTGGCTCCTTCTGAGCTAATTGTCCTTGCCTAGAAGTAAGGGAGGGAGCCAGTATCCTTCTGATACCTTGCCCAGGAGGGGAGTAGGGAGTTTACATTAGTCTTTTCATTTCCAAATGAAGTTACATTAACCTCTTCATTTCCAAATGGAGTTACATTAACATTTTCAGCAGCCAACTGTATATTCCCTTCCCATTCTCCTGCTGTTCCCTAGCTTGTCATGCATTCTTTCCAAAAATTAGGACTTTTTGAAAATGCCACAGGACGTGGGACAAATTGTTAAAAATTGGGACTGTCCTGCCAAAAGCAGGACATCCGGTCACCTTAAATATATACAAATCTATTTTAAGTATAGCATTGTGCCACTTCCTGTGTGGAATGTGCCTCTAAATTATTGGGATCTCTTCACTCCTGTGGCTCCCAGTTGGTGGGGACTATGGGACCTACCCATGCCCAAGCGTGGCTCTGACTCAGACCCATGATGTGACGTGCTCTCATATTACTAGTTCCCATGCAATCAACCCCAGAACATTTTCATATAGTCTTGTGGAAAGTCCACTCACACCAAAGTTGGGATTCCTGGAATATTTTCCATTTCAAACAAAAACAAACATTACCACAACTCCAACCACAGATCACCTATGGCTATTCTTGATGCCCCAGCAGAACTGAGTGGTAAAGCTGAAACATGAATCATCTAGCACTTAATGGAGTTTACTAAGCTACCCATCCCACTCAATAAATAAAGCTCAATCATTTCTCTTTACATTTGGAAAAAAATCCAAACTTCTTCAGTCAGCAAGACCCAGAATGAACTTTCTCCTGGCCACCACCTGTCTGACTCTGCCTCCTGCCCGTATTGCTATAGTCACACCAGGCTGTGTTTTGAGTTTAGGATTTACATGGAGCATGTTGTTCCCTCTGCATGGGATCTTTCCCAGATCTTCAACATTCAGAACCCAGCTGTAATAGATTGTCACACCTCTGACCACCCAATCTAAATCATTCCCTCTGCTTTATTTTAAATCATAGTGCTTACTGATACTTAATGTCCTATGTTTTATTATACAATGTAAACTCCACAAGGTCTGGGAGCATACCTGATTTGTTCACAACAGCATCCTTAACACCTAACAAATTGTACATGCAAGGTGCTCATAATACAAATGTATTAAATTAATGGGAGAACATCACACTAGTTCATTGATTTTTGTCTCTTTTTTATGCCAAGGGTACCACATTTGAACAAGGAGGAACGTACATCTGAAAACCAGGAATTTTTTAGGTGAGGAGGACATAACACAGGCACCAGAATCATATAGACTAGGGTTTCAATGCTTAATTGCTGGATTCCATTTCCCATTGGCCAAACTAGGAGCAAGGCTATTAATCTCAGTCTTAGAAAAGATCAAATGAGATAATTTATGTTAACACATTAATTTTACATACTTTGATCATACCCCTTTCCAGACTATACTGAACACCCTTCACTTTTTAACCTGTTCTAACATAGGTCCCTGATATTAGAAATCTTCATGCTGTAAAAACAAACAGATACAAATTCCACTTAAAAGTCCTTTTCTCCACAACAGAACCATTTTCCTGAAATTTACATCCTTGTTGAAATCAAATACAACTTCCTCTTTTCCAGCTAGCCAAGATTAGTTGCATACTAATATTTTCACTTCTAGAATAATTTTCTATAGAAGAAAGCTTGTCTGCAAGCAGTACTGAAGCCAACAAAGGTTTTGCTATTACTTTAGATCCAAGTAAATGACTTTTGATGAATCTGCATTACCTTTTAATGCATGGAAACAGAATTGTTTTTGCTACACCCCACATAGGGATGCATATTCATTTACTGCACTCTGTGCCATTAGTCAGGAAATAGAGTCTAGAAAAAAATGATATCAAGTTTATGAAGTCAGTTCTGGTTCAGGTTATTTTAACCAGACAAAATTACTGACAGACCAATCAGCCGTCTTTGACTTACCCCACAGGATCATACAGTGCTGTCATTCTTAAGAAGCAGACTTTGAGACAAGGATTTGAGTGTAAGTAGTTTGTTTGGAACAGAATCCCACACCAGTAGGGGAGTGGAGAATGAGACAGGGAATCAAAAATAGCTAATAAGACTCAAGTTATGATTAGAGGCAACTGGAACTTAATATCCCCAGGAAATTCTGGGATTTGGGGTACTTTCAAATTATTCCCCCTGGGGGGTAAAGGAGCCATGGTATTTATAAACCAACTCTAATTAGTCATCGGATGATGGCTGTCCCCAGAGGGTGTTAATTCTCTATCACTGTGGGCAGAGTGTGCTCAAACCATCAAAGCAGCTCATAGGAAAACAAAAGCAGAAGCTGCTAATTGGAAGCCTGACCCACATGAACTGAGACAGGATGTCCAAAGGTCTATGAGCCACCAAACATGTGTAGGTACATACAAACCCTACTCTGATCATGATGCTGAGGCCCAGGGTTCAAAAAGAGTTGAAGGACAATGTGGAGCAATTGACTCACTCAAATATTAATTACCTGCTACACGACAGAGTACAAAATCATGTATAACACATCTATGGTTCATGGTTCTGCTTCTCTTTCCCACTTGTGTTAGTCAACATTCTCCAGAGAAATAGAACCAACAGGAGATATAGAGAGAGATAGGATCATTGAGTGTGAGGAAATGACCCATGCACTTATGAAAGATGAGAAGTCCCACAATCTTGTCAGTGTGCAATCTGAATTAGAGATCCAGGAAATCCAGAGGTTGATTCAGTCTAAGTCCTGAGTCCTGAGAACCAAAGCAGCTCGTGGCATCTCCTATCTGAGATAGAAGGAGGAGACCATGAGAGATGTCCTAACGCAAGCAGTGCAGCAGGAATACAAGGAAGCGAATGCCTTCTTCCCCCACTTTTGGTTCTTACGCAGGCCTTCGGTGAATTATAAAGTGCTCACCCAGACCGGGGCAGATGTCTGCTTTCCTGAATCCATTGATTAAAATGCTGACATCACACAGAAATACCCTCACAGATGCACCAGAAATAATGTTTATCTAATGAAGGTTGTCAAGGAGTGTCATAATTACCTACTGCATCTGTTTGCTCCTTTCAGGCTCTGGATCCATAGGGGCAGAGAGACAGTAACACTCAGCATAGAGTAGATGACTCAGCAAGTGTTTAATTGGGGTGAACCAAAAGAGAGTTTTAGAGGAACAAATCAAATCAGAATGACTGCATTTTAAACAGTAAGATAGAAAATACTTACAAACATAAATATATTCATTGATGTGCTCATAAAATATCTTAAACAAATGTATGCATACATACAGAAAAAGTCAAACAGGTCATATACAATCGCTTTTTAACAATGAACTCTGTCTTTTTGGTTTATATTTTCTAACTTTGCTGCCATGAAAGCATATAAGCTATATAATTTAAAACTTAAGTGAGGCCAGACGCTATGGCTCACACCTGTAATCCTTGCACTCTGGGAGGCCAAGGAGATGAATTCCTGAGTTCAGGAGTTCAAGACCAACCTGAGCAAGTGTGAGACCCCCATCGCTAAAAAATAGCCAGGTATTGTTGTGGTGGGTGCCTGTAGTCCCAGCTACTTGGGAAGCTGAGACAAGAGAATCACTTAAGCCCAAGAGTTTGAGGTTCCTAAGTTATGATGCCACAGTACTCTGTATGGATGACAAAGTGAGACTCTGTCTCAGAAAATAAGTTAAGTAGATCTTTATGAATGATGCACACTTCATTATTTAAAAGTCCAGGATGGCCCCATTACATCTAGCTTATTTCTGGGCTAGACAGGGAGGCCAGTGAGTAATCAAACAGGCAGGATCCACAGCTGACTTTGAAATTGGAGGCAGCTTCTATCTCTGATAAAAACCTTTATCCATGAATCCATCCTGTGAGGGTGGGAGTCAGTGACTGGTTCTCAGCATGGGACTGTTGGGGATCAGGGGTCCAGGTTCCCCAAACACAGATGACCTGGTTTAATTACTCAGCTGAGCTAGAAAGTTCATCTGAGGCACTGCGGTAACCCAAAGCAAAAGTGAGTGGAAACTGGAAGTAAAGCTAGAGCACCACAGGCAGTGTGGATAGAAAGCAAAAGTAACTTGCACAAGTTTCAGGGTAACAAAGATAGATTTCATTTAAAATGAACAAAGAGGAAGTTTAGAGCACTTCCAAGGAGTGTTGGAAGTGGTTACCATTCACAGAGAGGTGAGAGAGACACATGAGGGCAGTGTGGAGGTATAAAGACCTCTTCCTCTCAGTTTGAAATTGGTTCTAAGTCTCTCCTTGATCTCCTTGCACTGCCAGGCAGCATCAATCTTTTCTATTGTTGAGTGGTGAATGATCCTATGGGCCCTCTAGGCTTCCTTGTTCCTCAGGCCAGGCTTTCCTCCCATTCCACCTTGAATCCCCTTTTTGATGTCCCTTCTGAGGACCATCTGGGACTACATGGGGGCTAGTTTGTTAGGCTAGGGACATGATAAGAGAGCCAGTGGAGGGGCTCCAGGAGACAGATCCTCTCTACTTCCTGACTCTGAGTTTCCTGGCCTTGTTTTCATGTCTCCCATAAGGAGCTTTGCCTTTACAAACTGAGCTTTTGATTGTCTGCAGAGGGACATACTAGGGTGGGAGTCAAAATAATCCAACCCTGATGATCCATTTCTCTTCCTCTTAAAATACTGAAATATCAAGTTAGAAAGGCCTTCAGTAATCATCTTCTTCAAACATCTCACTTTATGGATGGGCATATCAAAGAAGAGAAATATTTTATTATTTGTTTTCAATTAACATGTCAACTTGCTTAGTTTGGGGATATCTCCTAGGAGTACTACTTGAGTAGGAGTCTGACACCACAATCAGGCCCAACTCAGAGAAAGTTGAAGCTGATTAGTTATGTTTGCCATGGAAAATGGATTGGGAAGAGGACCCATGAGTCATCCTGTCCTTAAGCCCTTAGCAGCAGCAGGATAATCCAGAACGCACAGTAGAAGCCACATAAGGAAGGAAGATAATATAGCACCAAAGGCCACTTTTCTCACCTTGTAATATAAGGAAACCGAAACTTTGAAAAATGAAATGATATGTTCAAAGTAACAAAAAAGGTAAGTGATAGAATAGGAATTCCAATTCAAGTCTTCCTGCCCCCAAAACCTATCCTTTTGCCTGGTATGCTATAGAGTCCTCCTTGGTGACTGTCCCTTGTCCATTAGACCCCAAGGCATCCCACCTTGCTTATGTCTGATAGTTCTTCTAAGATAGCTTGGGGATTCATCTGCTACTGACTTCAATAGCTAATGAATCAGATGCAAAGACATTCTGTCCTAAATCAATCTTCTCTTTCAGGTCCAAAGTTTGCCATTTTCTGAATCTTTTCCACAGAACCTTTTTTACATGTCACTTGGCTACAGCCCTTCCTTTTAACCTGCTTGATTTATTCAAATGTGAAAGAATGACTCACCAGTTGCATGAAGACAAACCCAGCTGTGTGCCCAAGATAATTATTTCAGAGTTATTAAAATGAGCTATGGGGCTGCTGAACTAAACACCAAAACATGATTCTGCACTTTCCCTCTTATCTGCCTCCATTTTCTGTCTGTCAAAAGAAACTGCTTGCTAGAGTGGGGGTGCCACACATTAATCATCGCTCTTTAGCAGCCTTACTAAGGGATCATCTCTACCCAGGAGGCTTCCTAGAGCTCCAGAGAAAAACTCTGGCCTGAAATCAGAGGGCTCCAAGGTAACTGCCCATGTCATTTGCTGTTGGTGAGCTCCCCAAAAATCTATCCTAAATATCTAGAACCAACCAGAGAGTCACAGGGTAATAGGGGACAGTGGGGCTCCTGCTCCTCCTCCCTAATCCCTTGCATGGATGTGCTTCAGCCTCAATTTTTAGCTCCTAAATATAAAAAGCTCAAGTTCCTCTATGTCTTAGGTTGGGTGCTCTCAAGCAGAACTGGGATGGAGAGTCTTGTGCAAATAGTTTTATTGAAGAAGTTACCTCAGGAGAAACGTGCAGGGGTGTGAAGGAGGTAGGATAGGGCAGGGGAGCAGTAAGGCAAAAATGAGCTTTCAGGAAAGTTCTTGGCCTTATGCCATGAGGGCTTCGAGCATAATTTGTGCCACAGATTGGACCACCAGAGGCCAGGGACCTGGCTACTCTACTTTGTATCAGCCAGTGCTGAGGGCCACCCCCATGTTGCATCCCATAAGCCAAGAGCCCCCATGAGGAAGCAGGGCAGGGGTGAGTCACTAGCAGCCAACACCCACAGCAGCTGAAAGGAAAGAACCCCAATGAAGAAACAGGGATCTGAAACAGGGGGCACTAACAGCACCTACTACACTGTCTTAAATTGCTTTATGGTATGTTGACAGAGAATATTCAACTTGCAAGGGATCTCAAGTCAAGGGTCCTGAATCTGGGCTGGGTCTTTGGCCCCCAAAATACCCATGTGTGATTTTAGAGATTGTGTGATCCCATTGAAACGATTTGCAAAATGTGTACACATGAAAATCTGATTCTCTGTGGAGCATATGACCCTCTTGGGTCCAGAAGTTCACCACCAAGATTCCTGAGAGGAAGGGCATGATTCAGCCTCTTATAGGCAGCCCTTCCTGACTCCTAGGAAAAGTAAGTTGCTTCCTTTTTATCTGATGCATACCTCAGAGGCATATGTGGGGGGAATGGGAAATAGATAAGATACTACCTTACATTTTCTGAAGGTAGCAACTTTTTAAATTTGAAGATGGTGATGACAAAGATTAAAGTTTGAGTACTTGCTATGTATTACCCATCACTCTAAAGGTTCAGAGGGAAGGTCCTACTTGGTCTTCAAAGCTATCCTTTGACCTAGCATAGCCCATTTTCTCTTACGAGAAAACCAGAGCACTGAGAATTAAATAACTTCGCTAGCTTCTAAGAGCTAGAAAGAAACAGAACCAGGATTTGAGCTCAGTTTGATTACAGAGCTATAGGAGGAAGCCGGGTAAAAATTAGTGGCTGAAGCACTAAGTACAGACTCCAAGGCAGGAACAGAGACACGCTAGGAGGACAGGCCTTTGAATGAGGCTCTTTCTCCATTAGAAATCACACAAGTCAAGCTCCCTGGGATATAGTTAAGTCTCTAAAGAACTGGTCATACAAATGAATCAATTAAATGTTTTAATGGGAGAAATAGAGTGGAAAAGTGCCTAGCTCAGTTTTTAGCACCTAATAGGTGCTCAGGAAGTATAATTTACCTTTTATAAAAGAAGGCTATTTGTACTCCCTCTTCCATCAGATATTCCACAGTGTCTCAGAAAAGTAGTGCTGGGTACAAAATGTTTGAATTGAATTAAATGATGTCAGAAAGGAAAAGATAACAAAAGCCAAATGACAGAAAATAGGAGTGGTGAGGAGGGAAAGAAGAAATGAGAGGAAAATAAAAAGGAAGAAAGAGGGGAAAGAGGGGGAAATAGCCAAATACCTGTTGCCAGGGGTTCTGCAGGATGCTGCCGACACACTTCTGCAATTTGACTTGAAAGAGCCCAGGGTCGCCACGTGTGTAACTGGATTTTCTTGTGCCTGTCCAGGTTGGAAAGGAAAATGCTCACCTGAACTGGGAAGACCCTAGGTGAAGATGTGTATTCATCTGGCCCTTCCTCTCCTAGCCAGTCCTCCCACTCCGTGCTTTTTTTTTTTTAATAAGCTTTTCCCCCATAGTGTTTTCTCTTTGATTCTTTAACACCACAGCACCACCTACTGTCCCTGGATGCACACAGGTGAGGTGGCCCTGAGCTTGGACCCGAAGGGGCCTGTAACCTCACAGGCATGCTAGAAGGGATAGATGTCTGACAACCCAGCTACAGAGGCCACTCGGCATTACCAACTGCAGGCTCTCTCCTCTACCCTACTCCATGCCAGGCTCTTCATCCCTGCTGAGGCATTTTCTTATAAGAGGAAATGGTAATTCAAAGAGAAGAAAGTCTCCCAGAAACTTAGACATGGTGCTGGCCCAGCCAATGGGTATTCTCATTTTCTGACTGGGAAGATTTGTGGCTGAAAGGAAGACATGCTCAATAGATCTAATCACTCTGGGAAGTGACTGGTAGGCAGAGGAAGACTGTGAAAAACTGCACTTGGCTGCAAAATCTAAAATCATACCAATCTTTACAAACTGACTGGGCTGAATGCATGGCGCTGGCTCAGGAGGAACAGTACGTCTTTCTTAAGTTACTCCAGACCCACATGATCGCTTCTTGGTCGGGGGAGGGGGGATTGCTCGCCCAGCCTGCAAAGTGCATGTCTACAGCCACATCCAACTGGACCCCAGCTCTAGCCAAGCACAAAGCAATTGTGCCTCGTGTTTTCCCCTTCCCCTCAGCCCAAGCCTGCCCCCTCCAGGCAGCTGTGCAGTGATGAAACTGCTTCCCAGGTGCCCTTGGGGACTGACCTCCAGGTAGGTTCTGCAGTGGGGGACAGAGGAGGCCAAAGGGACAGGAAAGCAACTCTCCCTGTTTTCAGCTCATTCATCTTGGTCCTGCTCCAACAGCAACAAGTACTACTGTGTCCTTCAGGTCAGCGCCCCCCACACACAATGTCTCCCCTCTGGAGCTGCCTGAGTGGGCTGAGCACCAGACATATGGCAAGCCCCCACAGTCTGGGCACCTCTATGGCAGCATGCACCCCTGCACCCCCTAGACGTCCACAATGTGGCTCTGTGCTGGGGTGGGGCTGCTTCCTGCAGAGCTGCCTGTGTTTCCTCGTCTCTTTCTGCCTTCCAGCATCATATAACCAACTCCTGGATCCTGTCCCCTTGGCTTGAGATTTCTGGGCTGGTTTTGGTTTCTTGACATTACACAGTAGATGCTGCTCACTGACATCCAGGGTCAGGAAAAGCCGACGTGGTGTTTGAGAGACCAAGCACTGTTTAGGAGTCCTGCCCAACTATTTCTCAGGTTGGCATCAATAGTGCCAAAGAGCAGGCAGCTGGGAGTCAGGCAGATAGGGGATTAGATCCTGCCTCTGCCACTCCCTATTTGTAGAGCCTTAGACAAGTGACCAGGTCCTTGGCCTCAGTTTTCTCACCTGTGAGTTGGAGATAATCAGAATACCCAAAAGGTGGGATTAATTGGTGTTTGATGTCCACAGTGTTTTGTGCAGAGTCTGGCACACAGTTAACCTTCAGTAAAAGTTCTCTGTTATTGTTTTTATTATTACTATCATAATCAAGTTTCCCAATGAGAAAACATTTTAAAAGAGAAATTCCAGGTTCTAGGTTTATTCAGAAAGCTTCAACCTCATTCTATGAATTCTAGAGAAAGAGATGAAATTCCAACCAAGAGAAGTCTCAGGCAGGAGAGACATGGATGCACCAAGGATTGATTAACCAACAATAGCTACAGTTAGTAACTGCCCAATATAAACCAAACCCTTTATATACATTGACTCATTTAATTTAACAGCCAATGTATAAGGTGGGCATTATTATCTCCATTGACCAGATAAGGAAATTAAAGCTTAAGAAGGTTAGTCAAAACAAAAAACAAACAAACAGCAACAATAAAAACCAATTTCCCCTAAATCATACCAGTAAGCAATTAGCTAATCCTTGGCCCCAGCGTGGCTGACAGTTCCAGAACCCAAGCTTGTAACCATGAAGCTTCCTTGTAGAAGGATTGATAAGGTCACAGGCTTAAGAGTGTGAAGAAATGAAGCAAGGAGGGATGAATGGGAACACCACATAGGAAACAGGGAGCAAACCGCAGGCATGCTTAGAACATTTCATTTTTGTACATCTCAGAACAGAAGTGGTGTGACAAAGATATCTTATGAGGCCAGGCAGAGCAGAGATACCTCAGCAAATTTCAAAGAGGTCTTTATTAACCCCCCTAGAGGCCTCTTGGACTCGAACTTTGAAGGATGCCAATATTAAGAAAGCCCACTTGGGAAGGTTGGCTCCTATGAGACTCTCCCCACTGGGCACTCAGTGGCCAATTCCATACAGAGCACTGATAACTGGCCCCAGCAATAAAAGCAGGTGCTTTCCATGTCTTATGCACAGATTAAAATTGCATCATAGTGCCATCTGTATGTGAAAGAATGTCACAATAATCCCACACCAATCATTAGGCTCAGCACATACATATTAGAGATACAATCTTCATCTGCAACTAAAGGAAATCATTGATCATTGCTAATAAAATAAGGACTTCCCATATCCTAATGGATTCTTCCAAGGCTCAGTCCAGTAGGGCCCATCAGAGTTTTGTAATGAGAATGAAAAATGAGGGGGGACTCTCAAACAATAGAGCACAGCTGAGAAAAAAGGTCCCACAGGACTTGGGCGGTGCCAGAAATCCTGGTACAGCAAAGCCAGGAACTGGAGGAAAGGCTCATGAAACAGTCTAAAAATATCTTGGTGGTTTGCCTACATTTTCTGGAAGAAACAGTTTTGCAAAAGCTCAAGGAAAAACCCCACCCACGAGCCCCTCTTTCCCACCCTACCCACCTACTTAGTGGAAAAGACTTCATGGCCCTAGAGGAGAACAAAGCCACAAAAGAGATCACAAGAACAAAAAAGGACCCTCAACCAAGACCACTGAATACACTGAAAAGGACTTTCATGTTATGGCAGTCAACATTATTAACCCTAAATGATACCCCGCATATCCCAGATAGAGAAACTCCCAAGCCTTCATCCTTCTCCTGGGTACCTTTGTGAAAGTAGCAAAAACAGCAAAAGGTGGGTCTGGGAGGCTCCTGGAGCTTCCCTGAGCTATGTTGGGCCATCAGTAGTGGCCACAGCTTGGCAGTTGCACAAAGAAGCACTTCTGAATGACAGAGAGCTGGACGTTTTCCATTAAATAACCTGCCACTTTGAAAGCTCACACAGGAGAAGCGCGTCTTGCCTGACCTGTCAGTCAATCCCTTTTATTAATAACAGAGCATTTGTGTTTTCACTGTTCGCTCTCCCGAGAACACAAACGCTGACATTATTTGGTAGCATTCCGAGGTCAGCAACATCTCAATAGCAGGTTACAAACATTGGAAAAGAAAGGAGGTAAGAATACTCCAATTGACCAGCAGCAAGAGTCTGGGGATAAGAAAGAAAATACTGTTCTGCTGAGATTTTATCAGTCCATTCATGCATCTTTCCCAGTGTGTTAATACTACACTTATCAGGGCGTCGCCTGTGGCTCAGTGAGTAGGGCGCTGGCCCCATATACCAAGGGTGGCAGCTTCAAACCCTGCCCCAGCCAAACTGCAACAAAAAAATAGCCGGGCATTGTGGCAGGTGCCTATAGTCCCAGCTACTCGGCAGGCTGAGGCAAGAGAATTGCCTAAGCCCAAGAGCTGGAGGTTGCTGTGAGCTGTGATGCCACAGCACTCTACCGAGGGAGACAAAGTGAGACTCTGTCTCTAAAATAAATAAATAAATAAATATAATACACTTATCAGTTAGCAGTACCTGAAGTAGAAAGGGACATAAAAATAAGTATTTCTGCTTTAGTAAATTAAATGTTTATTTTTTGTCACTACCTTACGGCAAGCCTATTTGGGGGGGATGTGGGCTGCTATAGTAAATGAGCTTGAAAGTTTCTATAGGCTGAATAAAACTGAAGTTCACGTCTCGCTCCCAGAACCATCTGTGGAGGGCATTCCTCACCTGTGGCCTGCTTTCTCCCACCTGGTGGATTAGGAAGCCAGGCTATGCCATCTGTGGATCTGCCATTCTCAGAGATCTTGGAGTTGGCTTCCAGATGGCAAAACGAACAAAAGCATGTATAATGTACACGCACTCCTTACAATTCTGGGCTGGAAGTGACGCCTCACCTCCATTCATGCTTCAGCGGTAAGATCCAGTCTTCGGATCCCATCTAGATACACAGAATAGGAAAATGCTCATGAACCACCTTCTTGCTGTCAATAGAGGCGGCTTATTTTGCCTTCCAGGGCTCTAACCTCATCAAAATGACTCTGTTTTTTAACACACTACTTGAAAGTGAAAGCTCAGATATAGTTTTAGAGAAAAATATATTAGCCACCGTATCTTATCAGCAACATATAAGGTGGGACTTCCTTGAAAGTTTGAGATTTCTTTGGCTATTCAGGCTGGTGAAAAGAAAACGTTGGTACACGTAATCTATAACCACGAAAAGTCTGGGCCAGGGGCACTCACAAGAAAGGTCTTACAGTTGTATTTTTCTAACATTTATTTATCCGGCAATAATTCATTCTTGGGCTCCTCTTTATCAGGCGCATTTGTCTCTGCTGTCTTTGTTAGCCCGTCTTCCTTTGTTACGCTTTCCCTCTGAAGACAGACAGTTTCGTTAAGGGCTATTGCTTTGGCTTCTCCCATCCACATCTTGCACAAAAATTGCACTTTCCAGACAACTGTATTTACTGAGTATATTTGTCAATTTTTGCTGCAATGTAACTGTGTAATGAAAATAACCTACATTCAGTGGCTCACAAAAATAAGCATTTATTTCCCACTCCAGGGTCTGTAGGTGAGACATGACCATGCTGTCCTTGGCCGTAATAGGCAGGGCCTGGGTCCAGTCTGCATTATTATCAGTTACATATGTCATTTTATTCTCCTTCTAGCAACTACCTGGAACATGTTCTTCTAATGCAAGAGTCCAAACCAAACCATGCAAGAACACTTAAAAACACCGTGTGTTTACTATCACAGCCTCTCTTGTTCTAGTGGCCAGCGCAAGTCACATGGCTGAGCTCAGCATTCAAGGAATGCCACTCGAGGGAGGCGCCAGAGTCACCTGGTAGGCAGGAGGCACAAGTTGGAAAAAAATGACCTAATCTGCCATCCAGAGAAATTTTTACTTTTTGTAAAATGCCCTGCACTGAGGCAGCCTTCTCAACTTCAAGGGGCAATGAAATAAACAATAACGATCTTAGAGGATTTGCTTTAACACCAACCTGTGACCTCACTTGGAAATAACCCAGGTAGATTTAACTTTTTGTCAAGTATCTTCATTTGCATTTCATAAAGCAGTTATATCAGATCATCTTAGAACTGAAGGTGATATAAAAGCTTATTTTTTCGCTAATCCACTCATGTTTTACTGATGAGATCTAGTCACACAGCTACATTTACAAATGAAGTTGAAAGACCGACTTCCCCAAGGCCCTGCAATGAGGAGGATTCTGAAGCCACATCTGGGTGCATCAGGAAAGCTTTCATAATGCATTAGCGATGTCTGAGTTTGCAAGGGCAATGGCAGCCATGAGTCAATTTAAAGTAAAAAACATTTTGCAAATAATGGTACAGGTAGTTCGTGACTATATCCATAGTCTTGAGGATAACTAAAACTTGGAAAGCTCTAAACCAGAAACTCTTACAATACTGCACCCAACTCTTTTGCCAAATTGATAGATTTCATACATATTAAGTTTTTATCTCATTAATCCAAGTTGTTAACCCTCAGGAATTTAACCTTAGAATATAATGCCCAAAGGAGATGCTTTGTAGCAGAGACACAAAGTGCAGCTGAGCGAGGACTCAAAGCCTTACAGCACATTAATAGAACTAGAGATTTAAGATTAACATAGAAAATGGTCTCACTAGTGAAGGCACATTTGGAAAATTGAGTTTAGTTTGTATGTAACAATTTAAAATTACATAAGTGACATTAAGTACAGAAACCCAGAGATCCAGAATTCTACTATTCTAGTAAATCTTTTACCTTTCTCTACTTATTCACATTTGTATATAACATTTACATAAACATAATCAATATGGTCACAATATTATTTGCAGCTTATTCATTTGACATGATTTTCACACACTTTTCCATGGTGCTATGTTGCTACATTTTTTCACATTTTAATTTTTTAATATTTCCATAATAAGCCATCAAGGTATTATTTGATATACTACAATACCACCTCCCTATGTTTAATATTTAAATCAATTCCCATCTCTTCATATTATTAATTTTTTGTCACATGTTTCCTGAAATCGGGACCTAGATTTATTCTAATATACAAATCTAATAACAGTATCCCTAAAGCCAATTTCCATGCCTAAGGCATGAGTACTTGCCATTTCTCTTAGGGCTCTGCTCAAAGAGGTAAACTGAACAGTTTATTGTGCTGGCATTCAAGTGTATCATCACAGTCAAAGCATTCCTCTTTAAAGAAGCAAAGACCAGTTCTGAAATGGAATCTACAGTGAAATCATATACATACCTGAACCTTTGACATTATCTTCCATTAGAAATAATACAAATTGGTCCTCAAAGGGAAGAAGATAGCATTCGTTTTTTTGAGACAGAAACTCTGTCACCCTGGGTAGAATGCTGTGGTATCATAACTTCCAGCAACCTCAAACTCTTGTTGGGACTACAGGCACCCACCACCAAACCCAAATAATTTTTCTGTTTTTAGTGGGGATGGATTACTCTTGTTCAGGTTGGTCTCAATCTCCTAAACTCAAGCAATCCACTCACCTCAGCTTCCAAGTGTGCTAGGATTACAGATATGAGCCACTGTGTCCAAGGCAGAGGAAATCTAAGAAGGTATGTGTTAGTTACCTGTTGCTGCATAATAAATTATCCCAAAACACAACAACTTAAAGCAAACATTCATTAGCTCACAATTTCTTAGGCTCAGAAATCCAGGGTTGGGTGGTTCGGGCTCAGGTACTCTGCTGAGGTTGCAACTAGCATGTTGTTGGAGATTGCAGATACCTGAAGGTGGCCAGAGCAGGAGGATCAGCTCCCACAGTAGCTCACTTTTGCAGCCCACTTCCCACATGGGCCTTCCTAGGCTGAGTACCCTTAGGACATGGCTTCCCTCAAGTAAGTGATCAAAAGGCAGCAGGGAAGGCACCCTGCCTTTTACAACCTACACTCCTAAATTGCACTCTCATTGTGCTTTTTTCATTTTTTTCTACTCATTAGAAGCAAAGTCATGGATTCCATCCCTCACTCAAGGGGAAGTGAGTATCATTCCCTCTTAATGAGTATCAAAGAATTTAAGAACATATTTTAAAAGCCACCCCAGTAACCATCAGAGAATAATGGGAAAAGTGTGGATTTTATAGTCATACAGAATGTCTCATAAATTCTGGCTCTGTCAATTATTACCTATTTGACATTGAACAGGTCACTCAGTGCAATCAGTGCTATTGACTTCTTTCTTCAACACTAAGCCAGAGATTTACTGTCTGCCTACCTCAGAGAATTACTGTGAGACTCAAATGAGTTCATTTAAAATGGTGGATTTTGTTAGCCTTAACTATAGAGTAAATAAGAATTGAGTCTTTGTCAATTGCCATCAAAAAATGATGATTACTGAGGACTCCTTAGGTGACAAATGGCTTCACTTAAATCACAGTTAATAGACGTTAAACCAAATATCAAATGTTCACATAATACAATGAGAGGTGCTTCAGGAATGGCTGGATCCGGGGTCTTTCATATTGGTAGAGCTTTTTTTCTATCAATTACCATCTCAGATTTTCTTTTCAATTTCCCTTTTTGTATTGGCTCCTTTATTTAAGTCCTTTATATAAGTATAACCATCTTTCTCTATGTGACCAGGAAGATGATTATAGTACCTCATTCTGAAATCATCCTCATACCTCACTATCCCAAAGGTACTAAAGCATGCTTTTTTCCTCAATATCTACAGGTCATATCTCAGGGGAGTTTCTAACTAATCCTTCTTGATCACTGCCATATTCAAAACCCTCCCATGTCTTCCCTTCACACTTCACACATCTTAGGAACCCAAAGTCCTCATCACAGTATTAAGCTTCTGTGTGATTTGGCCCCTGGTGACCTCTGTCCTCATTACCCATAAATCTATTCTATTTTTAGGGGGGATGGAGTCTTACTCTTGTTCAGGCTGATCTCAATCTCCTAAACTCAAGCAATCCACTCACCTCAGCTTCCAAGTGTGCTAGGATTAGAGAGCTTGCTCTTGTTCTTGCTCTTGCTATTCTAGTAACAGTGCCTTTCTTGTTACAACCTCAGAGCCTTTGCAGTTACAGTTTCTTCTGCCCAAAATGATTTCCTCTGAGATATTAATATGCCTCATTTCTTCACTTACTCCATACGATGTCACTTCATGACAAAGGTCTTCTATGAACTCCTTTTCTAAATTAGCAGCCCATTATCCCCCTTCTCTCAATCCTCTTCCATGCGTTTTCCTAAGGTAATATCATTGCCTAATATTTCATTATTATTTCTATTTACTGGCTTAGTTTATGTCTTTTGCAACTAGAAAATAAATTCTTTAAGCACAGAGATCCTATGTTGCTCCCTGTTATAGCTACAACAGGGAAAACCAATGCCTCACACATGTCCCATAAATACTGTTGAGTAAGTGAACGGAAATGCCAACCTATAAACCAACTGCTGTGACCAGGGATTGGGGTAGCCTGGCCAGAATGAATGCTGTGCCCTTCCCAGGGGAGGATCACACTTGATAGTACAATAAGAATGTGGGATAGTGGAAGGCAGTGGCCTCCAGCAGTAAAGCAAAGTACAGTGATCAGAAACAAAGGGAAGACATGAAGAGCAGGCAAAAACCATAGCCGTGCACCAGGACATGTTTATCCCAATCCCATGCAACCCCCAACAAATAAATGTGAAAGGGGAGGGTAGAGTTAAATGGAGTAGATTTTAAAGCTATTATAGACACAACCCCAAGTCCACAGCCCAAAGCCCCAATGACGCTCATGCCTATTTCATAGATAAACACATACAACCAAAAAAGTATACGAATGTGGATACTTTCCCAGAGATTTATCATAACGTCTAATAAAAACTGCAACAACCCCTAGCACTCTAAATTAATGATCACAATAAGTGGCACGGTATTAGAAAAGTGAAAGGCGTTTTGTGCAAAAGCAGGCATCCAGAGGAGGGCATTAAATCAAACTGCAGTACCACAGAAAGGCAAAGGAGAGGTGGAAAGGATAATTTCTCAAAAAGTAACTTTCTGACTGTGAGAATGGATTGATTGTACTATCCGTTCTTTATAGGAAGGTTCCCAACAATGAATTTCCTTGTCATCATGATCTAATATTGGTTACCAGCTATTACTCTCATTCGTCATGTTCCACATCCGTGCAGCAATATAAACAATATCGGGGATTTCTTCAGTCGTATTTCATGGCACTTCTTGGAGGGGGTGGATTTTGTATTCAAGTGCAAACCAAAGTGTTCCAAATCTATCTAGGCTCATAAAAACTATAAATGACCTGGCTGGGGTGCACAAATGCCCAGCGGTGCTATAAAACCTAAGGCTGGTTTGCTGGAAGCCTCCCTTGCTTTAGATAATTTACTTATCCCTGTGTTCAAATTTAAATTAGGCTGCTCACTGAGACACTCCATCCACACAAATCAGATTGCTTCTATTCACCATCTATGCTGTTCCTCCACACTCCCAGACAACTCAGATCTGATCTCCCTCTTTCTTCACCCCCTACAAATTATAGCTATCTTTAGAATGCCTGCCATTTCCTGCTAAGCTTTGTACAACATCTCAAACCTTCACAACCATTCCTCAAGATAAGCATTATCACCACCATTCCGAGACAAGTTAAGGTAGGGTTCAGTGACATTGAGTAGCTTGCCCAACATCTCACAATTACTATTTTTTTTTTTTACATTTTTTACTCTTTATGAACCACAGAATTGAGTTAATCATATCATTTCCTTCAGGAGTACAGCTGTCCATGGCCATGCAAGATTATTTTTCATTTTACTTTTTCCCTCCATGATTTCTTATCACTCATTTTCTCCTCTTTACTATTTAACAGAATCAAGAATTCAACACTGATCTTTCTAATTCAAAAACCCACACTCTCCCAATTCTATGACCTCCCTCCCCTGCCAGTGACAACGTGCCTTTGTGACCTCTCTCAAGCACAGTGGAACCTCCGTAGTTGACCACTTGCCTACATTGACAACCTCCTGAAGCTGACCTGATTTTCATAGACCAGGCATGTACCACATGTACATCATATCAGTTCTCTAGGCCTAGTTCCTTATGTTGTCCATTTCTATATGTTGACTGATTTGTTATAGTCCCTTGGGTGGTCAACTTATAGAGATCCTACTGTATTTCTTGGATTGATATTTGGACTGCTCCATTCCAATTCTAACCTTCATCACCTTATGTCTAAATTGCTACAATCACATCATAATTCATCCTCATAACCCCATTTTCTTCCAACTCCAAAATCTCCTGACATGCTATTATCCTCACATCAGGAACCTTAAATGTTTCCTCAATTCTTATTAGACTCGTGTAGACATTTCTTCCAGAATCTACAGCTTTAAGAAGACCTTTTTTTCCTCTTATACCTCCACATGGGTAGAGCTGCTGCAATCTGGCCTTGCCTGATTTGCTCAGAGGTGCTGATTGCAGTGTCTACCATGTTGGCTACTCCCTCCTGCCACCATGACAGAGAGAGAGAGGCAGTGTGTAGAGGGGGCAAAGAGTGGGGAGGAGGTAGAGAAAGAAAACGAGTCAGGGAGTAGGGAAGACAGAGAGGGAGGGGGTGGGTAGAGCAGAAGGGGGCACAGGACAGATAAATAGATACAGAAGTAGAAAACCAGAGAGATAAGGAAATATAGACACAGAGACACAGGTATCAGCATGGAGGAAGACGTGATAAGTGGGAAAACTTTGCAAAGAGTAAAAAAATTAAGATGTTGAATGGATTTTTGTTTACCAAACAGTGAACATGTACTATTGACTCATTTTTTTGTTTTTGGCCTTGAACGTGTTTAGAATATACTTTGAAAAACTGGACATTAACAGGAGATACAAATACTCAAGATATCAGCAACAGAAAAGTAACGTGATACAGAAAAAGTCTGAAAAATCAAAGGTGAAAAGGATTCTGCTGATTATGAAAGTTACATTGACAAATTTCCTAAGATAACACCTGATGAAAACCCTGGTCCTGAACAAATTTACGTCGCTGGTGGAATAACTCTGAACTGGCACCATATTCTTAGAACCACACTGACAACTGGAAGCACCAAGAGGTTTTAAGGATGTTGACAAATAGGCTGGTTATGCTTGCATATGCCAGGGCTTCAGACAGCTGAAAAACAGCACTAACAGAAAAGAAGTCAAAACCTGAGATGCTACAACATAAATGAGCTTTGAAAAAATTACACCAAGTGAAAAACACAGTCACAAAATGTCATGTTAATGGTTTTATTTATGTGGAGTATCCAAAGTAGGCAAATCCAGAGGGACAAAAAGATTAGTGTTTGCCAAGGGGATGGGGGAGAGGGAATAGGAGAGAAAGGGAATAGCAGTGACTGCTAATGGGTAAATGGTTCCATTTGAGGTAATGAAGCTCTTCAGAAACAAGCAGTGATGGCTGCACAATGCTGAATATACGAAAAACCATTCAATGGAACTACAGTATAACCTCCATCATTGACCACTCCTTAACTTGACTTCATTTTCATAGAGCAGACATACACCACAAAACACATCATTACAGTGTGTTCCTTATATTGACCACCTCCTGTAGGTTGACCAGTTTGTTATAGTCCCTTGGATGGTCAACTTATGGAGATTGTACCATATTTAAATGGGTATATGCATTATACCTCAGTACATTTGTTAAAAGGAAAGAAGTAAAGGGTAATCAGTTATTTTTTTTCTGACAGGTTCAACAACACTTTGTATCAGAGGCATAAGTTGGATTAAAACAAAATTGAAAAATATGATTGTTCCTGGACTTGTGTTCTGCATATTTCCCTCCCAAACTACTTAGAAAAGTAAAGTTGTTGATGCTTATTTTTCAGAAAGGAAAACATTTATAACATCTATAATGAAGCACCATGACCAAGAAATTTTATATTCCATGAAGAATTAAGTACAAATGCTTTGCCATGCTATGTTTGCTATATTGAACAGAAAACTAAAAAGTTCAAGATTTCCTTAAAGAGCTCATTTTTGAGAATGCTATTTACAGGGTTGTTAATATTGGGGCAATGTTCATAAGTCAACATTAACAAATGCTCAGCCCAGATTTTGTTTTTCTTTATGCTTGTTTTAATTTCAGAATGGTAGGGGATACATGTTTTGTTCACATACTTTGTTTTAATACAGACTAAGTCAAAGTTATACACATCAGTGTGCCCTTCACCGAGTTAGGGTGCATTTACCTAACATGTGTAAATTTACCCATCCCCCAACTTGATTTTCATTGAGATTTACGTCAATATGTGCACTTAAGTGTTTATCAGTTAGATCAATTTGGTATTGAGTACAGGTGATTGTTTCTCCATTCTCGTGATGTTTCACTTAGAGGAATGGTTTCCAGTTCCCTCCAGGTTGTCCAAACAGATACTAGATCTCAGCATAGATTTTGAAAATGAACTTGTATGTGAAGATTTTGAAGAACTTCACACATGCAATAAAAAGAAGATAATAAATCACCTTGCTTATCAAAAAACTTATAAAGTGAAAAGCAGCTGTCATTGAAGTAATGCTGAGCTTTTGCCATAATACAGCTGCCTTGCTTTTCCTGGATGATGGGGCAACGGCTGAAAACGGTGTAGTGTTAAGTACAGGTAAATGGAAAGACAATAGTAATGATGAGGAGAATGCTTTAGTGAACGCAAGGGAAAAGAAATCCATTTAAATGAATATGGTGAGCAAGTATTAAGTATTAAATAATAATTGGTCTTAAATCATGTCTATTTATCTGTGAGGAAGAAACTAAGGATTAGGTAACAAGCTGCTACCTCGATAAAAATTTAGGATGAAAACTTAGGGTGGAACCAATAACACTAGGGAAAGACCATATCAAGACTGTCAATTATAGTGATGCTTCATCATTTGAGAATTCCATGAGGCTCATCACCAGATGTCCAACAGGAAAACTGATATATCTTCCTCAAACAACTAGATTTACACAGTATTTACTCAATGCAGAAGTATTTGACTTACTTCAAACATGTATGAAGTTTTACTAAAAGGTTTATTTTTTTAAAGGCCATATTCATCACTACATAGTCTATTTATTGTACTTTTTATGAGTTTCCACTATTCACAAATTTTAAAACGGATTTGCAACTCTATCCCCTTCAATGTGAATATTCCTGTTTCACTACCCCAGTTGCCTCAGGGAATAATGATATAAGCAAATTTTTTTCTTATCTAAAATACAAATATTTCTAAATTCTAAAATATAACTGGTCCTACAAGTTTTGGATAAAAGAACTGTGGACTTATATTCAATATGCAGTTTTCCCTTGAAGTTTTCTGTCCTTCAACTTTTCTATGAAAGAATTACATTGGTAGATTTTATCATGTTGAACCAACCAAACACCTTTGCATTCCTACAATAAGCCCCAGTTTATCAAGTATTTTTTGTCATGCTTTCCTGTATTTTTGCTGCCAAATTTTAAATGCTGCATCTTTAGTTCTAAGTGAAATTTATCATTGGTTTCCTTTTGCTTTTCCTTCATCAGATTTGAATGTTAAAGTTATGATGTTCTTTGTATTGTTAAAAGTAAAATAGAATTCCAGTGCAAGCCCACATGGTCCTTTTACCTTTTTCAATGGCCAATCTTTTTATTGTCTTTCCAATCTCTTCTATGGATGTTTATTGGGTCATGTTTTCTACTTTTTATGAGTGAAGTTTTTTATTATTTTGGCAAAAAAAAAAATCATCTATTACCTCCAGGTTTACAATATCTTCTTAAAATTATTTTAACATTTCCTGAATCTATAATTATGGCTTCTTCTTAATAACCTTTTTATCACTTTTCTTCATTCTAAGCTATGTAAATTTTAGTACTTTATTAATCTTTACAAAAGAACCAGCATTTGGCTCTATATTTCTTTTCTACATTTCCATTTTAGCTATTAGCTTTATTATTTCTCACCTTGATACCTCATAATTTTAGCTATTAACTTTATTATTTCTCACCTTGATACCTAAGACAAATTGTATAAGTTTCTTTATTTTTTTTGTCCTCCTGAAATAATTCAGGTATTTCAGAATATAAATTTGTCTTTAGTTAAAGATTGTATTGTATTCCTGTTTTGACATAAGTGTGGTTTTATTATTACCTTCATTACTGCTGTTAATTTGTTTTCTATTTTTAGTTTAATTCAAAAAGTATATAAGAATGTATTGCTTAGCATCCTAAAAGTTCAGTTTGGGGTCATGCCTTATTTTTAAATTTATTGGCTTATGCTTGGAGATTTTATAGTCCTATAAAATATTTACTTTAAAAAATTTGCTGACATTTTTGTAGTCAAATGTATGATAGATTTTTCCCTCATAAATATAAGAGAGGAAATTCTATAACCTTTACTTAAAGGATTAAATTGAGTTTGATGTTTTTATTCAAGACCACTGTATCATATATTTTTTCTAAAATCTGTCCAGTTTGGGGGCATGGTGGTATGCGCCCATACTCCCAGCTGCTCAGGAGGCTGACATGTGAGCATCACTTGAACCCAGGAGTTTAAGGCTTCAGTGCACGCTGATCATGCTACTCCCCCCGGACAACAGGACTCTCTCTCTAAAGAATGAATACAGTCAGCTCAATTATGAAAGAGCTGTGGTAAAATCTCCTGGTTTGACTATTTCATTTTTGTTTTCTGTTCTTGTATTTGTTTTTATTTAGCTTTCATCTCATTTACTTAATCACAGTGATAAGACATTTGTGTTCTCTACTTGATATATTTGACTTGTACCTTTGCAATATGCTACATAGGTGTGGTCCCACCATTTTCCCTCCCTCTATCAAACCTCCCCACTCCATTCCCATCCATCTCCCCTTTCCACCTTCATCCTGGGCTATAGTTGTGATTTATTTTTCATATGAAAGTGTGAATGATTATAAATTGGTTTCATAGTAGTAGTGACCACACTGGATATTTTTTTCCCATTCCTGAGATACTTCACTAAGAAGAATATTTTCCAGCTTCATTCGTGTAAACATAAAAGAGGTAAAGTCTCCATCTTTTTTAATGCTGCATAGTATTCCATGATATACCATAATTTATTAATCCATTCATGGGTCAATGGGCACTTGGGCTTCTTCCATGACTTGGCAATTATGAATTGAGCTGCAATGAACAATCTGGTGCAAATATCTTTGTTGCCAAGTGATTTTTGGTCTTTTGGACATACACCTAGAAGAGAAACTGCTGAATCAAATGACAGGTCTACGTTTAGATCCCTGAGAGTTCTCCAAACTTCTTTCCAAAAGGAGCATACTAGCTTGCATTCCCACCAGCAGTGCAGAAGTGTTCCCTTTTCTCCACATCCATGCCAACATCTGTAGTTTGGGGATTTTGTGATGTGGACTACACTTACTGGAGTTAGATGGTATCTCAGAGTGGTTTTGGTTTGCATTTCTCTGATGATTAAAGTGATGAGCACTTTTTCATGTGTCTGTAGACCATGTACCTGTCTTCTTAAGAGAAGCTTCTGTTCATGTCTCTTGCCCACAATGAAATGGGATCACTTGATCTTCTCTTATTAATAAGTTTGAATTATCTGTGGATTCTGGTTATTAGACCTTTGTCAGAAATATAACCTGCAAAAATCCTCTCCAATTCTGAGGGCTATCTATTTACTTTACTTAGTGTGTTTTTGGCAATGCAGAAGCTTTTTAGTTTGATCAGATCCCAGTAATGTATTTTTGATGTTGTTTCAATTGCTCAGGGGTCTTCCTCATAAAGTATTCTTCCAGGCCAATTTTTCAAGTGTTTCCCCTGAAGTCTCTCCAAGAATTTTTATAGTTGCATGTCTTAAGTTTAAGTCCTTTAACCAGTGATAGTCAATTTTTGTTAGAGGAGAAAGGTGTGGGTCCAGTTTCAGTCTTCTACAAGTTGCCAGCCAATTCACCCAGCACCATTTGTTGAATAGGGTATCTTTCCCCCAATTTATATTTTTGATAGGTTTATCAAAGATCAAATGATGATAAGTGTATGGGTTCATCTCTTGGTTTTCAATTTTGTTCCATACATCTACCTCTCTATTTTTGTTCCAGTACCATGCTGTTTTGATTGCTATAGATTTATACTATAGTCTGAAGTATGGTAGTGTGATTCCTCCTGATTTGTTTTTATTTCTGAGTAATGTCTTGGCTAGTCGAGGGCTTTTTCTGTTTCCATTTAAAACAAAGTACTAATTTTTCCAGATCTTTAAAGTATGACAGAGATGCTTTAATAGGAATTACATTAAATCTGTAGATTGCTTTGGGTATAGACATTTTAACAATGTTGATTCTTCCCAGTCATGAGCATGTTATGTTTTTCCATTTGTTAACATCTTCAGCTATTTCTTTTCTTGGAGTTTCATAGTTCTCTTTATAGAGATCTTGCTTTTGTTTTTGAGACAAAGTCTCACTCTATTACCCTAGGTAGAGTGCTGTGGTGCCATAGCTCACAGCAACCTCCAACTCTTGGGCTCAAATGATTTTCTTGCCTTAGCCTCCTAAGTAGCTGGGACTGCAGGCACCTGCCACAATGCCCAGCTAATTTTTCTTTCTTTCTTTTTTTTTTTTTTAGTTGGTACATGGTCTTACTCTTGCTCAGGCTGGCCTTGAACTCCCATGCTCAAGCAATCCACCCGCTTCAGCCTTCCTGAGTGCCAGCATTACAGGCATGAGCTACCGTGCCCAGCATTGGTTTGACTGTCTTAAATTTTCTTTGTATGTCCAATAGTTTAGCACATATAGGTTTATGAAAACTACATCTTCTTGATAAATTTTCCTTTTATCATTCTGTTATATCTATGTTTACCTGGTCAGGGATTTAAACCACAAATTTTACCAAAAACAATTATGTTTTCTTTCTTTTGTTTTCATTTGCCTATTACTCTTTCACTATTCCATCATTATCAGCCTGTATTACTTTGTACATAAATGTGTTTTAACCCCACTTTTCAATGGATTTTCTGTTATAACCCCATTTGATGCATGAATGCATTTAGTCTATTAGTGTACTAATCAAAACACTTGACTTACATTCTTCCTTAAAATTTTATGTTGTGAGTTATTCTACTTTCTTGTGTCTACTTTGTCTTTTCCTGGTTTAAGCAAGTGACTATTCCTTCTATTATTTTACCTTATTAATTGGTAAATTACCCTTTGTATTTCCATTCCATTAATGGTTACTTTCCCCCCCACACACACAAATATATTTCAAAACCATGGAGAACTCTAGAAACTAGGAATACTTAATATATATCCAAGTTCATTTTTAGCTTAGTGAAATTGGTTACTACCGTCAAAATACAATCTTTACCATAGTCTCATACCAGCAGTAAAAGTGGTGAGAATTTACCTCAGTCTCTTAGACCTCCCTTGAGTGACTATATTCACCTTCTGCTTCTCCATGATTTAATGTGAAACTTGAGAAAGTTACTCAAATTTGATATATTATAAATTTCTCTCTCTATGAAATGGTTATAATAATACCTAATGTACCCTGTGCCAAGCTTATGAGAGTTAAATGACACTATGGCTATAAAATCTTGTTAATAAAGATGAAACTGTGAGTATAATAAAACCTGAGTTCTACTTATCCCAAGACATATTCTTCAGAACACTAGTCTCACAAGATAGTTGGAGGGGAAAAAATGGTTTCTGAAAATATGCTTATATGCTTAGAGATTTCAGATGCACATAAAATTATAAAAGCTTTGGGAGGTTCTTACGTTTAAAAACAAATCCTGCAATTAGAGCTTGGAACTCGGTTTAGACAGACTTCAGTGTGATTCTTTAGCCTTGCTGTTGATTGGGTATGAATTCTGAGCAAGTTACTTAACCTCCCTGAGTATCCATTTACTCATCTACAAAACAGAAAGGAAATAATTGCTCCTTCATAAAACTGTTCTGGAAACTCAATAAAACACATGTACAGTACTTAGTGTACTGCTCGGCACATAGTATGTAGTAAATGCCTAGTAAATGTTAGCAATTATTGATTTTACCTTATTAATTCTAGTAATATTAAAATTTGCTGAACTCAGCTTTTTTCAAACTCTTTTCTCCACAAAGTCTCTTTTTTCCTTATATTAACATACTTCTCAGGACACCACTGGGAAAGCCTATTTTAGGTAACTAAAATAAAGTGTGTGTATCCTCTCCATTTCTTTCTAAACTTCATAAGGTATAACTTTCATTAGTCTCAGATTTCATTAATGAATCTCTCCAGAGAAGAATTGTGCCTTAGAAAATGAAATGATTCTTCCTAGAAATGAAAAATACTTCAAACAACACAGAACAATTATGTGATTAAGTTCATGTATTTCTGAGAAGACCACAGAGAAGGGAGTGATCACGGAGGGTAGAAATGGCTCCTAAAAAACCTGAGACTGGAAGTCAGTCTGAGGCAGAGTAGAGCTTAGGAACTATAGAAAAATGTGTGTAAAAGGGGGTGGAGGGATCAAATTTTAGAACTCCATGCAAGGCCTTTCAATGTATATTTTTCATATTTTTGCTCCAGAACACAAGGAAACATAAGATTTTCCTATGTGGAAGCTACCTGACTTGGCCTCCTTCCCTTAAATCTGTTAATGCTTCCCTTAAATCAGCATCAGGGAGGCCTCATCTAGTTCCTGACTCTTGGATTCTCAAGAGAAAAGTCAATGGGATACCCAAAGGATTTGTTCCTGACCAAGGCTTCTTTCCTAAGCCTATCTGCTTTTCCACTCTCATAAATCAGGAGGAGGTGGGAGTGGCTGTCTCATGGTTTAGAATCCTGCAAATTGAGTACATGTTTAAACCTTTTCAAAGGAAGGATAGATGTTTGAGCTGATGGATACCCCAGGTAGCCTGACTTGATCATTATATATCATATGCTTGTATCAAAATATCACATGTACTCCATAAATATGTATAAGTATTGTGTATTAATAGTTAAAATAAAATTTCTTGGCTACAGAGAAAAAAATAAGGAAAGCCAAAATATCTTGATTCACATGTCAATTCCTGATAAATTATGTGGCTGTTCCAAGCATTGTGTGGAGAAGTGTGTGGGGGCTCCATCTGACCCAGCAGAGAAGGATACTATAATCAATTCAGGAATGTCTGCTGAGAACACAGGAAGGGGGAGAGGCAGTATGTAGCTCCCATATGCGCTAGGAACATGCCCATTTTCCTTTCCCTTGAGCTCTAAGGACCCCAAGAGTCCAGGGTCCTGGCAGGAGAAGGCAGGGAAGTTCCAGGGGGAGAGAGGAAAGGTGCTCTTCTTCTATTCACAACACCTATACAAATACTTTTTCTTTTCTTTTCTTTTCTGTTTTTTGTTTTTGAGACAGTCTTCACCTTGTCGCCCTGTGTGAAGTGCCACAGGGTCATCATAACAGCAACCTCAAACTCTTGGGCTCAAGCAATCCCCCTGCCTTCGCCTCCCAAGTAGCAAGGACTACAGGCGCCTACCACAACAACACCTGGCCATTTTTAAATATGGGGTCTTGCTCTTGCACAGGCTGGTCTTGAACTCCTGAACTCAAGCAATCCACCCACCTCAGCCTCCCAGTAAATTTTTTTTCTTGATGTTTAGCCATATTCTCCCCCAAAAAGGTAACATAAAAGAAGGGGTGGAAAGGAATGGTGCCAAGACCAACCCATTTAGGGGACCTTGTCATTTGATTCCCTACAGATAAGGCTCAAACCTCAGCTTGAAAATAAACCCAGGCTCCTCTGAATATGGACAATGTCTGACTTATCTCTAACCAAGACTATACATGCACCTTGCTCACAGAAGGTACATGACAGCAGAGCAATGATTAAGTGCTTAAATGCACCAAAAGACTTTGCCAGCTAGCACTGAACTCTTCAGATCTCTAGGTCTGCTTCACATATTTATCTTAATAGCAGCTCTTCTGGGAACCCTTCCCATGACCTCTCTAGGAAAGAAAAATGGATCAAGCTTTCCTCTGGGCAACCTTTATATTTCTATTGCTCTTCTTTGCAAAATATATGAGGTTTCTATGTTTACATCTCATCTCTTCTTGGACGGTCCTCTCCAGGGCACAAGTTGTGTTTTATATCTGATTCCTCCTGAGCCCAACTTCGAGTCTGGCACATGATAGTAGATCAGTAACTGTGCATAAAGTCACTGAAAATTAATAGAAAAAAATCAACTTCTTAGTTATTCAAAACCAAGAATGAGAAAACTCCTTCCAGAGGGAAAGTTATTTCCAGTTGATTTTATAATCAAGGAATCTTTAATTCCTTGAATCTGTAGGATTTATCATTTTATTCAAATTTAAAGGTGAGAAAATAAGCTAAACAGAAAAAGAGATGCAGAGCTAGAAAACAGAACCGGGGTAATTATTTCCCCTAGTCAGACTGCTAAGGTCTGACATAATTCTCAACAAGTAAAAAGTATGAAAGACCCAATAACAAAGGCTTAAAGTACAAACAGAAATGGGTATCCAGAAAATTTGTGGTCTGGCTTACAAGCCATTAGTTTATAAACCTGTTTTTCTCATAGTCTAAAATAATTGTAAATCCTTGGAGATTTGTGGCTTCCAAATTTGTTTTAAAACTTAGAATACACAAAAAGCATTTATAAAAATGATATATGCCATTTATAAAAGACATATATATCCCACATGGAGTGCTTGGGATAGATAGAATGGGAGTAGGAGTGAGGGGCAAATCAACCATATAGAACAGAAACTTACTTTAAAAGGAAATTCATTTCAAGGAAATTATCTCTAATATAGGAAACATCCGTTTTTGCCAACGTTGTAAAACTTTGAACATCCTGCAAATATCCATCTCACATTTATTGTTTTTGGATTTCTCTGAAATCTTTTAAGTTTTTCTTCTCAGTATAGTTACGACATATAATCAATTCAATAACATAGGGCTCAATTTTAAAATCAAGTTAATATGTTTGGATAGTCGAAGCATCAACCTGATTCTTTCCCTCATCCTAAACACCCGCCCTTCAGATGACTTCTTTTTCCAGAACTAATATGGATTTAAAAATCGAAGTAATTAAAGCTATTCCATCTAAGAAAAATACTTCGGGGAACCTCATAACTTTTTTTGCATTCTGAAATACAACCCAACTTGAGTGCAGCCTTAAATGTGAATCCTCAATAATTTCTACAGATTTCTGTAGAATAAGAATGACTATCGACCATCCCCTCTCACAAAGGGAGTAGCTAAAGAAAGAAAGTCCAAAGAAGTTAAGAAATTTTCAGGGTTCACAGCAAAAGCCAGAGCCAAAAAAGGCTCCAACCCCCTTAGTCCAAACCTCCCTCTGCTTCCGCATACCACTGCGCTCTACCAACCGGGCCCCCGTACAATTTTCTAGGCAACCACAGAATATGGTTGAGTTATTATTTACTGTTTTTGCTAATGATAACCTATTACAACACATTATGAACTTTACAACAGCACAAATTTGAGTCTTTTTTGTTTGCTATGGTATCTCCTAGCACCTACAGTGTGGCTAACACATAGCAGGCACTCAGTTGAGTCTTGTTATTGATTGCGAGTGCACCATGTGTTAGACGTGGGGGAAGAGCACTTCACATACATTACCTCTTTTAATCCTCAAAACATGCTTATTGACTCAATTGTACCTAGCCCCCAAATTCATAGGTTCAAGCCCTAATCCCAATGTGACTATACTTTGAGATAGGGCCCTTAAGAAGGCAAATAAGTTCAGAAGGGTGAGGCCCTAATCCAGAGGAACTGATGTCCTCATGAGGAGGAGGAGAGGCCAGTGATGTGTCCACACAGAGGAAAGGTCATGTGAGGACACAGGTAGAAGTGACCACCTGCAACCAATTCAAGAGGCCTCAGCACAAACCAACAATGCAGGCAGCTCAGTCTTAGACTTCTAGACTCCAGAACTGAGAGAAAATAGGCATCTCTGTAATAAGCCCCCCAGTCTGTGGTGTTCTTCTATGGCACCCCTAACTGACAAGTACACACACTATCAGAATACCATTTTGCCCCATTTTTCAGATACAGAAACTGAGAGATTAAATAATGTTATTAATTACTACTGCTGGTCTGTGGGGGGTTTGGATGACTGCTAATTAGACAGTGAGCGTCAAAAGGCAAGAGAAATACATAAATTTTTAACAGACTTCAATGTGTAATAAATTAAACTATTACAGGCCTGTCTCACTGAAGAAGTACGAAAAGAGAAATTGTTCTGAGTAATAAGTAGCTCTTGGTTTTCCAATTTTCTCAATTTTTAGGTCCCACTCAGTCATGACCTGTTTTCCCTTCCAAGATGGAAGTGTTGGTTTTTGTAATAGTGCCCACTGCACTGCATCTTGTCCAATAATGGGAGGAAATTTGACAGTCCTGAAAGCATCCTAGGTAGCTAGCCCTACTCAGAACAGACTGTCCCACTTTATCACAACCATGGTAGGATATAATTCTTCACCTGAACCTACCAGCTATCAAAACCAAGACAAATTGCTTAGGGTCAAGTAAGACACTTTGTTCCTTGAAGTTCAAGTACAGAACAATGAAAAATGCTTAAAAACATTGAAAAACTATAAATATTCATAGATTAACAACTACCAACACACATGTGCACACACACAGCCCATAAGATCCATTGCAAGATTTTTGAACAATGACTTATTAACAAAAACTCCTGGCAAAGCATAGTGGCTCATGCCCATAATCCTAGCACTGTGGGAGGTTAAGCCTGGAGGATTGCTTGAGCCCAGGAGTCTCAGGTTGCTGTGAGCTAAGCTGAGGCAACAGCACTCTAGCCCAGGCAACAGTGAGACTCTTTCAAAAAAACAACCCTCCAGTTTCAGGTATTGACAACATGAGAAATCCCTATACCATCTTCATCCTGAATCTGGGTCCCTCCTATCAGCATGAGATGGAAGCCTAAATAAATCATTTTGGGAGGGACACAAAAGATTTAGATTAATCCAGAAACAAACCCAGAGGCAAAAGAAAAGCCGGCTTTACCTGAGCAGAATTCGCTTCTGCCAACAAATCAATGCTTGATAAATATTAAACAATGATCCACGACTCAATCAGAGTCGTGGATCACTACACTACAATGTGACCTTTAAACTTGGCTACAATGTGAACCTGGGGATGATAGAGAAAGGCTTCTTCTCAGGAAGGTTTTGTGAAGATTCCAGGCACCCTCATACTCTGCACCCACTAATTAGCCTCGATATAACTCGACTACAAAGTAACACAAAGAATTACAGGCCTGGAAAGCACACTCTGCAGAGCTGGGGAAGGAGATCGCCCAAGGGAAGCAACAAAAATAGAAAAGCCATTCTTGTACAGTACAGGCTCATGAAGTCCAATATTCTGCATGATTGCCTTGTGGAGGTTAAGGGAAAGTACTGTAGAAGGGTCCCACAGAATTATGATAGGCTTCCTAGCCTTGCACATGAAGACCAGAGGAAATGGCTCAGCATCACCTAGCAAGATAACTCATGAGCTGAGCATTCTGATGAGGTCCTCCATTCACCCACCTACAAGAAGGTCCAGCCTCCCCAAGACCTAATGTTAAGAACTGGTGAAACATCTTGGGTAGATGCTGATGTTTACTGGAAATGCAAGATGACTATCCTAACAGCTGAAGTTCCCCCCTAATAGCTGTGAGAGTCTCCATTTTCATTTGAAATAAAGAAACAAATGTCTCTGGTTTAACATTACCCCAGATCCTGTATCACATGCCAAATAATTGGCATCATTGCTGTAGCAATATTGTGCTCAGAGAAAGAAGACATCCATCTTTTCAGTATGCTTTTGTAGCCCATTTAAAAGTGAAAAAAAAAAAAGAACAACTGAGCTGAAGAGCCTCTTAAAGCAAAGCCTGAGAGGGAGCAGGACTTGAGACCATGATTATGCAATTTCACCAAGCTGAAAACTTGCCAATAGAACCTTCAAATTAGAACCAAGGCCCCAACTACAAAGGGACTTTGCAATCTGTACCTCCCAAGAGACTAGCATAATATTGTTATCACTGTAGAGGTGTGTTATCCTGAATGAATAATAGCTTGCTTCCCCCTGAATATAATTTGAACAAATTTAACTCGCTGGGGAAAAAAACTTAAAATAGAAGCTTTTAATAAATTCTATGAATACTGTGTATTGATAAAGAAACCCTTAAAATGGTTTAGTCCACCCCGTCTTTCTCCCTGGGCCTAACTATCCAGCCAAAAACCAGGGAGATTTTTTAATTAATGGTCAGTGATACAGTGGATTATTTAAGAACATTGTCTCAAAAATTGGAATCCCTAGGTTCAAATCCATTCACTCGAACTTTCTCCAATAACATAAACATTCGACATTGTCTAATAATGTAGCTACTGAACATGAGAAATGTGACAGATATCTAAGGATCTGATTTTTAAATATTTAATTAATTTTAATTTAGATAGCCTCACATAGCTAATGGTTACTGTACCAGACAGCACATCCCTGCATCCTGCACTCATGAGCTCTGCATCTTGGGATATGTAGCTTAACTTTTCTGTGCTGTGCCTCAGCTTTCTCATCCCAAAAATCCGGAGAAAAACAGTCTCTCAGGCTCATGCCTGTAATCCTAGCACCCTGGGACGATAAGATGGGCGGATTGCTTGAGCTCAAGAGTTCAAGATCAACCTGAGCAAAAGCAAGACTCAATCTCTACTAAAAATAGAAAAATTTGGGGAATGCAGCAGATGCCTGTAGTCCCAGGTACTTGGGCAGCTGAGGCAAGATTCCTTAAGCCTAGAAGTTTGAAGTTGCTGTGAACTATGATGACACTAAGGCACTTTACCCAGAGTGACAGACTGAGATTCAAAAATATATATGTAGTATATTTCCTCATAGAGTTTTCGAGGGAATTAAAAAAAAAAGGTAGGCCATGCAAAGCCCTCTGCATAGTGCCAGGGACTCAGGGTATCAGCAGCCTCTTTTCACTCATCCCCTCTCGTGTGACCCCCTGTGGCTCACATCCTCAAAAGACCCTCTTAACTCATCATCCCCAATCCTCCTAGAAAAGTATAGCCAATAAGTGTTTCTAAAACACAATCCTTAGTATATCACCCATCTCTTCAAAATCTTGTAGCTGCAATCTTCAACAAAATATCTAATCTAGCTTTTAAGGCCATGCCAGGAGCAGGGAACCTGTGGCCCTTCTGATTTCAAGACTGTCCTTTTTTAAGCACCAAAGGAAAGAAGAAAAGCTCATCTTTCCCTTATGTGCCCCTTTTAGTGAAAGGATTGTTCAGTAAAATTTGGATTCAATCAAAAGATTGTACTTGAGGGGCTGGAAGGCCACAGGTTCCCCATCCCACAATCTGACCCCAAGCTGAAAATCATAGTATCCCCCTCACCACCTGTGGGTTGTTTCCGCTCCCAGAAACAACCTGCAGGACCAACAATAGAAGCAACTTACCCTTTCTCAGACCAACCACGCATCCTTTTATTCCAATTGTTACTGGCTGACAGTTGGCCCAACCACTATCCATGTGAGGCTATCTAAATTAAAACTAAATGCTGAAATTAAAAACTAAAATACTCAGTTCTTTCTCCTTTACTCCTTTACAGTCACCCTCTGAAGCCTATCCCAACACACCTCACTCAAGAAGCCATCCCCTCTGTGTTCTTTATGAAAAGGATGACACAGTTAACAATCACAGGTGCTTTATCGGTAATTCATTTTTCAGGAGTGCTCTTCTGGATCGCCCTCCAAGAACAAAAGCGCCTTGAAAATGAGAAACTGTGCTTTTGTGTCTCCCCAGTAGTGCCTAGCATGGTGTGTAGGTAAATCAGGGGCTCATGAGAGACGTGATAAAGAAATACTGTTAAACATGACCACAGATGCCATTCAAATTGAAAGCAAGGATCTCTGAAAATCTCTGCTCTTCAAACCATTAAAAGCATTCAAAATTTCTACCTACACATAACTTCATTTTCAATAAACACATGGGGAAAAAATCTAAATAAATACTGATTACTAAACAAAATGTATAGCTTAAATAAACCCCACACACACATAGATCCCTGCTTTCCTTGGCCTTCAGTCCCTTGCAACACTCGCTCTGGCAGCATAAACTACATTTATATCCCCCTGTGAACTCTACCTCCCCTTGTCTTCTCAACTTTTCCCACATCTGACTTCTCTTGCCCCAATTTCTTATCACCCTTCACAATTACCCCAACTTTGGAGAACATTTTCAAGCAAGACCCAGCCATCTTATCTCCCACCCTTTCAAGCCTCATAAAACCCCATCTCTGAATATGTTCTCTTTGTCCAATGAGATGATGCTTTTATCCCCTCCTTTGCCAACAAATAGTTGAGAAAAGGAAAAGATGAAGGTAATCAGAGAGAAAACGTCTTGAAAACTCACTTAGGTCAGAGCTTTAATAGTAGCTTCTGGTACAGAAGAGAGATCTTCTATCTCCTAGAGAGCTCTCTATGAAATAACATGCCAGATAGCTTTTAGTAATTTGCACTCCCATTTCAGACTTTCTCTACTACTGTAGTTCTCAAACTTTGGAGTGCATTAGAATCATCGGGAGTGTTTGAATGCTGGTTTCTGAGTGTTGTTGGCAGGGAGTCCAAGCCAGTGTGTCTAGAGCTATCCAGAAATCTGCATCTTTATGAGTGCCCAGCCCATTCACTCTCAAGGTCAGGATCACACCAACAAACACTGCACTTGGCTCCCCTTCCTCTCTAAGCCAGCCTTCTGTTCTCCCTTCTTTGCACCAAGGGAAAAGGACAACTGCAGCCAAAAGACTTACATCTTCTGGAAATACAGAATCTTCCCAGCGAGGGTAATTAGGCAGAGAACCTAAGGCAGAACAAGGCGGTCAGGCACACAAGCAAACAGTAAAAGGCTCATAGTAACCAGAGGTCAAAGCAAATGTCAAATCACGAATCTTGACAGAAGAGCTAGGAAATTCAGCATAAACAGAAGGGGGGAAATGCTATTATAAAGTTTTAACATGTGTAAAGCATCATATTTAATTGCAAAGTGCCAATTCTTAGAGGAGAAACTGACTACATTTTAAAACAAAGAACCTAAGTTGAGTCAGATGGAGTAGATGGGCTCGCTACATTTGCTCAGTGGTTAGGGCACCGGCCACAAGCACCGTGGCTGGTAGGTTTGAACCCCACCAGGGTCTGCTAAAACAATAATGACAACAATAACAAAAAATAGCTGGGCATTGTGGGTGCCTATAGTCCCAGCTACTTGGGAGGCTGAGGCAAAAGAATTGCTTAAGCCCAAGAGTTGAGGTTGTTGTGAGCTGTGATGCCATGACACTCTACTGAGGGTGACATAGTGAAACTCTGTATAAAAAAAAAAAAAAAAATTGAGCTATGTGGTCCCAGGCTCACTTAATGAAGCCTAAGATCAAAGAAAAAGGAGAAAGAAGAAAGGGTAATTTCAGGGCACCAAGCAGGCCTGGTGTGGGTCCCACTTTAGGAATCAGGACAGAACATTTGCTGGAAATGAGAAGCATTAGTAGGTGAGAGCAAAATCTTGATAATACATATAGTAACTAGAGTGGCCACCCATTCTGAATCAGAATTTGGATGATCCCTATTTAAACCTTTCTCCCAGTATAATTATTAATATGCCTTCTCTTCCTCCCCCAAAGTCCTGGTTTAACAGTAATTTATACAACCACTGTGATAATATCCAACAGGCAGATGTGAGACATTGAGCTACCAGCTTTCCTTATATCACTTAAACCTTTAACATTATAGGGGACCAGCATCAACACTATTATTATACTCCTCATTAAGCTAAGGAATGTCTATGCCTACTGGAGGTTAAATTACTTACCTAAGACCACAGACTCAGTATATGGCAGGATTTAAACTCACACTCACAAAGGTAGTTGTCAGCATAGGACAGGAAAACTGCAGCCTAGACCAAATCCAGGCCACCACCAATTTTTGGAGGTGGATGCTTTTACAAGTATGAACAAGTACATGTTATACTTTTACATGTATAAATCGTGGAAGACAGCCACTGTGCTCATTCACATATTGTCTACATCTATTTTCACGAAACAAAAGCAGAGCTCAATAGTTTTAACAGAGACCTTCTGGACTGCAAAGTTGGAGATATTTGCTATCTGGTCCTTTAGGGGACAGGTTTGGAGATCTGGATTTTTCCTGCCAGCAAAATTCACAAACTTGGTTCTTCCCCCAAGGATGGGCCAAGGTGAAAGAAAACATGACAAGGGAGAATAATTCTCCCAATCTGGACATTTCAGATTTGGAGTTTTGGTTTACTTTAAGGTTTATAACATGTTGAGTTGTGAATGATTACAATAAACACAGGATTTCTTACATAATAAACAAAAAATAGCACCTAAAACCAGGGCAGGAAATGTACAAGATAAGCCTGAAACATCTTGCACCAGAAAGAAAAAAGAAGTGTTGTAAAAATGCCACAGTGATGAGGGTACTTCAAAGGGACACAGAAACCAGCTGAAAGAGCTCCTACTGTCTGGAGCTCTGACAATTTGAGCAAAAAATTGTAGCCCAAAGTATAGCATTAATATCCATGAGTCCATAGTGACACAAATAAATGATCAGTTGAAGAAATAAACATGGGAAAAGAGAAAACTCTTGTGCAGTAGAATTCCAGATAATTTATCCAGATACTTTACCCTAAAAGAGAAAAGGCATAATTCCTACTCCTTAAGTGCAGACCACGTGGTATAACTTCCTCCCAGATAATAAAGTACAAAAGGATGGGGAAGGGGAAAGTCATCTTACAATGGGGAAACCTTACAAGCATCACTGCAAAGATGTGATCGGGATTAATATCAACAGTGACAAGACATGTTGACAGCACCTGCGTTTAATGTGATGTGATGAGAATGGCATATTACCTCTGTGGCTTTCCTCCTGAAAACCCATGACTGCAATCTAATCACGAGGAAAGACATCAAATTCCAACTGAGGAGCACCCCACAGAATACTGGACTAATGCTCAACATTGTGAAGGTTATTCTTTTTTTTTTTTTTTTTTTGCAGCTTTTGGCCAGGGCTGGGTTTAGACCCACCCACCACCTCTGGTAGATGGGACCAGTGCCCTACTCCTTTGAGCCATAGGCGCCGCCCCATTGTGAAGGTTATTGAAAACAATTCTGAGAAATAGTCACAGCCAAGAGAAACCAAAGAAGACACGATAACTAAATGTGCTATTCTGGATGGGATGCTCACGCAGAAAAAAGATATTAGGTTAAAATTAAGGAAACACAAATAAAGTATGGACTCTAGGTAATAACACCTATCAACATTTGTTCATCAGTTAGGACAAATGCCCCATCTTAATGTCAGAGGTTAAAACAGGGAAAACTGTTGTAAGGTACGTGGGAAGCTTCTGTACTACATTTGCAATTTTCCTGAAATCTAAAATGATTCTACAATTAAGTTTTTTTTTTTTTATTTTAGTTAAGAGATCAAAAAATAGCACCTACTTTGCACATTTACATTCACAAGAGGATCTACTTTGGAAGAGATTTCCTTTCCCTGTATAGTTTATATACTGTAAGTCTAATTTTATCCAGAAGGTGCAAAACACAGATTTTTAAATTATTCCCACATAAATAATTCAGTCTGTGATAGTGCCAAAACAGAATAAATTAAACCTGGTATAGATAACCAAGTTCCTCTGGGAAACATTCTGCATAAGAAAAACAACACTTGGGATGAAGAAAACACTGCTTGATGAAATCCTAGAAGATGTAACTCAGGCACGGACAGCACAGACAGCCCTGTCTACTCTGCTTGGCATCTGGATGAATACAAATAGTGTTGGTGTCACCCACTGTTCTTTGAAAATTGATCCTTCTCCTCAGAAAGGAAAATTCTGCAGGGAAGGATGTATCCAGCTTCACTACATAGGAAGTAACATTTTCCTTATCTCAAGCATGTCCGAAGATTTCTCTATACACTGCTAGTGAGGGGCATATGGTATGCTATCTGAGGAAAATACAGAGGTGGCCCTTCTCCTAACTATCTCTCTAGCCACTCTGAATTATCTTCCATTGCAAGAAGATGCTAAGTTCTCAAAACATTCTCTTTTCATCTTTTATATCACTTAACAAAGTTGTAACAAAATGTTTGTATGATTATTCTTTGAATGGCCATTTTCAAAAGTAAATAGAAAGCCTTATGAACACCATGTCTATTTCATTCACTGCTATGTTCCTAGAATTCCACATACCTGAGTCCAAGCACATAATAGGTTCTCAATAAATATTTGTTTAAAACATGGATTTATCGACCATGGGTTACAGGAATATAGAGAGAGCTTGAGTCCACAGATAACCCCAAATAATTTCAAGTTTATGCATTTCCCCCAGCAGTTTATTTGATAGGTAGATCCTTTGTGAGTAATAACAAAATCTTGTCCTCAGCTCATTAGCCTTATTTGTACAAAGTCAGCATATTAGGTTCAAACAATTCAGTTAATGGAAGACAGAAGTGATTAGCATTATCTTCATTTTCAAAGTGTCAGAAAAAAACAAAAAGCAAAGGGTCACACATAAGCTTCCAAATGCATCCTTGATTTCTATTAGCAAATGTATTTTTATGGAGGCTAATATTTCCTGGGCCTAGGCTAATTTTTAAGCTATTTTATTACAAAGCCATGCTAATTCACATAGCTATTTAATCCATGCTCTTATGTTTTAAATATCTACCTCCCAAATAACACTTCATCCAACCTAAGAAAGTCACAATTTATAGAAAACTATATTTTCACTATGTTGTCATGGAAAGAGTACAAAACCAAGAGTCAAAAGACCTAATTCTCATCTTAGTTTAATTCATGACCATTCACCAGCAAACTTTTACTGAATACTTTAACACATGCTATTCTATAAGTCACTTAGTTATAGTCAAGTCATAAGTAAACTACGTGATATCTCTAAATTTAGATGAAAATATTAGATGAAATGTATAATAAACATATGTAACCACCATCCTGCCTACTCAAAATGTCATGAAAAAACATAAAAAGTTACTGGGAAAGAAATCTATAGCATTGCTGTGTTGTTTGGGTTCTACCACGGTATAAGAAATTCTACACTCCAAGATGGTGGCCACAAATTCTAGGACTCCCTAAATATAGGAAGCACAGAGGATCAAATCTAAAGAGATCCCAACCAAGAGAAATGCAACAGACAGCAATATGATGTGTAACACTGTTCAGAAGTCTGAATCCAGAGGTAATTGGTGCAAGGATTGTTTCAGAAGACAATTAAGTGAGAAAGGAATCAGGATGGTAAATAGATTCTCTCATACTTTACTGTCTATATTTAGATATTTCTTAACTATATGCTCCTTGTAACCAAGAGTTATTCTGGCATATAAAAAACACTGAAATAACCATATCAAGAAAATTAAAGATAGATTCATCCAAGATCTAATTTTCTCTTCTTCTAAAGGTAGAATCACAAGAAAAGTAGAATCACATTTTCCAGCAATTAAACTCTGCTTTAGAAGCATGACTTGCTGTTTCCTCAGCTAAACATGGAGGGAAAAGGCAGCAGACAAAACGGCAGTGTTCAGGAAGCCTATAAAATGCCACATCTCATAAACAGCACAGCAGATACCCAGGTCCCTGGTGCCAGCAACATCTCTGCTATTTCTTCTTTATAATTAAACATCCCCCTTACAATGTGGGCAGAATAATATGCAAACTTGCTTCTCTTGCTATAAGTTTAATTAGTGTCAACAGAGGTCATGAGAGTTTTCCAACAAGAGACCTGGCACAGGGCAAAGCAAGAAAACCTTCTTGGTCCTCCCCTGCTTCAGAACACCCTTTAAAAAGGCTGGTACACTGATGTGGGGCAAACCTCATTCCAATTAACCCTTTTCTCTGAGTTCAGGTCATCCCACTCTATGGTTCCCAGATGGCACAATAGAGGGACATCAGAAAAAGAAATCTGGTATATGGTTAAAAAAATTAAAACTATGGAAAGGCAGGTGGAGAAGCTACTTCACAGTATGGATTGACCCATTAAATATCAAAAGGTCACTTTTCCTAAGCTAACGAAGAATTATATAATTCTCATTCTCTACTAAACTGTCTCAAATTTACTCCCTAAAATAGGAAGAGAAGCCTAAGCCTAAAGTCTCCCCTGGAAGCCTTTTGTTAAAGAGCAAGAAAATTGTGATTTAGGGCTGAAATGATTGGTACCTTATACCCTTCTGCCTTCAGTTCGTGACTGTGGCTGTATTTCAACAATATTGTTACACTCCTGGGAGCTCAAAAGTAAAAGGCAGGATTATGAAAATAATACATGTCTCTATAGACAGAGGCAAGATGGCTGACTGGAGCCTGCTTTCCACAGAGGCTCCTGTCCAGAAGGAGAGTTAAAGGACAGAAGTTTAGCAAATACGCTGATGGTTTGGAGCTGAGCCAAGAGAAGGTTGAAGAACACACATCAACCCTGCTGAGGCAAGCTGAAACCCCAAGGATACAAACAAAAGGTACAAAATCCATTGCCAAGCAGATGGGAGTCTCCTCCCCCATGAGAACGGCTCACAGTATACTTTCTACAAACAAGCAAGCAGAGTTCAAACTTCTTCCCATTTTATCCCATAAGAGAGGCCCTCTAAAAACCAGACCTCCTTCCCCTACTAGGGTGCCATGGCACTCTCCTGCCAAGCATAAAACTGCATAAAACTGTATATATTCTCTACCTGCAATTCTGAACTCCCAGCTCTCCCCTCCACTCTCACCCTGAGGTGTAAAAACCTGTCCCCCATGGAGTCCAGATTCTTGGGCATTTTCTCAAGAGGTTTGGACAGGGGTGTGGGCTGTTCCAGGTCTGTGCTGACTCTGCAGCACAGGGAGAAAACAGTGACAGAAGGAACCATACAGGAGAGGGAGAAGTGGAGTACCCCAGCACAGAGCAGCAGCAGCAGCAGCAGGAACAACAGGGCTTACACTCCTGGGGATATTTTGGAAGGACACTCCCTGTCTCTATGGGCAGCCAGAGAAAGCTGGGCATCTTCTCTGGTGGCAGACACTGGCAGAATAGATCTGGGATGATAATGCAGGCCCCATGAGCAAAAGGTATGCCTGAAGTGGTACCGGCCTAGGCAGGACCTGCGGAAGGGAGAATTGAAGACATGTGTGCAGAGATGGCATACTCCCAGGGCAGGGCTGAGCCAGAGGACTGCTTTAGTGAGCCCAAGAAACACTCAGCCCTCAGGGGATCATAGCTGAGACAAAGGTAGGTGGGTTGAGGTTGGAACTCCAAGCCAGTGTGAACTCTAACCACACCCTCCCCAACACAGACTGCAGGGGAAAGAGAAACACTAGCTCCAGGCAGTGGCATAGACTGGGGCTGAGCCGCAGTTTCTATGAACTCAAACAGCACCTGATCTGTAGGGGCATATAGCCAGGACAGAATCACAAATTCTGCTCAAATATAAGTATAAGCAAAATCAATCAGGGGCGGAGCTGGAACTGAGTGAACTGTCCCAGCTTCCATTAACCACCCAAGGTTGTCAGGCCTCAGCTTCCCCTAACAGATGGTGGCAGAGTGCAGAGGCATGGCCCAGGAGACATAACATCTTCCTGTGACTCAGGCAGGCTCAAACCCCTGAAGCATCTGCTAATTGGAGGGAACTGGGTCATAGCCCTGTGGGGTTACCAATGACTGGGTAGGACAGAGGTACAAGGTGGGGAAGGAGGCATCAACCTTCTCAGACTAATTCATTTGCTAGGGGAGGGGAGGGTCCTTCTGACTCCATGGAGCACCAGATGGAGTCATACTTGAGCTGCCAGCAGACCCATGCTATATGTTTTGAACAGTCTCACTTCAGACTGGGTGCTGACTGGGACAATTGATTTGGACCTTTCGAACTGGACCAATCACCTGAGGACTATCCAAAGTGGTACCCTGGGTATGTGGTTGTGGGAAGGTTTGATTTTCCTTTTCCAGTTGTTACCCATGGTGGGTGGGGTAAGTTAATTTCTTGTATTCCTCCACAGCTGAGACTTCAACCTAGAGTAACTAATTCACTAGGGTAGGACAGAGATCACTTGAAAACAAGACAGAGCCACTTAGCCCCACCACACCAAGTAAGTCCCCAATGTCTCAGGCTGTAGCACTATACAGGTCCTTTGCAAAGCTCTGAGGGAAAAGGTAGGTACAGATGCCAGTCACAGCTCTTGGGCAAATGGCTGCTTAATCACTACTCCAGGAGCTCCCCAACCTAGGTGAACTTCACCTATCTGTTCATCTAGCAAAATGGCATAAAATAATTATGGGGCGGAATCAGCGGGAAAACTCTGGTAACATGAATAACCAGAGTAGATCAACTCCCCCAAGAAATGATATGGTAGACACAACTGAAGTTCCCATTTATAGACAAAGAGCTGAGATGTCAGAAATCAAATTCAGAGTTTGGATTGCAAATAAGATTAACAGAATGGAGGTATAAAGTTGGAATTAGAAATTCAAGGAGCAATTCAAAAGTTGTCTCAAGAATTCAATGAACACAAAGACAAAATAACCAAAAATTTTGACAAACTGAGACAAGAATTTGCAGCCCTCAAAGATGTGAGAAATACAGTAGAATCCATCAGTAACAGAATGAAGCAAGCAGAAGAAAGGATTTCTGATATTGAAGACAAAGCTTTTGAACGCTTCCAAGTGATCAAAGAGGAAGAGAAATGGAGAGCAAAAATGGATCAAGAGAGCTTTGGGATAATTCAAAGAAAACTAACATTTGTCTTATAGGAATTCCTGAAGGTGATGAAGTTGCTTCACAAAGCACAGAGGCTTTTCTTCATGAGATTAGGAAGGAGAACTTTCCAGACATGCCAAGAAATTCTGAAATGCAGACAACAGAGAGTTTCAGAACCCCAACAAGGCTCAACTCGAATAAGACAACCCCCAGACATATTATAATTAACTTCACTAAAGTTAAGACAAAGGAGAAAATTCTGAAAGCAGCCAGACCTAAGAACACCATAACCTACAAGGGGAAGAATAGTCAAATGATGGCAGATCTCTCTGCTGAAACCTTTCAAGCTAGAAGAGGGTGGTCATCAACTTTTATTCTCCTAGAACAAAATAACTTTCAACCCAGGATCCTGTATCCAGCTAAACTAAGTTTCATTTATGATGGAGAAATCAAATACTTTAATGATATTTACATGTTGAAGAATTTGCCATAACTAAACCAGCTCTCCAGGATATTCTAAGACCCATCTTCCATAATGACCAGTGCAATCCTCCACCACAAAAATAAACTCACTCAGAAGCTTTTGATCAAATTCCAACTTACACAGTGGCAAGAGGATTAAAAATGTCCACTGGACTTTCAAAAAACTCTATACCCAAAATTATACCAGGCTTATTGATATTCTCACTTAATGTGAATGGCTTAAATTGTCATCTAAAGAGGCACAGGTTGGCTGACTGGATACAAAAATTCAGGCCAGATATCTGCTACATACAAGAATCTCATCTTACCTTAAAAAAATAAATGTAGACTCAGGGTGAAGGTATGGTCATCTATATTTCAGGCAAATGAAAATCAGAAAAAAAGCAGGTGTTGCAATTTTATTCACAGATATAATAGGCTTTAAACCAATAAAATTAAGCAAAGATAAGTATGGTCACTTTATATTTGTTAAGAGTAACACTCAACATGATGATATTTCACTTATTAACATTTATGCACCCAACCAGAATGAACCTCAATTTATAAGAGAGACTCTAACAGACATGAACAATTTGATTTCCTCCAGGTCCATAATAGTCAGAGATTTTAACACTCTTTTGGTAGTGTTGGATAGATCCTCCAATAAGAAGCTAAGCAAAGAAGTTTTAGATTTAAATTTAATGATTCAACATTTGGATTTAACAGACATTTACAGTACATTTCATCCTAACAAAACTGAATACACATTCTTCCCATCAGCCCATGGAACATACTCCAAAATCAATCACATCTTAGGTCACAAGTCTAACCTTAGCAAATTTAAAAGAATAGAAATTATTCCTTGCATCTTCTCGGACCATCATGGAATAAAACTGGAACTCAGTAACAACAGGAATCTGCATACTCGTACGAAAACATGGAAGCTAAATAACCTTATGCTGAATATATAGAGAGAGTAATATACAAGATTAAGAAGAAAATCACCACATTTTTGGAACAAAACAATAATGAAAACATGAATTATCAGAACCTCTGGGAGACCACAAAGGCAGTCCTAAGAGGAAATTTTATAATGTTGCAAGCCTTACTCAAGAGAATGGAAAGAGAGGAAGTTAACAACTTAATGGGACATCTCAAGCAACTGGAAAAAGAAGAACATTTCAATCCCAAACCCAGCAGAAGAAAAGAAATAACCAAAATTAGAGCAGATTTAAATGAAATTGAAAACAAAAGAATTATACAACAGATCAATAAATCAAAAAGTTGGTTTTTTGAAAAGATCAATAAAATAGATAAACCTTTGGCGAACCTAACCAGGAAAAAAAGAGTTAAATCTCTAATTGCATCAATCAGAAATGGCAAAGATGAAATAACAACAGACTCCTTAGAAATTCAAAAAAATCCTTAATGAATATTACAGAAACTTTATTCTCAGAAATATGAAAATCTCAAAGGAAATTCACCAATATTTGGAAGCCTGCCACCTTCTAAGACTTACCCAGAATCAAGTGGAAATGTTGAACAGGCCTATATCAAGTTCTGAAATAGCATCAACTATACAAAATCTCCCTAAAAAGAAAAGCTCAGGCACAATGGCTTCACATCAGAATTCTACCAAACCTTTAAAGAGAAACTAGTACCTATATTACCCAACCTTTTCCAAAATATAGAAAAAGAAAGAATACTACCCAACACATTCTATGAAGCAAACATCACCTTGATCCCCAAACTAGGAAAAGACCCAACGAGAAAAGAAAATTATAGACCAATATCACTAATGAATATTGATGCGAAAATATTCAACAAGATCCTAACAAACAAAATCCAGCAACACATCAAACAAATTACATACCATGACCAAGTGGGTTTTATCCCAGGATCTCATGGCTGGTTCAATATAATAAATCTATAAATACAATTCATTACATAAACAAATTAAAAGCAAAGACCATATGATTTTCTCAAATGATGCAGAAAAAGCTTTTGATAATATCCAGCATCCCTTCATGATTGGAACACTTAAGAAAATTGGTATAGAAGGGAAATTTCTTAAACTGATAGACACCATCTACAGCAAACTCACAGCCAATATTGTATTGAATTGAGTTAAATTGAAATCATTTCCACTCAGATCAGGAACCAGGCAAGGTTGCCCATTGTCTCCACTGCTTTTTAACATTGTAATGGAAGTCTTAGCCATTACAATTAGGAAAGAAAAGGCAATCAAAGGTATATAGATAGGGTCAGAAGAGATGGAGGCTTTACCTCTTACATGTCTACATGGACAGAGCTGGAACATATTCTTCTTAGCAAAGTATGTAAAAAATGGAAGAAAAAGTATCCAATGTACTCAGTCTTACTATGAAACAAATTTATAGCTTTCTTATGAAAGCTATAACCCAATTATAACCCAAGAAGAAGGGGAAAGGGGAGAGGGAGGGGAGCAGAGGGGGGAGGATAGATGGGGGGTGAGTAATTGGTGAGACCACACCTATGTTGCATCTTACAAGAATACATGTGAAATTTACTAGGTGTAGTATACAAATGTTTTAACATAATAACTAAGAAAATGCCGTAAAGGCTATGTTGACCAGTATGATGGAAGAATTTCAAATTATATGTAAAACCAGCACATTGTACCCCATGACTGCATTAATGTACATAGCTATAATTTAATTTCTAAAAACTCAAAAAAAAAATAATGCCAATATCAATGATAGAACAGGAAGACACAAACACCAAAGTAACTTATTACCTACACTGTCTTGAGTGGAGTCAGCAAGTTGGGGGAGAAGTTAGCAGTACCCAAGGCTTTAAAACAACAGTCTTCATCTAGTTCTTTTGTTGATAAAGCAAATTATTTCCCCCAAGAACTCATTCTTGGTTTTGCATTATGGACTCCATACTTTTGCTACAAGGTGTGGCTAATTAAACTGCGCTTGGCTATAGTAGTAATTATACTTTCCTGACATGGGCATCATCTTTAATATTATAATGTCATTACCATAAGGTGAGGATCCCACTGATAGGGCACCTAAAAGCAGAAAGTATCCAGTGCAGCCTTGACAAAAACCTTTAACTCTGCTTGGTCATAGTCCTGCATCACTGATGTCTTCCAGTCAGTTCCATTCTGCATTTTTCTCACTTTGTCTTGTTCTTGCTCTCCCTGTATGATCTATCTTGATTATCTCGGAGCTTTGGGTGCCACCACCTGTTGCAAGCTGGTAAGATGGAATAGACTTGTCCATCTCTTTGCCCTTTTCAGGGCTCCAAATAAAATAGCTCTTGAATTTACTCATCTTATTTCTGCTAATTTTTATTTCTACCATCACGCTTTGAGTTGAGAGAATATTCCTTCCTCCCACAGAAAAGATCCCCACTCTAAGCAATTTTTTCATTAAATCATAAGTGCTATAATGAATATATTATTAGAATAGATACAATTTATTGAGCTCTTCCTTTGTGCCTGGCACAATGCTAACTGATTGACATGCCTTCTTCAGACTATTTAATCTTCATAGGAGTCACATGAAGGGGTCGCCACTATTGTCTTCATTTGACATAAAAGAAAACTGCAGCTCAGAATGGTCGTTTTCTGGCACAGAAAATGGGTGTGGAGAAAAAAAGAACCTTAGTATCCTCCTGGCGGGAATGCAAATTGGTACAACCTTTGTAGAAAACAACATGAAAATTGAGCTAAAATTTAAAAATACAACTACCATATGATCCAGAAATCTCACTTCTGGATATATATCAAAAGAATGGAAAACAGGATCGAAATAAAAATAAAGACAAAAACAACTATCTCAAGAGATACTGCGCTCCATGTTCATTGCAGCATTTTTCACAATAACAATAAACAGCAGCAACTTCAATGTCTAATGATGGATGAATGAATAAAGAAAAAGTGGTGTCTTACACATGACAGCATATTATTCACCTTAAGAAGGAAATCCTGCTGTTCATAATATCATGCGTGAATATGGAGGACATGATCGTAAAGGAAATAAGCCAGTCACAGAAGGACAAATACAGCATGATCTCACTTATATGTGGAATTTAAAACAATAATTGGATTCTTAGAAGCAGAGAGTAGAATGGTGGTTGCCAGGGATTGGGGACAGGGGATAATGAGGACATGAGGATCAAAGAGTACAAAGTTTTAGTTATGTAGGTTGAATAAATTCTGGAGGTCTCTACACAGCAGAGTGCTGATCACTAACAATATTGTATATTGCTAAAAGGGTAGATCTTATGTTAAGTGTTCTTACCACAAACATACAAAAAAAAACCAATTTTAATAAAGGAGGTGGAAGGAAACTTGGGAAGGTGATGGTGGTAATGGTTTCATAGGTTTATACTTATCATCAAACTCATGGAGTTGTACACATTTGCTATGTACAGATATTTCTATGTTACCCATACCTAACACTATAGTTTAAAATAAAAAAAAAAAAGTTACTTTCTGGCTCGGCACCTGTAACACAGTGGTTATGGCGCCAGCCACATACACTGAGGCTGACAGGTTCGAATCCAGGACAGCTAAAATCAACAATGACAACTACAACAACAACAAAAAAATAGCTGGGTATTGTGTTGGGTACCTATACTCCCAAGCTACTTGTGAGGCTGAGGTAAGAGAATTGCTTAAGCCCAAGAGTTGAAGGTTGCAGTGAGCTGCGACACCACGGCACTCTATCAAGAGTGACATAGTGAGACTCTGTCTCCAAAAAAAAAGCATAAAAATTACTTTCCCAGCATTTGACTCAAAGATACTCCAGACTACCTATCAACAGCACATGTAAATCCGGTGTTTTGCATGATTTTTATTTTCCATCTTATCAAGAGCATTTCATAAGGATTAACCATACTTTTGGGAGACTTCTTATGTAAATATACACATATCTGAAAATGACTTTTAAGAATGCTCTGATTTATGTTTTAAAAATGTAGTCCTCCTAAGGCTAAGTGAGATAGGCAGGAAATAGTTGGCAGTAGGGCTTCAAGAATTATTTGTCCATTTATGCATAGCTTCAACCTACAGTAGCTCATGCTCCACAATTTCTGAGATTCACAGTAATTTTTTTCTTATCAATAGGATTAGATTGTTTATAGGCACACACAGCCCATTGGTGTTCAACAGAATGGGTACAGAAACGCTTCTGACACACAAATACCAAAAAATCCTTCTCATTTCGATAATCAAAATTCCACCATGTGCAGGGAATTTTTTTTTTTTTTTTTGAGGCACAGTCTCACTCTGTTGCCCAAGCTAGAGTGCTATGGCATTAGCCCAGCTCATAACGACCTCAAATTCCTGGCTCAAGCAATTCTTCTGCCTTAGCTTCTCCAGTAGCTAGAACTATAGGCATCCACCACACTACCTGGTTAATTTTTCTATTTTTAGTAGAGATGGGGTCTTGCTCTTGCTCAGACTCCTGGGCTCAAGCAATCCACCTGCCTCAGCCTCCCTGGGTAGAGTGCTGCAGCATCACAGCTCAAAGCAACCTCAAACTCTCGGGCTTGAGCAATTCTCTTGCCTCAGTCTCCCAAGTAGGTGGGGCTACAGGCACCTACCACAACGCCCAGCTATTTTTTGGTTGTAGTTGTCATTGTTGTTTGGCAGGGCCGGGCTGGGTTCAAACCCGCCAGCTCCATGTATGGGGCTGGTGCCCTAGCCTCTGGGCTACAGGCGCTGAGCCTAAACATTTTTTTTTAAATATAGATTTATTCACTGAGAAAAACAACCTTAAGCCACTAAGAACTTAGTGTGAATAAATATTTGGGCTACTTCCTGAGAGAAGCAACTAGGATAGAAGAAACAAGCACAGTCAGTTCCTTCAGAGAAGAGTCAGAACCATGAAATGGAGAAGGCTGTGCAGAGTATGGCAGAGGTCATTCTTACATAGACATGGGTAAGTTATTACAGATAAGAAGGGATAATTGAGCCATATGACCTGTTTACAACTAAGGAAAACAGCTACATTTCCATTTGGTTCTTCTGTCAACCCAGACTCCAAATCTGCAGAAATGTAGAACTCACTATCATATACTTATTAAGAGTAACTTGTTTGTCAGTGACCTAAGTAAAGAAAGAATGAGAGCAATAATCCTGCTCGGGCATCTACCCAGAAGGAAAAAAAACATTTTATCATAAAGACACTTACACTAGACTGTTTATCACAGCTCAATTTACAATTGCCAAAATGTGGAAACAACCTAAATGCCCACCAACCCAAGAATGGATTACCAAACTGTTGTATATGCCTACCATGGAATACTATCCAGCCTTAAAAAATATGGAGACTTTACATCTTTTGTATTAACCTGGATGGAGTTGAAACACAATCTTCTCAGCAAAGAATCACAAGAATAGAGAACAAATATCCAATGTACTCAATACTAATATGAAGCCAGTAGATGATCTAATTCATGTTCACATAGGAGAAAAACTCATTTCAGTTCAAGATTGGAGGAGGAGAAAGGAGGGAAGGTGGAGACAGAAGAAGGGGGGTCATGGTGCTCCCACTGAATGGGCACAATGTAGGGGTGTACGGCACACCTTTTGGGCATGGGGCCCAACTACAGGAGCGTCTCTACCTAACAAATTCTAATATGACCTGGTTGTTTGTACCCTCACACTAACCTGATATTAAAAAACAAAAAAAGAAAAAGAAATTGAGATTCAGGAAATTAAAAAGCAATGGTGCTCTGGGTTTTGTTTATTTGTTTGTTTTAGGACAGGATCAAGAGACTGAAGCATCTCTCTTAAATGAGAAAAAATACTAGTCATAATCCTATCCATTGGGTCTCTTTGGCCCCATTATAATAAATCCAAAAAATAAAGCTGAATGAATGTATAGGAAATGCTATACTTGATCAATTCCAACTGTCCAAGTGAAAGCCCCACTGTAATAAACTTGCTTTAAATGTGGAAGCATCTGAGTATTTTTGTTGAATCAAAGGAATAAGATGCTTTTATCCTAATTGAAGTTCTATGTTCTTTTTATTCATAAAACTTCAGTAACAATTTGAATTGCCAAGGTCTTTAATCATGAGATTGTTTGTATCTCAGAACTGACAGGTGGTTCTATTAAAAATTCCACCTCTTCTATCCAGAGTTGAATGCTGCTCATTCAACCTGAATCTTTTACTAAATATATAGAGTACTATTTTGTAAGTTTAACAGAAGGAAGAAAACTTTCAGAAGTATTTTATTCTCCTTAGCTTCTTAAACATCAGTCTGTTTTCTAAAGCATCTCAAGAGTCATTTGACTAAATTATTTCTGAGAGTAATGCTCAAAAATATTAGGTAGCTAAAGGACTCAGAAAATCAAAAGTGTTCTTTCCTGTTCTAGAGGTAACATCTATTAAGCCAAAGTTGTCACTATTGTTTGTACTAAAGTCACCAAAACTAAAAATTAAAGATAGATATCGACAAATTGTATGAGTCAGGACAGTTCAATCTTTGAGAATTTAAATTCTGTCTGAAATAGAGATAATATTTCAATGTTTAATGTGAATCAGAATCCTTCTCTAAAATACACCTTCATGTGCCTGCCATGCCCACGTCTCTGGAAGGGGAAGCTCACTGAAATGATGCATGAAAAAATCACTTTGAAAATACTACCCAAACATAAGATGAAATAATTTGCTATAAAATTCAAAATCCTGACTTCTACTTTTAAAAATATCCAGTTGTAGTGTCTGAAAGCCCCCAACTTTATTGGGTGTTCATCTGCTACAAATCATGTAGTGTCATCAAATATATTTTCTGCTATCCCTGAAAAGTGTTTCTAGGAATTAATTAGTACTTCCTGAATCTGTATTAGAGTCTATTATCCTTTTCAATATAATTGTCTTACTTTATTAAAGTTTTAAATATCAGGAAGTAGGACTGAAAAGTGTAAGTAGAAGACAGAAAGCTTTTTAATACATTCATAAGAGACAGGTGATAATTAACATTTATAAAGTGATCCCTATGTTTTGAGCTCTTTATACACTAAGTTCTTCAATCCTCCCCATTACCCTGTAAGGTAAGTGCTGTCTATCCATAAATGAAAGTTAAATGAACTAAGGTACAGAGAGGTTAAAGTAACTTCCACAAGTTCTCTGTGCATTTGTAGAAGTTACTTAAATAGACACAGGTAAATTATTACAGATAAGATGGGATAATTGAGCAATGTTATCTATATTTATAATTAAGGAAGACAACCACATTTCCCTTTGGTTCCTCTATCAATGCCGACTCCAAATCTGCAGAAAAGTAGGGCTCACCATCATACATTTATTAGGAGTAATTTATTTTGTCATTGACATATGTAAAGGAGAGTGAGAGCAAGAGTCTTGCTCTGGTTTTTTTCAAGAGGGTCAAAGGACAGATGCATCTTTCTTAAATAAAAAATACCTCCTGAAAAGCTTGAGGCTAGTTATTTACATGTTAATTAGAACAATATTTAGTAAATTATCTATTACCATCTTCTTATGAGCTACTGAATTAGTTTTATTTGGGTTAGTGACAAAGTAAGTACCAAAGGCCTTCCATCAAGAAGAGGAAATGGAAGCAAATTTGGAGGTATGTGTACAGAGGTTAGAAAAAGGTCTTAATCACAGATCAGTAGGCATGCTTTAAGTTAGAGTAACAGGGTGACAGAAGAGGCACACAGGAAAGTAAAGAGAAATGTGACAAATGTAATTATTCTGTAATTTGTTCATGGCCACTGATGATAGGTAAATTCATGCAGGAAGATACAGGTGAGTTATATATTGCACGAGAACTCTGCATTCTATAACCGAGAATTGTGAAAGGAAAGATGATCACAGTGACATGGAGTTAGTAGGGTGTTTTAGAAAGCCAACCTGGAGCTAGCCAAACTATGAGTCCAACTACAGAGGTAAAGAGAAAAGTGCGAGCAAGAATACCTCACTTCTGAGACCAAGTTCAAGTTCAGTGATTTCTCAAATCCACCCTCAGGTTCAATAATTCCCTAACTCACAGAACTCACTAAAAGCAATTATTCTTAAGGAAGAGACTCACAAGGCTTCCATTGTCCTCAAGATGTGTTTCCTCTTGGCATTAAAATCTAACACAACACACGGAAAACTGTAAAATTGGGAAAGCTCACCAGAGCCTCTGTGTTTTGGTTTGTATTAACTCCCTAAGTCTAACAGAACAAAATATCACAAACTTGGTGCCTTAAAACAAAAAATGTTTTGTCCTGCTGTCCTAGAGGCTAGAAGTCTGAAATTGAGGTGTCAGCATAGTCAAGCTCCCTGCGAAACCTGTAGGTGAACCCTTCCATGCCTCTTTTGGCTTCTGGCAGTTGCCTGCATTCCTCAGCTTGTTGCTATATCCATTCTGATCTCTGCCTCCATCATCACATGGCATTAGCCCTTCATGTGTCTCTCTGTTCTTATAATGACAGCAGTCTTGGCTGGAAACACTGGCTCATACCTGTAATCTCAGCACCTTTGGAGGCCAAAGTGGGAAGATTGCTTGAGGCCAGCAGTTCAAGAACATCCTAGACAAGATAGCAAGACTCCATCCCCACAAGACTTTTTTTTAATTATCCAGACATGGTGGTGCACATTTGTAATCCTATCTACTCAAAAGTCTGAGGCAGAAAGATTGCTTGAATCCCAGAAATTCAAGGCTGCAGTGAGCTATGACTGTGCCACTGCACTCCATCCTGGGTGATAGACCCTATCTCAAAAAAAAAAAGATATCTAGTTATGTCACATGTGCATGATTTCATCTTAACTATATCTGTAATTATCTTATTTCCAAAATGGTCACATTCTGTGGTACCAGTGTTTAAAATTTCAATATATTGTCTTTTTTTGCAGGGGGGCACATGGTTCAACCCATAATAGGTCTTTCTTACATAGGCATGATTGAATGACTCGTGGCCCATGTGGTTGATATCAGTTTCCAGATTAATAGTTTCCAAAGCCCCTACCTGAAATCACATGGTTATCCTTTCTAATGTGATTAGCCACTGCCCTGCTTATATCAGATCTGACACAAATTACCTCCATGAAACTGAGAGCAAAGTCAAGAGCTCTTTCTGGACAAAGCCAATTCTTTACCACACAAAGCCTTAAAGATTTTCCACTGATCTGTCTTAAACCATTAAATAAAGATATGCAGTGCTTTAGGATATCAGCAGTTATTCATACTATATTATCACTATAGTATTCAGTGGCAGTGATTAAAAAAATGACAGTTTCATCAGTAAAATAAACCTAAAAAAGTGAATCTTTAATCAAAGGTTTTCAGAGTTGAAGTTATTTGGAGATATGAAAACCAGAAATAATTTCATTGTTTAATAAATGCCAAGAAGACATCAATGAAATCAGAGTGAAATATGTATACTTATGCATATTTTATTTGAGAGAAAATTCTTCCAAGTTATTTTTATAGCAATTACTATGACATTCATATTATTAATACAAAAAAAACTAAACTTTCTTATATCTCAATTTCACAGTCATCAGGATCACCAGGTGGTTTGGAGCCTTAATAATCCATCCTGACCTCAGTGTCTTCCACAACACCCCTGAAAAACAAAAGGCCTCTCTCAATTTAGGGTATGACTACTTTATTAAAGAAAGCAAAGCAAGTATTGATGATTCTAGCTCTTGTGACTGTATACCAAATATAATCAGAAAGATTTAAAGAATTTTTTTTTTACTTCAAAGAATTTTAAACAGAAAAAGGTGAACAGTATCTTAAGAATTTTGGTCCCAAAACAAAGTTATCTATTTAAAGGACTCTTTGCAGAATTCTCCTTGGGAATGAGGCATATATTGTTAACTATACATGAGGCCAACTGTATTCCAAGTGAATCGACAGAGCTAAGTGGGGAAGGTAAAGAGTTCTCTTTAACTCTGGAAATGAAAATTTGACCAGGAAAACCATTTTCTGGGTATTAGGTTTGGAGGTGTCCATTATAAAGGCAAAGGGATTTAGAAATCTCTAAATTCTCTAGTCTTCTCTCTTCCCATACTACCTTAATCCATTTGTGTTGCTATAACAAAACACAAGACTGGGTAATCCATAAAGAGCAAAAATTTATTTTCTAAAGGTCCTAGGGGATGGGAAATCCAAGATCAAGATGCCAACAATTAATGTATGGTGAAGGCCCATTCTCTGCTTCCATGATGGCATCTATTGCAGTATCCTCCAGAGGGAAGAAATACTGTGTCCTCACATGGTAGAGGGGATGGGAAGGGCAAGAGCATGCTCTTTTAACCTCAAGCCCTTTAATAACAGTGCTAATCCCATTCGTGAGCTGATCCCTCAAGTCTTAATCTCCTCTAAAAGGGCATACTTCTCAATATTGTTGCAATGGAGATTAGATTTGAGAGGAAACCATCATTCAAATCATAGCACACACCTTACTGAGCTCTGAATATCAGGCCACTCCACCACAATAACAAATGCTACCATTCTGCACTACCCACCTACATAGACACAAATCTCAGTTGAGTACATTTGAAGATTTCAGCATTTGAAAGCTTCTGAGAATCTTTTAAGAAAGTTTAAGAAAGCAGAAAAATAAAGAGTTTGTGTCCATCTTTAACTTGCCTTCTATTACTAAAATGCCCTTTTCCTGGCTAATTCCCCTTCATCTCTCATGTCTCAGCTAAGAAGTCATGCTTTCAAGTAACCTTCCCTGATTTACAAGTCAAGCCCCTCCCTCAGAACAGTCAGAGTCTCCACCTTCTCTGCGGTACCCCATTCATTTGGCTTACCTATCTACATTGTAATTGCAGGTTCTATTACTGATATCCCCAACAGACACCAAGGCAGGTAAGGCAGAGATATATTCTCATCATGTCTTTAACACCTAACACTGTGCTTGGCACATAGTACTCAAGAGATGTTTGTGAAATGAAATGAGATAGAGCAATACATAAAGAAATAGAATGGGTTAATACATGACTTCCCCTCTTAGCAATTTTACTACCTAGAACTGAACTCCTAACCTATGAAGACTGCCTTGGGCAAAGAAATAGTTGTATCAGAACCAGCTAACAATTAGGAAATCCAATATTAGACCTGAAGTAATGATAGTATCAACCATGCAATATGGAAAACCAACAAGCTCAAGAACAATATTGCTCCTACAAAATATGGCTGACTTTGAGCATGACTAAAATAACATGTAAGAATATAGTAGTTTCCATGGTTTATTGAGGTAACTAGGAATTTATTTCTTTATCTCAAAAATATCTCTCACAGGTCCTCTTACTCTCTACAACTTCCCAGTTACACACCACTTACCACCCTGATGCATTTTCACCTTCCTCAACATATAACAACTGATCATGGAACCTAGATAAAGAATCATTCATGCATTTTACAATTGTTTCTTGAGTTCAAGTGGTATTAGAGGACCTATGCTAGTGTGAGAGAATTTAACCATTTGCAGCATAGACTCTCAATTTGGAGAGAAATGGGTATGAATGCTAGTTCCAGAACTAATTAGCTCAGTGTCCTAAAGGCACTTTTTGAACCCCTCCACACCTATTTCCTCATCTATAAAATAGGACAAATAACTCGGTCTTCATAGACAAGGCCACAGTGTTATTACTGGGCATGTGGCACAGGGCTGTCATAGCGGCATGGGAAGGAACTGGTGAAATATCATATGCCTGCCTCAGGTTAGCAATCTCAGATGCTAGCTAATGACAACACACCAAGCGGAATCATGTATAAATCTTGTCTTCAAAGAGTTTACTTACAGTCAAGAATGGTAAATTACACATGTTGAGACAGAAAGTAAGGCACATAAGAAAATTGTCAGTGTGGCTAAGGAACAACTGAGAAGAACATGACTGTTTCCAAGTAGGAAGACTACCTAGTAACCTCTCATTTGTCTAATGCAGTTCTTAGTAATAAAAACAAAGCCAAGGGCCTCAGCATACCAGATTCTAGGCTGTACTACAAGGCCATAGTGGTCAAAACAGCATGGTACTGGCACAAAAATAGAGACGCAGACAATTGGAATGGAATAGAAAACCAGGAAATGAAACAAACACCTTATAGCCATTTAATCTTTGATAAACCAAATAAGAACATATACTGGGGAAAGCATCCCCATTCAGTAAATGGTGCTGGGAGAACTGAATAGCCCCATGTAGAAGACTGAAACTGGACCTGCATCTTTCTCCACTCACAAAAATTGATTCAAGATGGATGAATGACCTAAATTTAAGGCATGAAATGATAAAAATCCTCAAAGAAAGCATAGAAGAAACACTGGAAGATATTGGCCTGGGGGAAGACTTTATGAAGAATACTTCCATGGCAACTGCAACAAACAATAAAAATAAACAAATGGGACTTAAACTGAAAAGCTTCTGTACAGTTAAGGAGACAACAACCAAAGCAAATAGACAGCCTACACAATGGGAAAGGATATTTGCATATTTTTAATTAGACAAAAGCTTGAGGACTAGGATCTATAGAGAACTCAAATTAATCCACATGAAAAAAGCCAACAATCCCATATATCAATGGGCAAGAGACATGAATAGAACCTTCTCTAAAGAAGACAGACGAATGGTTAGCAAACATACAAAAAAATGCTCATTGTCCCTAATTATTAGAGAAACGAAAATCAAAACCACCCTGATATATCATCTAACCTCAGAAAGAATGACCCACATCACAAAATCTCAAAACTGAAAATACTGGTGTGGATGTGGAGAGAAAGCAACACTTTTACATTGCTGGTGGGACTACAAACTAATACTACTTTTTTGGAAGGAAGTATGGAGAACCCTCAAAGAACTCAATCTAGACCTCCCATTTGATCCTGCAATCCCATTACTTAGCATCTGCCCAGAAGGGAAAAAATCCTTCTACCATAAAGACACTTGCACTAGACTGTTCATTGAAGCTCAATTTATCACCAAAATGTGGAAACAGCCTAAATGCCCACCAACCCAGAAATGGATTAACAAGCTGTGGTATATGTATACCATGGGATACTATTCAACCATTAAAAATTATGGAGACTTTACATCCTTTTTACTAACCCGGATGGAAGTGGAACACATTATTCTTAGTAAAGCATCACAGAATGGAGAAGCATGAATCCCATGTATTCAATTTTGATATGAGGACAATTAATGACATGGTGGAGGGTGGGGAAGGGGAGAGCAGAAAGAGAGAGAAGGAGGGAGGGGTGGGAAAAAGGAAGAGCAGAGAGAGGGGAGGAAGGAAGGGGGAGTAGTCTCGGTATGTGCCATACCTTTTGGGGGTAAGGCACAATTGTAAGAGGGATTTTACCTAACAAATACAATCAGTGTAACCTGGTTTCTTGTACCTCAATGAATCCTCAACAATAAAAAAAAAAAAAAAGTTTAAAAAGAAAATTTCTAAAACATATCTTTTTTTTTTTTTTTTTTTGAAACAGTGTCTCACTTTGTTGCCCCTGGTAGAGTGCCTTGATCACAGCTCATAGCAACTTCAAACTCTTGGGCATAAGTGATTCTCTTGCCTCAGCCTCCCAAGTAGCTGGGACTGCAGGCACCCACCACAATGTCTGGTTATTTTTTTATTGCAGTTGTCATTGTTGTTTAGCTGGCCCAGGCTGGGTTAGAACGTGCCAGCCTGGGTGTATGTGGCTGGCACTATAACCACTGTACTATAGGCACCAAGCCAACATGTCATGTTAAAAGGAAGTACCAGTTTAGAGGCTACCAAAAATCAAAGGTTAGACCCCAGAGGTAATCTCTGTGAATCTCTGCATTCGGCACAAAGTCCTTCATTGTGCAGATGCATGACTACAATGAGTCACATTCTGACATCCATGAAACAGCTACAGGTGCAGCAGAAGTTGTCCGAGCACAATTTGATTAAAACCCTAATGGACCTATCATGTGCCTGACTGGGTATAAAACCTCTTCCTATGAGGGATTAAACTCTAAACTGACCATAAGTCAGGGTGATCAACTTGGAAATGCCTAATCCACTTTGGGAACATCCTCACGTCACCTGGAGGGAAGAGCTCTAATTACTGATAGCTGGGCACACTGCATACTCAAAGATGCAGCATGGCTTTAAACTCCAACCCATGGAATTATGCTCGCCAGGCCTTTTATATATAAGTTGAAGACTGATTTCACCAGAAGATGGAAGGATATTGCTCTATTTTCATTCTCCTCAGCATGGAACTTCTTATACATTACTGAAATATAAGTAACATTTCTAATTGCATGACAAAAATATTCTACATAGCAACTGCTCTTAATAATATACTTACAGTTGCCCATTTCATTACCTGATAATTACCAGATCATTAGAGCAAATAATATATCTGTGTGGGATAAACTTATGGCACTAATTTCAGAGAAAAGAACAGGAACTCTCTCGTACCAGTAGGCAATGTTCAGAATTAGCTATTAAACTAAATGAATATAAATGTATTTTTAAAAAGTAAACAGCAATGCAATGGCATTTATAGCTAATTCTGGATCGTGAAGTCCAAAAGAAAATGACTGAAAGGTCCAACATCTCATTTCCTACATAAGGACAATGAGGCACCAACACTGAATTACCTCCATAGGCTGATGAATCCAGTGGGAGCACAGTCAGGAAAAGAAAGGATCTCTCAGCTCTTACTTCAAAGCTTTTCCTTTTTAATCACAGGATTCTCTTAGTGCAATATAGATTGGTTTTAGAATCTTCATGAACTGAAATATTTAGAAAATACCAAGAGATAATTAGATTTTCTGATTAAGCTGGATTCTACCCAAAACTAATGTACTTTTTTAAAACAATGTAATTATTTTTTTATTTTCAAGTAATAAACCATTGTAAGTTGGTGATACTTTCAGTGTCTACTCAACAGCAGTCCTCCCTTATTCCTTGGGAGTCCAGCCCAAAGTTTTGAGGAAAAATAATAAATTATATTTTAATTGTTTAGGGTTCATTGAAGGCACAAAGAATTAGGTTACATTGATTGCATTCGTTAGATAAAGTCCCTCTTATAATTGTGTCCCACCCTAAGAAGTGTGCCATAAACCATGACTCCCTATCTCCCTTTCTCCATCCCTCATTCCCCTGCCTTCCACCTTAATTGATTTGAGTTTTGAGTTTTTCTCTTACAAAAGTATATAGTATTGTCTACTGGCTTCATATTAGAATTTAGTACATTGGGAGGTCGAATTTGAGTTCTTTGAGGATTGTCCATACTTCATTTCACAAAGACTGTATTGGTTTGCACTCCCAAAAGTAATGTTTTCTGACTCAGGGTTTTATTGTGGCCAGAGACAAGATCTTTATGTCAAGTCTTTCTTACCTGGTTCTAGATGACTACCTTGACCTAGGACACACTTCCTCCCCTCCACCTGGTCAACTTTTCATCAGCCTTCCTACTGAAGCTTAAAACCCACTTATGCCTCATGTTGCATTATTGGAATGGTAGTAACAAAGGAGTTATTTATATCCTACTGCTCAAGGTCATTGCCCAAGTCTGAGTTTTTACATGTCTGCCTCCTGAGGCTACATGTGGTATACAGAGTTAATCACTAATGCAGATACTGGTATGCTGGAGCTTGTCAAACGGTCATACAAAAAGTCCAAAAATTTCAACCTCCAACATAAATGGGTTAAATATCTCTTCCTTAGCTGGGCTGTTTCTGACTTCAGACTAGGTGAGCTTCTCACAACTCTGCATTCTGGGGTGGGGAGAGATTGTGTCACCATAGTTCTGTCTTCTGTGATGAAATCACATCACATATATATTTAGCCATTTAATATTTGTATTTCCCCCACTAGACCCTTAGTCCTCAAACCCAACCATGCATCAGAATCACCTGAAGGGCTTATTAACATACAAATAGCTGAAAAAACATAAAAATAAATAAATAAACATACAAATAGCTGGGCCCCACTCCTGGAGTCTCTGGTTCAGTTCTGGAGTGGGTTCCGAGACTTTGTATCTCTTAACAAATTCCAAGGTGATGCTGGTGATCCAGGGACCACCCCTGGGAAATCAATAAATCAGACTGTAAGACTCATGAAAGAAGGGGCCAGGTCTGTCTCATTCATTCTTCTAGCCCTAGTGTTAGCACAGGTGCCTAGCAAACAGTGGGTTCTCGAAAAATATTTGATACCTAAACGATCTTCTTCTTAGATGCAAAAAGTTATGGCTTTAAACATCCAGAGTATAACATTAAGAGAATCTGGGTGAAGAATATACAGGAACTCTCTGCAGCATCTTTGCAATATTTCCATAAATATAAAATTATTACAAAATGAAAAGTTTTATACATACAGTCAGGCATGACCTTAAGATATATCCAGTACATTTCCTCTTTTATTCAATTTGCAATAGAAAATCATAGGAACTTTTCTTGGTTTTATCTTGCTGGAGAATGCAGCATGCAATTGAGTCCTGAGTGATTGAGAGCACTCAGGGTCAGCTGGCTTCTATCTAGTAAACAGCTGCATTGGGCCTTTACCTGTAATTGTGTAGATGCCCTGACTTCAGCTACCCTGGACCAAATGAAGAACAGGTGGCTACCTAGATGATGCTTTCCATCACTTAGTGGCCATATCCTCATCATTAGTAAATTACTTTCTGAGCACCCTTTGTGAATGTGCCAAGCCTGTCTTAACGCAAAAGCTGAGACAGCAACCACCTGTTAAATGGATGATTTACAGGCTTTAGGAAGGCTGTTTTTTCCCCCCAAACATCCCTACTCCCTTCCTCTCTCCCAACTTGCCACTGGTTGGGATTTCCACTAGGAGAGAAGACCCTAAGTTTTCAAATCTAGCCTTGCCACAAGATCTCTGTTGAAATGTCAAGTGGCAGCACATTCAAACACCATCCACCATTTTACCCCCAGATGGGATTAATTTATCAGGCTTCTTTCCAGTTTGACAGCCAGCTGTGGGAGCCCTGAGGAAGCTATGTTTAGACAAGGGGACTGCATGAGGCAGATCTGAGGGTCTGCAAACCTCAGGGGAGGGGATCCAGGGAGAGAGACCAGCAAAAGGTCCTAGAAGGGAGAAAGTGGCAGAATGACACCTGGTTGTCAGCCAGCCCTGGGATTCACTGTGCATTTTCAGTGTATCTCGTACATAAAAAATGATATCCTGCTTGCCTTCCAGTCAGACAGAAGCCAAAATCCAGAGTTATTAATACTAATGACAGTGCACCAGAGTCTGTGCTAGGTAACTTATCAACACACACCCTCACTTCACACAGTGCCAGAGCTATTTATTTTATTATATTCTTCTAACACCTTGCCAGGCCACTATTATTGTTCACTTTTTATTGCTGAGAAACTGAGGCTCAGAGAAATAAAGTCACTTTTCCAAGCACCCACATTAGGTAAGAGGCAGAGCTGGGTTATTTTCTTTGCTATTCTACCCATCATGGTATTAATAATGGTAAAAGGATCCATCTTTTTTGTTTGTTTGTTTGTTTGTTTTTATTTTTTTAATAAAGCTAAAAGGATATGTCCAAACCTGTCTCCTCTGGCTGTAGGTCCTTTGGAAAATCAGTAACCATTGCCAAGCCTTAGTTTCCTTGGCTAGAAAGTGGAGCTCCTGCTCACTTCGGTGTTAGTTATTGTTAATATCATTATTATTATTTTCTTTATATGCCTAAAATAACTTCCTTTGCACTTCACTTGTTAATTTTATTCAAAAATATATTTCTGTTCTGGGAATGAAAGGATAGAGTAATAAGCATGAAAAAGACTCTGACCTCAGGGAAATTAGTGAGGAATAAACTAATAAACAAGTATAAATAGGTAAAAGTAGATAATTACGGAAGGTGATACACACCAGGAAGAAAATAAATGGGGTGCATGATGAACAAGAATGGGTCTGGGGAAAGGTGGGTTCAGGGAAGGTGATTAGGGCAGGGCTTTCTGCAGAGCTGACATTTAGGCTGAAATGTGACTGATTAGTAGGCAGCCATGCAAAAAATACAGGAAAGGGCATGTCAGGGAGATGGATATGCAAGTACAAAGGGCAAAACATATAAAAGGAAGACCCAGTGAGCCAGGAGAGTGATGAGGACCAGTTGAAAGGTAGAAGGGAGCCAGAGGACACAGGTTACTGTTGGTCTTGGCAAAAAGCCCAAGAATATCATTCAAAGCAAAAAGAGAGATAGTCAGGAGTTTTAAGCGGCAGAGTGATATAAGCTAACTTAGTTTTTTTAATCCCTTTGATTGTTGTGTGGAAAATGAAATATAAACAAAAGTACAGATAGGATGCTGTACAATAGTTAGGTGGGATATGGCAATAACCCTGAGTAGAGAGATGAGAATAGAGATGGTTTAATAAAAGAATTTGCAATACCTTCAGGAGATTAACCCAAATGACTTGGATTCAATGGGGTCACTAAGAGAAAGGGAAAATTCAGTCCTGATGAGCCTAGCATGTTGGTTTGAGAAACTATGTCAGGACATAGAGAAAAGGATGTTTGGGAAGAAAAACAATTGAGATTCCTAGAAAACATTCAAGTTGAGGCACCATGTAGTCTGTTTGATATAAGAGAAGAAGATTGGGTCAAAAGCACGCACACATGATTCATCATCATTCAGATGTTCTTACACCATGGTCTGGGAGAGATCACCTAGCAAGAGAACAGAAGAGATGTAAGAAGGGCTCCAGCATACCCCAGAGGCTCTCACTTCTGGAAGGACAGGACAGGTGGATAAGGAGGAATGGCCCAGACATACATCACAGGGGCAAAAGTAGGTGGTATTCAGAAAGGACTGAAGTCAAAGCTGCTAAGAAGTCACTAAGGTGAAGAAACTTGTCACATAGAGGTTGCTGAGGACAAGACCAGTTTCATTGGCTTTGTGGAAATAGAAGCCTAGCTGGAGGAGACTGAGGAGGTTGAGGAGGGAAGGAATAAGAAACAAGAAATGTGGCCAACTCTCAAATAACCTTTTGCTGTGAAAGGAATAGGAATAAGGTGGCAGCTGGAAGAAGATGTGGCATCAGAAGATGCTATTAAGATGAGAGTACTTTGAACTCAATCATATGAGCCAGTAGACATGGGGAGAAATGGTACAGAAGTGTGTCCTGAAGGGGCAAAGACCTTACAAGAGCTCGAGGCTATACTCTAAATCTGCAGTCCCCAATCATTGGGCCACAGACTAGCAGTGATCGGTGGCTGGTTAGGAATCTGCACAACAGAAGGGGAGTGGTGGGTGAGCAAGGGACACTTCATCTGTGCCTACAGCCACCCCCCCATCACCACCTGAGCTCTACCTCTTGTCAGATCAGCAGCAGCATTAGATTCCTAAGTGATAACTCTACTATACACTATGCATGTGAGAGGTCTAGATCACATGCTTCTGAGAATCTAATGCCTGATGATCTGAGGTAGAGCTGAGGACATAAACAACACACGTCATGTGCCACTGTACTTGTCCTATACAGCACTGTCTAATTGCAGGAAAACAACCTCAGGGCTCCCACTGATTCTGCATTATGTTGATTCAGATAATTATTTCACTATATATTACAATGTAATAATAATAGAAATAAAGTGCACAATATTTAAGGTAATATATTTGAATCATCCCAAAACCATCTCCCCCACTCTGATCCATGGAAAAATTATATTCCATGAAAACTGGTCCCTGGTAGCCACTGCTAACAGGGGGCTTGGCCTTCAACAGCAGTAGGGCTACTCTTCCCAGGGGACACAGAAAGACAAAGTGAGAGGGGTTGATGCAGGAAGTTCACCTATGTGGTTGCAAAACACAGAACTCTTCTTCCAGTGTGGCACAGAGAAGCCAAAATGTTGGACACCTTTGTGAGTGTAGAGGGTAGGCAATGGAGTAACAAGGGCCTCCTATGGCCTTTAAAGTAGTCTCAGTTTGGGTGTTCTAAGATATGATGACTATAAATCGGGATTGTGAAACACAGATATAGAATCAGTTTTTCCATATATAAAAGACCTAAAGGTCAAATAATCCAAAGCCTTTCTTTCACAACATAGGTCCAAAGGAGTTTAGTGACCAAATCCTGGAATATAGCTCCTTAGTAACAGTGATAAGGAAACCAGTGTATCAGAGTCTTAATCCTATTGTAAAGCAACAAGCTCTTCCACTCTGCCTGTACCTTCATAGACTGAAAGTGTCTTCACAGATAACATAGCAACTTACATTCCTTGATTTTTGTTCTCCCACCTCCCTGCTATATATTGAAGTCATGGGAAATTAACCCTTATTCAAAAACACACTGAACAACGCAGGATTAGCAGGAGCTAATCCAGAGCTGCTTAGACTAAATTATTATCACAGCCTCTCCATACACTTCTTAATAACAACACTGAAAATGTGTGGCTTGAGGAAGAAAACGGGTAGGGAATCATAAGCCAATGTGGAAAAGAGGCAGAGTCTGCCACCAGAAAAATGATCCATTTTGGGGGGGATATATTTCTCCTCAATAATCAAGCAGACTGACCTAGCTTAAGCCAAAGTAAGGAGTTTGACACCTTTGTGAAAGGCCACACGGACCCTAATTTGTACTCTCTATAATTCCACTCACATTGGGTAGAACATTTGGAGGCCTCAGGGAGATCTCTCCAGCCAAAGGGTCGGCCTCCCTGCATGGCACCCTGGAGAGGGCAGAAATTAGAGGGGAGGTGCCCCCTGAGACATTCCAGGGCCCCATAATTTATTGAACTCCTGAAGACTCCAGAGGAACATTGATATACTCCACCAAAATCTTGGGTCCAAAACTCCCTCTCAAGGGTAAGTGTTCTTTTTCTAAGTGTAGTTTGTTTGTGTTCAGAAAGTGATGTTATGTTCCCAGGAACGGATCACAAAATAGTCACTGGGACACCAATGCCATCAGGATGCTCATGAGTGCCCCTGGAACCAGGTTAGGGCATAGGGAGGATGACAGAGGCCCAAGAAGGAGGCATAGGGACTCCTGAGGGCCACCCAAGGAGGAGACATAGGGGCTCCTGAGGGCTTCCTGGTACAGGGTAGGCTTGCCCCAGGTTCCTGGAAACACTGGGTCACCAGTGGGGAGCCTCAGCCTCAGACATGCATTCAATTTGTTCTTTGTTCATGCATTTGTTAGTCATCATTGTATCAGTATGCCTGTTATTATCTATTCTTTTTGGTTGGGTTCACAATCATGGGAACTCAATAAAGCAAACCCCTCTTATCCCTCCAGTGCACACTAAAGAACTTCACTGCTGGCTTCTCTGACCACTATGGAGTCTGGTTTACTAAGAATGGCCTCCAAGTCCTCTGCAAATTTGAATGGCCCAGTTTTAATGTAAGGTGGCCTTCCACCTACGCCCTTGACCTGGCTCTCATGACTGTAGTCCACCAAGTGGTCACTGAGAAGCCAGGTCACCTGGACCACTCCCCCAACATTGATCAGTGGTTAACTTTAGTCTGTAACCCCCTCCCTGGCTTTGCGCATGTGCAGTGGGTACAATAAAGCAAGACCACCCAAGGGAAGAACAGGCTCAGATGCACCTGGTAGTTGCTGACTGGCATGCAGGAACTGGCACCTGCACTGGAAGATCTCTAAGTCAATATAGAACTGATGTAGGGTTCCCATTATTTGAGTGGAAGCAGGGATTTAGTCAACCCCTGGGTGTTAGATCACTGGCAAAACTGACAAGAGGTATAGGAAAGAGTGTGGGTGTGGTGGGACTGAGACTAGATACTGAGAGTTGAGTTCCTTACTTCCCCACACAGGGTCCACCTCCTATGGCTAAGTGGCAGTTGAAGTAAGAAATCAAAGCTGCCCAGGTTAGAAAATGAGTTAGAATTGTATCCATATAAGTACTTGAAAACTGACTGAGACAGGTAATAATAGGCAAGGTATTGCCCCCCACCTTTTTCACAGGGCAAAACAACTGGGGGACTGGCCCCTGTCTGTAAAGTGTTTGTAATTTATCTGAGGAGGATGAGAAGCACACAGGAGAAGCCCCCCCCCCATGAAGAACTGTGTTGAAGCATTTTGAAAAAGGGCTTACAGGAGACTGCTGCAACTGTGTCTCTGGAAAGATTGAGAGCTTAAAACAAGAATAACTTAAAGGCCCTGATGTTCAGGTGATTATGGTATTCTTTAAGATAAAGTTGGTTTTAAACCTGTTACTAAAGTTTTAATGTTCAAAAATTATAGAACTGCCACCTCTGTAATATTTCCAGGTTTACTAGATTTGACTGTGAACCTGTGTTCTTGATTTTAAACCTCTAATTTGTGTGAGGCCTAAGAGCACATTCCCCTACTTAGGCCAGTAAGTGCAGGGCACAGTCAAGTCCACATGACAACTTTCTTCCCTGTTCCAACTTTGCCGACTTGCTATTCTAAGAGAAACTTGATACTCCAGGTTTTCTGTTTTCTGTTTGATGCAGGTTGTTGGTGGCCATCTTTGCCATGTGGCCATGTGAGACTTAAGGGAACAATGAAAAGACATCAAAAAGAATACCTATGTTATGGTTTTATTACTGGAGTTTCCTTCTTTAGTGAGTTTTTGGTCTCAGGAATTTAGAGTAATCCCATGGGCCATAAATCAATGATAAAATGGGATTTTGTTGAATGGAGGGGCATGCAGATAGAGTGAAAAATGCCAGAGCTTCTGGCAGGGGGGAGGAGGCCCAAGTCAGAGGTCTCCTACATGGGTCCTTTGTCTAGGATTAATATTGGCTCTAAAAGAAATTTTGACTAGGACTTGATAGATGGAAAAGCACCTTTACAAACTGAATGAGTGTTTCAACAAATAAATGAATGCAGTCCCTCCCCTGGGGAAAGATTATTAGGTCTTTATGGTTTTTGTCTTCAGAAGGGGAATAAGGCATGTGCTCCCTGTTCATGATTTTGCTGGAGTTCAGAGAGTGTAGCCTGCAAGGTAAAGCCTGTTTGGGCCTAGAGATGGGAGTTTGATTTTTGAGCTCACCTGAGCCTGAAAAATGGGGGATCCCTGTCTAGGCCTGAGTGAAAAAAAATCCTGTATCAATGTTATATTTCATAAAATGTCTTTCATTTGTAAAATGTAATAATTTGATAGTTTAAATTGTTTAGGAAATGAAGTCTTTGTTAAGGAATAAGATTCTCACCTTTTAAACCTTCTAATTATCAGTTTGGCCAAGTGAATAATGAACTTCATAGTAAACTATGATCCTATTTTGTGAAAAGTGATTTTTTAAGAGTAAGAGAAATTAGGCAGAAAAGAAAATGGCACTGTGTAAGAAAAGAATCTTATATGGTAAAAATTTGTCCTGAAACAGAATGGCTATTTAAGAAAATGATAGGCTGGGCAATACAGAAGTTTTAGAATGTTTATAAATTGTCTGCACAGTATTGAAAAGCTCATAAAAGAAAATTTGTGATGAAATTTTCATGTGATCCAGTGGACTATCCAGTATTGCTTTTAGAATCTTTTGGTTTGTAATCTTATTTAAACAAATGTTTTAAGCTTTTGATATTTGACAAACCTTCCAAACTCAAAACTCTTAATTTGGTCTTTTTAAAACATTAAGACCACTGAAAGTCTGAGAAAGACATATTAGGCTTATTTAATATATTAAAAATGTATAAGAAATATTGTCAAATATAAAATGGTAATTAATTTTGTATGAATTATGCTTATATATATTCCAATATTATAAAATATTGGTCTGTTTTAATGTATATTGTCAATGATAATTTCAATTCATTTCAGAAAATGTTTTTTGTAACAGGCTGAGACCAAAGTTTGTCCTTTTCAGGGAAATATTAGGAAAGGCTGGTGAATTCTCTCAAAGTCAAATTTCTGATGTCTTTGAAAATTAAATACTATCGGGCTAAAAACAAACTTCTAGGACTTTAATTAGAAAGTTAGCATGTCCATGAGTATTGCTAACCTAACTTCAAATGGAACAGAAATCAGTTACATAGAACTGAGTTGATCTGTTATGGTTTTTTATTGGTGATTCTTTCTGTGTTCTGTTTTCCCAAAGTCAAGAAAAACATTTTCTGTCTCTTGAACTATTTGTAGCTTTCAGCAATGTATGTATTTATAGGCAGAATTTGAAGCACTTATTTTTTCTCTCTCCTTGATTTCTCCAGAATTTGAAAACCATTTGTAAGTATTATTAATTTCTGAAAATACAGTTACTTGCATAAGTTCCTAAGAATCTGTTTTGTTCTATAGGACATGATGAAAGCACTGGGTATTTTACCAAGGCTTTGACTGGAATACCATTTTCAGAGGTCTTCAGACTGCATTAAGGAATTAAGGTTGATTTTATAAAGCCAGTAAGAAAGCCCTTTAGAAAAACTGGCCAGATACCGATCAATAACATTTCCTGATCTGTGGTAAGTAACAGAGGTCACTTTCTGACAGGTCCAGAAATCTCAATTTGCTTTGGAACCTTCAGAAAAGAGGAACTTACCCAATGCATATAGACATCTAATGGCACAGATAAAACACAGGCTCATGGAAGGCTTTCAAGTCTAACCTGAGATTCCTTATAAAAGGTTCCAGCAGAGTCAATTTTAAAGGAAAGAAAGACCTAAGTGGCTAACAGTTATTATTGCTGCACTTTATGCAAATAATCAGGCTGAAAGTACAGTTTATTTTGGCAATTGAACTAGTTCTGCTATAATTTGTTTTTAATAAAATGACAAATTAGAGAGAAAAAAATAGTTCAAAAGGAAAAGAATTATAGCCCACCTATATTAGATTCTAACCTTATCTGCATTGCCAACTCATAAATGAAATATAGCTGCTTAATTAAACTGGTCTGTTAAATGGAACTAAGAGACTGGTCAAAGAGTATAGAATTATATACAGTAATTATATTTACTTTGAAACCTTGAGGCTCAACAAAAGTCACCTGTTGGCTATACTGGAAAAATTCGTGCAGTATTAATTATCTGCTGTGTCTATATAAATACCTCAGAAAAAGACTGGAACCTGAATGAGAATTTCCCAGTAAATGATATGACTGTAGCATGACCTCCTAAGTGGCCCCACACCCAACTGGTGTTCAGAAATATTCACTTAAGCTATCCAGAACTTTGAATCAGTTCCATAGAAACTCTTAAAGCTAGATATTATCTTAAAAACTGTGCTAAGTCTGTAGATAAGAATACTAATACTCTCATTGTGTGAACCTTAGCCTTAAATTCCAAAATTTGCAGATATTTGTAGTGACTGACGTCTAAATAGTTTCATTCTCTTACACTGAACCCAACCTTAACTTCATCCCTGTCAGTGTAAGGGAGCCAGAAAGCCACAAACAATGCAAAGTAGCTGAGATCATGCAGAATCAAGATAAAAGCCCTGAAAATTTCCGTGAAAGACTGAAACAGACTGGCCAAACCATTATATAAAGTTACTAAGAAAGAAGAGAATGAAACAATTAAATAAAAATCCAAACAACCAAAAACCTTCAAGAGGCTAAAGAAAAAAACTATAGGCAGGCCCTGGTGCTAGGCCTCCCTGATCTGGCCAAGTCTTTTGAATTGTACATATCAGAAAGAAATAGAACAGCTGGGGGAGTGATCACCCAGAATATAACATCCTGGGCAAGACCAGTTGTTTATCTCTCTAAGCAACTTGATGGGGTCTCAAAAAATGCCCTCCATGCCTAATAATACTTGCAGCCATTGCCATGCTGGTGCAAGAGGCTGATAAATTGAATTTGGGACAAAACTAAGAGTCTGGGTTCCATACACAGTGGTCACTCTTATGAACACTGAGGGGTATCATTGGTAGACCAACTCATGCCTCAGTGAATATCAAAGCTTACTTTGTAAAAATCCAAGATTGATTATAGAAATTGCATGCATGAGGACATGCACTTAGGACAGAGGCAAAAGAAAATTAAGAGACTTCTGGGGATATGCTTTTACACTCCCCTGTTGGCCACTCCTGCCAAGAAAGTCAGCCAGCATTGTGTGACATACAACCAACACAATGTTAGACAGGACCATCCCTGCTGCCTAAAATTTAGTCCTACAGGGAAGCCCCTTTTAAAGATGTGCAAATGGACTATCCTGAGTTGGACAGATATAGAAGAAACTGGTACTTAACTAGTTCTGTTCTGCATGTACTTAGAATAGATAAAAGCCTTCCCCACTGGAAAAAAAAGCTTCCTAAAGTAGTAAAAGTATTGCCCAGAGAAATCATCCCATGGTTTAAGTTGCCACTCTGGTTTAAATTTGACAATAGACTAGCCTTCATAGAAAAAATAGTACAAATAATAACTAAAAATTTAAATATCCCCTAAAAACTATATATGACCTATAGGCCTTGAAGCTCAGACAGAGTAGAGTGCATAAACAAAGCCATAAGAGCAGGAATCCATAAACTCTGCCAGGAAACAAAGCTTAATTAAATATAGAACTTACCACTGGTCTTATTCAAAAGGCCTCCATCAGTACTCTGCAATTTAGCAGAAACTCCTGGAAAAACTGGGAGAGACTCAATTGAATAGGCAGTTAGAAGTTCTAGGAAGAGTAGCGAGGAAGATCTCCACTTAAGTAACTAGCCATGTCCTATTTAGTCTTTTGTGTCTATACTTCCTTCTCTCCAGAGAATCAAGGGAATCAAGTCTAAGCCAAGAATCAAAACCCAGTCCCCATCAAACCGAGATAAAAGGAAGTCTACACCATCATCATGACCACACACACAACAGCTAAGATGGAAGGAATCCTCACCTGGATTCATCACAGCCAGCTGAAGAAAGCTTCACTACCCCACGGGAAGCAAAGCTAACTTTTAAGATCATCAGCATGCCCTGCTCCACCCACATATTGGAGCTAGCTGGTTGACACAGGACTGAAGCCTAAGGAAACTCCTCATGGTACTTGTCCTAATTAAACTTTGGACTTTGGGAAAAGAGGGGAAGGATATAATCTGGGCACTCACAACACTGACATAGGACAAAGCGTTAACTCCTTTATAGCTTTTATAAACACAAAAACACTCAGAAGAAAACTTGCACTCCTAATCATACGTTACAGTACTCAACAGGTACCACAGGAAAAAATGAAAACCCATATGTACATTAGCCCCACCACCACAACCACAGTACAATTAAGGCCTGAATAGAGAACCCAACAGAAGTCACAGTCCCCCCAAAATCTAAATACTGGTCCAGACCAGGGAAATAGGAAAGCCTAGCCAAGTAACACTGAAGTTTGATGTCTGCAGCACCATACAAAGGTGCTGCAGCAGAAATAGTGAGAAAATCCCTAGTCTTGATTCTAAAGCTTATGTAATTAAAACCCCTGGCTGACTACTTTAGTCACCAGCCTGACCAGACCAGTTACTTTCCTCCTGTAAGAATTTCTCATAGAACCATATATCTTGGCTCAGAGCCTGTGGCTCAAGTGGCTAAGACGCCAGCCACATACACCTAAGGTGGTGGGTTCAAATCCAGCCTGGGGCCACCAAAACAACAACGACGGCTGCAACCAAAATATAGCCAGGAATTGTGGTGAGCACCTGTGGTCCCAGTTACCTGGGAGGCTGAGACAGGAGACTTGCTTGAGCCCAGGAGTTGGAGATTGCTGTGAGCTGTGATGCCACAGCACTCTATCCAGGGGGATAGCTTGAGGCTCTGTCTCAAAAAAAAAAAAAAAAAAACCATATATCTTCAAGTAGATAATAAATTTCATTAAATAACAAATAAGCCACAGTAAAACTCATAATAAGAACTCGGTACAGCCAAATTCCTGCACAAGAACAGTCAATGATTTGACTGGACATAAGACCAGCAGGGAAAATGAAAGGCCAAACAGATGCCAATTTGCACTCTCTTTCCACCTCCCCTTCCATACCCACTTCAGCACATTGGCCTTACAGAAATGGGCTGTTAAAAAAAACATATCCTAAGGAGACAGAGGATTAGTCCAGAGTTACAGCAGACCCTTGTAAAACCACATTCCTATCCTTGGTTCCCCTGGTAACTAACCAACCTCCAACCCTGTAAATCTAACCTTGCAAAGCCTTGTTCTTCTTTCCCACCCCAACTGAAAAAAAGATATACAAATTCCCTTGTTTTGTCATACAGGGGGCAAAGAATTTGAGGTGTGAACCCATCTCAGTCAGCCAGCCAATAAAGGACCCCATACCTAATTTGAACTCAATGTGCTGGCATTCTCTCTATAATTCCACTCGTGCTGGATACAACATTTGTACCCACAGCACCTGGCACAGAGAAAAGCTCCAAAGCTATATGCCATTATGCTGAGTGGGGAAAAGTCAATTTCAAAAGTTTCCATGAGGCATACATGCATTTAGATAACAATCTTAAAATGACAAAATTATAGATAGAGCTGGAGAAACACATTAGTGGTAGCTGGGGATTAGCAATGAGGATGAGGGAGTTCTCACGTGGTGAGAGAGAAGATGGTGTCAAGGCTGGGTGGTGGTTACATGAGCCTGTACCTATACAACCACATAAAACACACAAGCACTCCCACACAAATTAGTGCACATAAATACTAGGAAAGGAGGAGTAAATCCCATAGATTGTCCCAGTTGTATTTTCCTCATTTTAGAGTTTTACTACAGCTAGGGAAGATGTTAAATTGAGAGAAATCACACACAGCCCAAAGCCCTAACACCCAGAGGGATCCTTACCATAGAGGTGGATAGGACCTTGTAGAGCTGGAAGAGCTTTCACTGCACTTGGCCCTTGGCCTCTGCACATGCACCCATAATACTCAAGGCAAAGGTCAGGAGAGGAGGGCAGAGGGGAGGCTGAAGTGCCCACATTCCCCTTCCCTGTGCACATTATACTTGCGCCCCAACTAGCTTGCCACAGAAACAGACTCAATGCAGCAAAGAAAGGACTGGACCACACAGTCTCCTTGCCCCCTTGTAGGAAAGCTGTGAGGCTAAAGGACGGTGCCCTATTGGCCTTAACTTGCAAACAGGATCTTTTAGAATCATAGAAGTGGTGGAAACATTAAGAGAACACATTAAATATATTTGAAACAATTTCTGAACAAAAGTAACCATGCCTAGGACTGAAGCCACCTGAGATGCCAATTCGTTTTTGTTGTTGTCATTGTTTCTGGATGCTAATTTGCTATGATAATTCTGCTTTGTAATTGTTCTAATAATCTTAAATGTTTGGTGCAATCTCAGCACTTTAGGAGGCTGAGGTAAGAGGACACTTGAGGCCAGGAGTTCAAAACAAGCATGGAAAACATAGCACGACTCCCTCTCTAAATATATATATATATATATTTTTTTTTTTTTTTTTAATTAACCAAGTGTAGTGTCATGTGCCTACTGTCCCAGCTACTAGGAAGATTGAGTTGGAAGGATCACTTGAGCCCACAAGTTTCAGGTTACAGTGAATTATGGTCATACATTGCACTCTAGCCTAGGTGACAGAACAAGACATTGTCTATAAAAAATTAATTAATTATATAATAATATTAAACATTTAATTTTCATACTTTTGTGAGAAATCACATCTTTTCTTCCTAACTTGCTGCTTTTGATTTCTTCCTAAAAAATTCTAAAGTTAGTAGATGATCACTACATTCATACAGGTTTACTTCATTGGTGTAAATGAATTCTTCATTATTATAGTAACCTACTGAGTAGCAGCAACCTTGTCAAGTCACAAACAATTACATTGTTTGTAATTTCTGAGCCCATCCCTCCAGCTCGGAATACATTTACCTTTAAAACATGCCCCTGTCCCAGGATTATGGAGACTGAAAGTATTCTAAGAAAGATTTGAGGCTCCAAATGGCTTGTTCTACCTTTCCTTTGGAATCCTTAAAAGAGAGTCTCATTCTGTTGCTCAGGCTAGTCTCAAACTCCTGGGCTCAAATGATCCTTTCACCTCAGCCTCCCCAGTAGCTGAGATGATGCTTGAGAGACGTAACACCTGACTCTGAGGACTATTCTTTAAGCTGCTACTAAAAGAGACTCTCAACCCCTTCACTTACTCATTTGTTTCAGTTCCCCTTCAATCTAAAATAAAATTAAACATTGTTTGATGAAAACAATTTTAGCCTAATTCTGGGCAAGGAATAATAAGGATTCAACAGATTCTTATTAACAGACTGCCTCATCCCTCACTGAGGGATCTATTCTCCTGCTGAACAGCAGCAACTTTATAAATTTCTACTGACCTATCCCTGCCCCTTTCATATCCTTCATTTGGTTCCTCTTAAAAAAAATTTTAAAAGGCTTGGCGCCTATAGCTCAACCGGCTAAGGCGCCAGCCACGTACACCTAAGGTGGCGGGTTCGAATCCCCATCCCGGCCCGCCAAACAACAATGACGGCTGCAACCAAAAAATAGCCGGGCGTTGTGGCGGGCGCCTGTGGTCCCAGCTACTTGGGAGGCGGAGGCAGGAGACTCGCTTGAGCCCAGGAGTTGGAGGTTGCTGTGAGCTGTAATGCCACGGCACTCTACCCAGGGGGACAGCTTGAGGCTCTGTCTCAAAAAAAAAATAATAATAATAATAATAATTTTTAAAAAATTAAAAACTCTTCACTCTTTTTTTTTTCTGGATAGGTAGGAAATAATCTTGTGGTACAAGAGATTGAAATGAAAAGTTGGACTTCAAAGGGAATGTGATGATAAGCAGAAAATTAACTGCGTCAAAAAAAAGATGCTAGATTGGGAGAAACTAGATGAAGTGTCTGCAGTTTCTCACTGTACTATTTTTGCAATTCCTTGTGGGTCTATAGTTATTTAATAATAAAGAGTTTTAAAAAAAACTGGATTTAATTCTGTACACCTGTTGCCTGAATTCTTTTGCCTGGTATCCTCATAAAACATTCTGTGATAGATACTTTAATCCTACCCATTTAATAGCTGGGAAAATTAAGTCTAAAGTGTTTTATAGTGGTTAATAGACTAATCTCCAGAGCCACAGTACCTGGACTCTAATTCCACAGCCACTTACTATGTAACGTTGGGCAAGTCACTTTTTCTGTGCCTTTGTTTCCTCAGCTATAAAATAGGAGATAACACATATTCAGGTCGAGGTACAGGGCCTAGAATATTGCAGTTAATCAATACATGATGAAGGTTATTGTTGTTATTGAAAGTCTCCCAACAAGAGAAGTGGCTGTGCTGCAACTCAAATGTAGATTAGTCTGATTCCTAAGACTTGTTCTTAACTATCACACAATATTGCTTCCTGTTTGGATGGCAAATGAAGAAATGAATTAATTCAGCTCCACTCCATAGACACCCACACACACACTTTACCCTTGTAAATTATAGCTCTGTATCAGCATCCTAGGGCAGCTATTACAACTCACCAGACCGTGGAAATAGTCTAAATGCCCATGAACTCAGGAATATATGAATAAATTGTAGTATATGCATACCAGAGTATACTATTCAGCCATAAAAAGATGGTGACTTCACATCTCTTGTAATATCCCAGATGGAGTTAAAACACGTTCTTTTTAGTAAAGTATCACAAGAATGGAAAAGCAAATATCCAATGTACTCAATACTAATATGAAGCCAGTAGGTGATCCAACGCATGTCCAAATAGGAGAAAAATTCGTTTCAAGTTTTGGGGAGAGGTTGTTAGTGGGGAGTGCCCTCACCGAATGGGCATGGGATAGGAGGTTTGGCATACCGTTTTGTGTGTGGGACATAATCACAAGACAAACTCTACCTAACTAAAGAAAATATTTTGACCTGGTTCCTTATACCACCAGATTAACCTGGAATAAATTTACTTGAGAAATTTGTTTAAGTTGAAAATAATAAATTTAATTTAAAAACTCAGCAGACGAGGCAGCTAAGAGCAGAAACATCATCTCAGAGTGCTAGAGGCCAGAAATGTAAAAATCGAGGTGTCAGCAGGGCCATTCTCCCTCTGAAACCTGTAAAAGGGTATCCTCCCTTGACTCGTCTAGCTCCCAGAGATGGCAGCCATCAATCCTGGACTTGCCACTGCATTACTTTACTCCAGGTCTGTGATCATCAGGTGACTGTCTTCCCTCCATGTGTCCCTTCTCTTTTTCTAAGGACACCTGTTATACTAGATTAAGAATCTACCTTACTCCAGCAGGACTACATCTTAATTCACATCTTATAACTATATCTGCAAAGATCCTATTTCCAAATAAGGTCATATTCACAAGTGTCAGGAGTTAGGACTTCAACATAACTTTAGGGGAGGACACAATTCACCCCTTAGGAGCCTCTCAAGTAGTTTCCAAAGTCATCTCATCCTCCACCTGCCCTGTTTTCCCCTCAGCATAAAAACCTCTTGTACTTCCTCTGTCTCTGCCCAGGACCAGCCCTGACAGTCCATTGTTCATTAAAACATGGGAAGAGTTAATGGAAAGTTTAGAGCACAGATGGGCAGTTCCCTCAAGAACAAGTTCAGTTTCCCAGAACAAAACCCAATGCACAGGGTGGCATCGTGCCCTGTTGTCATTTTAAGATGCATAAGTGATCATTTATGGCAAGGCATAAAAATTATCACTGTTTTGAAACTGACACTAAGCTGGTGTTCCAGGTAATGATACCTCTGGGCCAAGTCATTATTTTTCAGGAGCCTTAATGATCAGGAGGGCACATTGTTTTATGAAATCCTTTAGATGTCACAGACAGTGTCTGAATAAGATTAAAGTGTCTGCTTTGCCAGCTATACTCGATTTAACTGGTTCCTCTCACTTGCCCTCCACCCTGATCTATTGATGGAAGTCTAACGCAGGCTCAAGGACAATGTGTACACCTGCCCTGCTCCTGGCTCCTGTGGTCAAGAATGCAGGCATCAGCATTAGAGGAGCCAGGTGGTGGGGGTGGAAGATGTCACTCTTCCCAAGCTTCAGCTTTCTCACCTGTTCCACATACCAGATAACTACCTCCTGTGGGTTTTCTATACATGAAATTGTAGGAGACTGAGCACTAGGCTTGTAAGAGCAGTCACCTGTTCTTGAGGGAGGTACTGGGAGTGGGACAATCTCCTGGCTAGCATGGAGATATTTTGCTGCCCAGAGACAAGCCCTCAAGCAACTGCATGTGTTAATGGATAAGATCTTAGGACATTTGTGGTGCAACAGGGTGGGAGTTGAGCCTGTGGAGAAAGAGCACATAGCGATCATTAAGCACATAGTCCTTGTGCGTGGGTCCCCCACATTTGTTGTATAATGCTTCAAGTAAAGGCCATGACAGAGGTTACTCAGGGCTCTCCCTGCACCTATGGGAAGCCCACCTCTTACAGACTTGTTCCTTCAATCCGTGTTCCAGTTGTTTTTATTTGCGTGGTGATGGGGTGCCATAGCGGGCACCAACATGAAATGACATAATGTTCATGAAGTGCTTAGCAACTATCCTTGCATATAGTAAGGACTGATGTTAATATTTTATTCAAGTTCAAAGACATCTAAAAGGAAAAAATGAGATGTAGCTTTCCAGAGCTGGCTCATTTCCCCTTTCTGAGACCTACTAAATAGACAAGGCATGCACAATCCACTTCTGCTGTGCAGTTCAGAAATCAAAGACAAATTTCTCACTGCAAAGTGGCAGGGGCTGTGGTTTCAAAGAGCAAGACAATAATAATAATTCCTTAACCTGCTACAATTTACCAAACACTTCTATCTTTTTAAAGAGTCACAAAAACCTAGGAGATAGATCTTATTGTTACCTCCTTCATTCATGGTTAAGTGTGTGAGGGAGGTTGTGAGATAGACTAGTTGCAAACCCAGACATTGGCACTGGATTGTTTAGGTTCCAATATGAGTTCCATCTCTTGGTGACTTGACTTCCCTGTATGGAGAATGGGAATACTACTAGTATCAATTCCAGTTTGTAAAATAGAGGTAGTTCTAACTCATGGGGTTGTTTTAAGGACATTTTAAATGAGTTAATACATGAAGTGATTTAAATATTGTCTGGCTCATTGTAACTGCTATATACGTGTTTGTTAAATAAGTGAACAAATATACAGTGAACTCTCAATAAATACTAGCCACTAATGTCTATTACTAACTATATCAATGGTCAGCAAATAATGGCCACAAGGCAAATCTGGTCTTCTGTTTATGCAAATAAAGTTTTATTGGAACATAGCCATGTCTATTTGTTAACAAATCACCTAAGGCTACTTTCCTATTACAGTGGCAGAGTTGGGTAGATGTGACAGATACCCTATATCCTATAAAGTCTAGAATATTTTTACCATCTGACCCTTTAAGAAAAACTTGCTAATCCCTGGTCTATCTCCTACCCAGGCCAGAAACTTCCATGCCAAAAATTATACTTTGTATTTATTCACCATTTTATTCCTAGCATCTTGAATAGTGCCTGATGCTTGGTGTAAGTTCTATAAGTACATATTGACACAATGAATAAATAACTTATTTTACACATGAGGAGATACACAGTAATAGCAATCACCAAGCACTTGTCACATGTCAGGGTCCACACAATATGCTTTGTCTTAGTCATCATATCTTCACATCAAATCCCAAACCCAGCTACTATTACCATCCTAATCAAAGTTGAAAAGTTAGAAAACTGCTCACAGTGACACAACTGACATGTTTGATGTGAAGTTTGACCATGAATTTTTTTTTTTTTTTATTGTTGGGGATTCATCGAGGGTACAAGAAACCAGGTTACACTGATTGCATTTGTTAGATAAAGTCCCTCTTATAATCATGTCTTGCCCCCAAAAGGTATGGCACACACCAAGATGCCACCCCGCTCCCTCCTCCTTCTCTCTCTGCTATCCCCTTCCCCACCTCCACCATGTCATTAATTGTCATTAATTGTCTACATATCTAAATCGAGTACATAGGATTCATGCTTCTCCATTCTTGTGATGCTTTACTAAGAACAATGTGTTCCACTTCCATCCAGGTTAATACAAAGGCTGTAAAGTCTCCATTTTTTTAATGGCTTAATAGTATTCCATGGTGTACATATACCACAGTTTGTTTAACCACTCCTGGGTTGATAGGCATTTAGGCTGTTTCCACATTTTGGCAATTGTAAATTGAGCTGCAATAAACAATCTAGTGCAAGTGTCTTTATGAGAAAAGGATTTTTATCTTTCTGGGTAGATGCCCAGTAATGGGATTGCAGGATCAAATGAGAGGTCTAGACTGAGTTCATTGATGGTTCTCCATACTTCCTTCCAAAAAAGCTGTATTAGTTTGCAGTCCCACCAGCAGTGTAAAAGTGTTCCCTGCTCTCCACATCCATGTCAGCATTTGCAGTTTTGAGATTTTGTGATGTGGGCCATTCTTGCTGGGGTTAGATGTATCTCAGGGTGGTTTTGATTTGCATTTCTCTAATAATTAGAGAGAATTAGCATTGTTTCATATGTTTGTTAGCCATTCATCTGTCTTCTTTAAAGAAGACTCTATTCATGTCTCTTGCCCATTGATATACGGGATTGTTGCCTTTTTTCATGTGGACTAATTTGAGTTCTCTATAGATCCTAGTTATCTAGCTTTTGTCTGATTCAAAATAAGCAAATATCCTTTCCCATTGTATAGGTTGTCTATTTGTTTTGGTTGTTGTCTCCTTAGCTATACAGAAGCTTTTCAGTTTAAGTCCCATTTGTTTATTTTTGTTTGTTGCAGTTGACATGGACATGTTCTTCATAAAGTCTTCCCCCAGGCCAATATCTTCCAGTGTTTCTTCTATGCTTTCTTTGAGGATTTTTATCATTTCATGCCTTAAATTTAGATCGTTCATCCATCTTGAATCAATTTTTGTGAGTGGAGAAAGATGCGGGTCCAGTTTCACTCTTCTACATGTGGATATCCAGTTCTCCCAACAAAAGTTATTCAATAGGAAGTCTTTCCCCCAATGGATGTTCTTGTTTGGTTTATCGAAGTTCAGGTGGTTGTAAGATGTTAGTTTAATTTCCTGGTTTTCTATTAGATACCAAACGTCTATGTCTCTTATTTTGTGCCAGTACCATGCTATCTTGACAACTATGCCTTTGTAGTACAGCCTAAAATCTGGTATGGTGATGCCCCCAGCTTTGTTTTCATTACTAAGAACTGCCTTAGCTATATGGGTTTTTTTCTGGTTCCATACAAAATGCAGAATCATTTTTTCCAAGTCTTGAAAATAGGATGTTGGTATTTTAATGGGGATAGTGTTGAATCAGTAGATTGCTCTGGGAAGTATAGACATTTTAACAATGTTGATTATTCCCAGTCATGAGCATGGTATGTTCTTCCATTTGTTAATATACTCTGCTATTTCTTTTCTTAGGATTTCAAAATTTCCTTTATAGAGGTCCTTCATCTTTTTTGTTAGGTATATTCCTAGGTATTTCATTTTCTTCATAGCTGTGGTGAAGGGAGTTGTGTCCTTAATTAGACTCTCATCTTGACTGTTATTGGCATATACAAAGGCAACTGACTTGTGGATATTGATTTTATATCCTGAGACATTACTGTATTTTTTGATGACTTCCAGGAGTCTTGTGGTTGTGTCTTTGGGGTTCTCTAAGTATAAGATCATATCATCAGCAAAGAGGGAGAGTTTGACCTCCTCTGCTCCCATGTGGATGCCCTTTATTTCCTTCTCTTGCCTAATAGTATTGGCTAGAACTTCCAGCACTATGTTGAATAGTAATGGTGACAGAAGACAACCTTGCCTGGTTCCATTTCTAAGAGGAAAAGCTTTCAGTTTTACTCTATTCAGTAAAATATATATATATATAGCTTCAATCAGTTTCAGAAATGTGCCACGTATGCCTATACTCTTCAGTGTTCTAATGAGAAAAGGATGCTGGATTTTATCAAATGTTTTTTCTGCATCTATTGAGAGGATCATATGGTCTTTGTTACTGCTTCTGTTAATCTGGTGGATGATGTTTATGGACTTGAGTATGTTAAACCAGCCTTGCATCCCTGGGATGAAGCCTACTTGATCATGAGGTATGACTTTTTTGATGATGAGCTGTAATCTATTGTCTAGGATTTTGTTGAGAATTTTTGCATCTATATTCATTAGTGAAATTGGTCTGAAATTCTCCTTTTTACTTGGGCCTTTTCCTAGTTTTGGTATCAGGATGATGTTTGCTTTGTAGAACATGTTGGGGCAGATTCCTTCCTCCTCAATTTTTTGGAATAATTTCTGGAGTATGGGAATAAGCTCTTCCTTGAAGGTTTGATAGAATTCTGGTATGAAGCCATACAGACGAGGGCATTTTTTTGTTGGGAGATTTTTTATTATTTCTTTAATCTCAGTGCTTGAAATTGGCCTGCTTAGGAGCTCTATGTCTTCCTGGCTAAGTTTAGGGAGAGGGTGTGATTCCAAATATTGATCCATTTTCTTCACATTGTCAAGTTTCTGGGCATAGAGTGTCTGGTAGTATTCAGAGATGACCTCTTGTATCTCTGTGGCATCAGTTGTTATTTCCCCTTTATCATTTCTGATTGAGGTTACTAGAGATTTTCCTTTTCTATTTCTAATTAATCTTGTCAAAGGTTTATCCATTTCATATATTTTTTCAAAAAACCAACTGTTTGTTTCATTAATTTTCTGAATGATTCTTTTGTTTTCAATTTCATTGAACTCTGATTTAATTTTGGATATTTCTTTTCTTCTACTGGGTTTAGGTTTAAATTGTTCTTTTTTTTCCCAATTCCATAAGATGACTTGTGAGTTTATTGATATGCTCTCTTTCTGTTTTTTGAATATAGGCATCTAAAGCGATATATTTTCCTCTCAAAACTGCTTTTGCAGTATCCCACAGGTTTTGGCACCTTGTGTCTTCATTGTTGTTGCACTCAAGGAAGTTAATGATTTCCTCTTTTATTTCTTACTGCACCTAACTTTCATTCAACAGAAGGTTGTTTAATTTCCATGCCTTTGTGTGGGGTTGAACATATTTGTTGGAGTTGAGTTCCACTTTTAGTGCCTCATGGTCTGTGAAGATACAAGGTAAAATTTCAATTCTTTTCATTCTATTGAGGTTTGCTTTGTGTCCTAGGATATGATCAATTTTGGAGAATGTTCCATGGGGTGATGAGAAGAATGTATATTCTTTATCTTTGGGATGGAGTATTCTATATGTGTCTATCAAGCACAATTGTTCTAGGGTCTCATTTAAGTCCCTTATATCTTTGTTTAATTTACGTTTAGAGGATCTTTCCAGCTCTGTAAGAGGAGTTTTAAAGTCCCCTGTCATTATGGTATTATAAGAAATCATATTGCTCAGACTGAGTAAGGTCTGTTTCAAGAATCTGGGAGCATTTAAACTGGGTGCATAAATATTTACAATTGAAACATCTTCTTGTATTTTTCCCTTGACCAATATAAAATGACCATCTTTGTCTCTTTTGACTTTATTTGCTTTAAATCCACATATATCTGAAAATAAGATTGCAACTCCTCTTTTCTTCTGAATTCCATTCACCTGAAAAATTGTCTTCCAACACTTAACTCAGAGTTTTAATTTGTCTCTTGAAGCTAAGTGTGTTTCCTGCAGACAGCAAATGAATGGCTTGATTTTTTTAATCCAGCCAGCCAATCTATGCCTCTTCAGTGGGGAATTCAAGCCACTAACATTTATTGAGATAATTAATAAGTGTGGTAGTGTTCTATTCATCTTATTTTGTGAGAGTCCATTGCTTTTTCATCTTTTGCATCAGTGTGGAAGTTAGGTTCGGCCCTTTAATTTCTGAGTTCTTACTTTGCTGTTGATCCGTTGTGATGGTCAGTGTATAGAACAGGTTGAAGTATTTCCTGTAGAGCTGGTCTTGTTGTGGCGAATTTCCTCAATGTTTGTATATCAGTATGCAAATTCTCTGTCAATTTTAAAGCTTAGCTTAGCAGGATATAGAATTCTGGGCTGGAAATTGTTCTGTTTAACTAGATTAAAGGTAGATGACCATTGTCTTCTGGCTTGGAAAATTTCATTAGAGAAGTCTGCAATCACCCTCATGGCTTTGCCCCTGTAGGTCAACTGGTGCTTACTCCTGGCAGCTTGCAGGATGTTTTCTTTTGTCTTGACTTTGGACAGGTTCATCACAATGTGTCTTGAGAAGCTCAGTTAGAATTCAGGTGACCTGGGTCTGATATTCCTCTGAAAGGAGTGTGTCAGAATCTTTGGTGAGATTTGGGAAATTTCATTTATAATATTCTCTAGTATGGCTTCCATTCCCCTGGGGCATTCTTCTTCCCCTTCTGGGATACCTACAGCTCAATGTTTGAACACTTCATAAAATTCCATAATTCTGTCAGTGAATGTTCTGCATTCTCTCTCTTCTTTTCTGCCTCTTTAACTATCTGAGTTATCTCAAGAGCTTTTTCCTCTACCTTGAGATTATTTCTTCTTCATCGTGTAATCTATTGTTGATACTTTCTATTGCATCTTTAAGTTCCCTAATTTACTGCTTCAGTTCCTTCAGCTCTGCTATATCCTTTCTATATTCTTCATATCATTCATCTCTTATCTGATTCTGTTTTTGGACTTCCTTTTGGTTATTTTCCACTTTATCAGCAGTTTCCTTCCTTGTTTCCATCATTTTCTTCATTGTTTTCATCATCTGTATTCTAAATTCCCTTTCTGTCATTTCTAACATTTCTTTATAAGTGGAATCCTCTGCAGTAGCTAACTCACAATCCCTTGTGGGGGGTTGCTCTGGACTATTTTTTCAGGCTGCCAGAATTTTTCTGCTAATTCTTCCTTATGAGTGATTTCTTTTATCTGTTTCCTTGCCCTAATTTTCCTTTCACTTCCTCTTGCTCTTTAAGTTACCATGCCTCTGGACTAGGGTTTCAATGAAACCTTTTGGTACAGGACCAGAAGGATGAGAAGATTGAAGAGAAAGAAGGGGAAAAAGAAAATAAAAGAAAAAAGAGAAAGGAGAGGGGGTGGGTAAAAGGAAATATTGACAAAAAGAAGAGAGGCACAGAAAGAGGGAGACAGGAGCAATACAGGTGTGCAGTAGGGTACTTTGACCCAACCTTAGAAACCCCCAACCTCTGGGGGTGCCACATTAGGTAGTTCTCTTGAGGTCAGCAGCTCTTTGCTAACCTATTTGAACACAGTATCCCACCTCCACCAAGTAGAGAGGAAAAATAAAAATGCTATAAATCAAACCAAAACAAGCAACCAGAAAAGTTTACAGGATAAAATCAAGGGAAAAAAAACAAATGATAGGGGTAGAAACACTAGCAAAAATGAAGTTCTAATTGTTAAAAAAGGCAAAAATGAAAAATTTTATTTAAACTAGAAAAATGAAGAAAAAAGAAAAAAGAAAAGAAAAATCTATAGGGAAATTGATGAAATTAAAAAACAAAATCAAGAAAACAAAAACAAAGCAGTATAAATATCTTGCTGAATATTGTCTGGGCAATAGGTGATCTTCTGGGGTATGAGAAGATATATTGATACAAGATGGCTCGTACAAGTTAATCACAATTGCTGTACAAGATGGAGACTGGAGGCCTCTGCTGATTTCTCAAACCCCGCCGGGTGGAAAGCCTAAATCTCTCATCAACCCACTTAAAAGGCACTTTAAACTGCTAACCTTGGCCAAGTGGAAGCTTTCCCAGGAAAGCACTTGTCACTGGGATCACTCCTGAAGTGGCTATCCACTTACCCAGTGTGCCAAAACTGGTCTCACTCTATGCCCCTGAGGGCCAAGGCTGCAAGGCATCTCAGTCCCTGCCTTTAGGCTGCTCAGTAACTAGATTATTCCCTTTCACCGGATCCTTGCTCTGCAACCCTGAGGGCAGAGCTTGCTGGGGCAGTTCTCCCACAATGGCTCCATGCGGCCCACAGCCAAACACTATTAGCTCCATCTGGCTCAGCAGCTCAGTCTGGGGCCCTAGATAGCACCTAAAGTCCTCCACATTCTTGCCCAAGTTCTCCCAAGGTAGTTCAACTGAGTGCCAAGTCCAAAAGAAACCAAAACAGCTCACAGGTAAGGCCTTTCCAGTTTGCAACCTCACTGCTGCTGTACTTATAGCTGCTGGTGGGGTGAGAGCAAACAAACACATGCAAACCCTTGCCAGTTCTCCACTGCTTTTGTCCTCCTCATGGGGTCCAGAAGTCTCTCACTGACTCCCTGTGTCCCAAAAGGGATGTTTCTGGGCAGGTCCCACCAGCCAGAGATGCCTGGAGTCTTCTCTCCCCAGACTCACCATGTTGTAAGGAAGCTGTTACTCAGCCGCCATCCCCTGTTACTTGCTCCTCCCCCAAAACCATGGATTTTTTATTCAAAATGCTTTGTTCATACTTTACTCCCTATTTGAAATGCTAACAATTTCAAAAAAGAACAATTCATAAATTTCCCATGGCTCTATCCTTCAAATTGCATTTTCCATTCCTTTTACTTCTGTGTTACTTAAGTTAAAAAAATTAAAATCTAGGGTGGCACCTGTAGCTCAAAGGAGTGGGGCACCAGCCCCATATGCCGGAGGTGGTGGGTTCAAACCCAGCCCCAGCCAAAAACTGCAAAAAAAAAAAAAAATTAAAATCTAGATCAACAATCCTATAAAGAGTCTTTCTGGAGTCCTCAAAGCTCCAGGTTTTAACTAGGTACACACTCTGCCAAACCTTCCAACTGAAAATTCATTATGGTCTGACTACTGTGTTTCTTATCAGAATACAAGATGCAAACTGATAAACAACTGGTTTTCCTTTTTTTTTTTTTTGCACTGCTTCAGGTACTAGTTATTTGACTAACTATGATACCTACACTAGTTGGTATGGTGGTGTATAGACTTTTATAATAACTGAATAGGGACAACCCAACACCATGAATGTTCAGCATATTCAGAATCAAATTGGGCATACATTCTGAAAAGGATTAGCATTTTGTTTTACCTTTCAAAATATAAAAACAAAATCTATCATGCCTGCAGATATATTTGCCACCTGTACTGAACCTAATTATGCCTCTCTCCAGATTTTCTCATTCTCCACCTTCCCCTTAGATCTCAGCCTCTTGCTTGATAGAGAACTCTACATTGCTGCCACCTGCACCTCACTCCACAACATGCTTAGTGGTCTCAGCTTCCCTCAGATGAAAACAGACCAAATTGCAGAGTCACTCTTACAGGAAAGGCTCCCAGGAGAAACACCTGACCAGCATTAAACCCAGATGTGCTTTAATTGTTATTAAAGAATAACCTAGCATTGGCCTGATGAAATTCATTACCAAGAGGTAGTGGAAGAGAATCTCTCTGATCTTAACTATCCCCAAGAAGCCAGCAGGGATACGCTGTGTCATGATGAGTTATAGGCATCTGTGATATTAGAATGGTCACTGGGAACAATGATTTTATGTCCCAGTAGCATGCAACCTGTTTTGTTCTGTGGCAATCTCACCCCTTACATTAGTTTGAGTTTGCCCATAAGCAGGAAAGGATTCAGGTAAATTCGTTCACCTGGAAAACACTGATACCAGAGTAGAAAAATGAGACTGGGATGGGAAAGTTAATTAAAGGTAAGTTATCAAGCAAGTTAGTGCTATGGGAAACTGGAGGTCAAGTTCATGGGGGACCTTCCAGGGGACAGCATAGAACATCCCAACCAAGAAGCAGGGGAGCTGGAGCACTAACCCACAACTGCTTCATATGTCATTATTAGCTGGAGACTGTTCCCAGGTGTGCTCCAGCACTCCCCTTACACACATGGGCTGAGCAGGCAGCTCACAACCACCTCCACCTCCATCAGGCAGAGTCACAGGCGTTCTGTGGGTAGAAGTCAGGAGAAGAAGCATATGTGTGAGGCACATAGCACATCAGCTCCACCCTCCATGTCCAAATTATGCCGCTGCCAAACTCGAGCCTGTGCTAGCTGCCTGTGAAGCCTCATGACCAGTGACTTCCCCCAACCCAGACAAGATGTTATGATGTCCCTCCACTTATGAAGATCTCCATACTACTTTCCACACAGATTTAAAGTGTACAAAAGCAAATTATGTAACCAAAATGTGTGTACCCCTGTAATACTCAGAAATTTAAAAAAAAAAAAAGATCTCAGGGTGGTGCCTGTGGCTCAAGGAGTGGGGTAACAGCCCCATATACTGGAGGTGGTGGGTTCAAACCTGGCCCTGGTCAAAAACTGCAACAACAATAAAAAAAAAAAAAAACTCAAATTCTCCATCCCTGGGAAGGTGCGGAAGCCCACCTAGCATCTCTTTCTCATTAGTGCCGTTCACCTCACTTCCCAGCTTGATGCATCCTTGGTGGGTTGAACATCCTCGTGTCCTGGCCACTCACAAAGTGCCTCATCATTAAATCCTTTGAGTTCAGATTTCTTCTCATTGAATGGTCTTCACCAGAGCCAAGACATCTGAGGAGAAGACTCTTTGGCAGTAGCACGTACACTATCAACCACATTCCATTTCCGCACTGAGGGCTCTCTACAGTCTGCATTTTGGTAATGAACCTCATCCTGAACATTTCCCCCACAGAGAGGCAATGGAGTCTGTCACCCTTTTTATTGTCAGGGCGTCACTTTCTCATGTAAATGACCTCAGTGCTGCTGATCTCTCATAGGTCACCACAATTATTTACCGAGTCTCTGTGGGTTGAAAGACAAACTGGAGATGGCCTTACCTCTCTTTCCTGCTTGTGACTAGATCTAGGGAGCTTCTAGAGAAGTATAGAGGTCTAACAGTTCTCTTGACCTTAAGCACTGAAATGATGGACGTGGGTGAGGGTGAGCGTGAGAATTATATGGAAATATCAGCACCAACTTCAGTTGTAATGGGACAGTTGTGAACTCCAGTAACTCCTCAAGCTTAGCACACCAGCCACAGATGACATAGAAGTGTCACTTTTCCTCCTTGATATGGATATTCAAAGTGATACTGAGATGACTTCTGTATTTTTTTAACTAGATAATTAAAACAGAAAAAAAATAATTATTTTACAAGTGTAAGGGAAAGTCTGATTAAGCACCAGTGCTGAAAGTAACCATCAATTCGCTGAAGATGGGCCAGCCCATGCTGGAGAGCCATATGGATGAAACTAAAAAAAGGCACTACTATACAGTGTCTGGGTAGACGAAATTGCCTCATTTTTAAAATAAATGGAGGGAGTTGTTTAATGATCTAATTATCTGGGAGCAGGTCAATTTAATTGTGCCACATATAGAAAGAGGGAGTTTGGTGGGGAAGGAAGAGGAATAAGCTGCTACCGGGCAAGGAAGACAAGGCAAGTTTCCAAGCTACATGAGCTCTGCTTCCTTGACAGCTATGGATTATTAAGAAAACAATTGCCAAGACATAAACTAATATTCAGAAGCAGTTGCCAGGTAATATGTTGTCTTTCCAAAGGTTAGAGCATCCCATGAAAAGCCTTCTTGACAGAGCCGCTCTCCTCCAGTGTTGATTTACACAGCACTATTCCCAGGAAAGAGCAGTTAGCTTAATTTATGGTGACCCAAGGCGAACCAAGGAAGTGGAATCAGCATACAGCTGGCACCAGAGTAAAAGATGAGCTCAGCTATTCATGTAAATCTTCTCCATTTTGTTAACTGCTGGATAGGAAGATGACCAGATTCCCACCTACTTATAAGTGCCTTGTCCCTTTGGGTTTTTAAGATGGATGTTCAAAATCAGCAGTTCTCAACCTGTGGGTTGTGACCCATAGGAATTGTATTAAAGGTCCACGGCATTAGGAAGGTTGAGAACCACTGCTCAAAATAATCAAGTCACCTTCCAAGATCACCCGATCAGTGTGCAACTGAGCAGTACTGGCACTAATACCTTGTCTCCAGCTTAGGACTCTTTCCACCACTTCCTATGGCAAATAACTCTGAATTCTGTAAAACTGTTCATAACTGCACCAGGCTGGGTCATCTGTGCAATGTGTATTGAGCCAGATGTCCAACTGTGTCTGGGCAAATTAGGTATATCCAGAAGTTTCTTTAATAATAGTCGGATCATCAGGGCGCTCCTGGATACATCAAAGAAGTAACTTATTAAGCAAAGTCACTGCAAAATAAACATCCATTGATCTTTTTCTCTTCATGGTGATAATATATGAGGTTACCAAGGGAAAGTCTGGCTGTTCTCCAGGAAAAAATAAGTAGTTTCAGATTATCACCTGTTTGAGAAAAAGCAGGGACCAAATGATCTCCAAACACTTCTCCAGGTTCTAAGATCTTACAAATTGAATTAATACATTTCACATTCCTATAACATAACCTCATAAAAATTTTAGCTCTTCACTGGTTACAAAGCACCTCCACTTAAATAAATTCATTATATTCTAATAACCCTGTGAGGTTAGAAAGTTGACAATAACATGTTTTGAGCAGTCCTGGGAGGGAGGAGAGCAGAAAGGTTGAGGGTGTTAAGTCAGAAAATACTCAGATTTAAGCTTCAATTCTGCCTCTCACTCCCACTGACCTGATTAACTTTGAAGACTTGGTTTCCTCATCAGTAAAATGGGCGTATAATGTGACAAGAATCAGTGATCAGTGATGCACTCTAGGTCCCCTGAGTCTTAGTCCAGAGTTCTTTCTACCTCTATGTTGCCTTCCTTTCTGTATTCTGATGCTTTGACAAGTGGGGCTTTGCTGACCCTAGATGGAAGTTCTGCCTCACTCAGGGCTAGCCAGTTCCTAGAAAGAGCAAACTACTAACCTAAGAGTGAGCTTTGCAAATGCTATGATTTGTTTGCCACAGTTTCCTCCTCTGCCTCCTCACTGGCACTGGGTCTTGTCCATATGGCTCTGCATGGTGTGATATGGTGTTTCCCTCTTCATGGGAACTGTAATAAACTGTCCTTTCAATGACAGTCCTCTCCTGATCTGTCAGCCTAGCTACATAATATACTATATTTTAAAGCACTCCTACCCTGATCTCTCAACCCACCAGCACTAGCTCAGAAGAAGTCACATACATAAGAGATAGTAAGTGACCAGTGATTAATTTATGTGTCAACCTGGCTGGACCACATATTGTAGTGTCCAGATATTTGGTCAAATATCATCCTGGATGCTTCTGTAAAGCTGTTTTGGCAATGAGATTGACATATAAATCAGCAGACTTTGAGTAAACTATATTGCATCCCCAGTATGGGTGGGCCTCATCAAGTGGGATAAGGGTCTTAAACTAACAAAGACTAACCTCCCCCAAGGTAGAAGGAATTTTGCCATTAGAAGAGCTTTGAACCAGTGGTGCAACTTTTCCCTGGGTCTTCAGCCTGCCAACCTACCCTGAAGATTTTGAACTTGCACTTCCATAATTGCATGAGCCAATTCCTTAAGACACACACGCACACACACACACACACACACACACACACACACACACATCCTGCTGATTCTATTGCTCTGGAAAACCCAAACACAGTAACTGAGATTAAATCTATAAAGTCACATCTGCTATGAACAAGAATACTCATAGCAGCACTCTTCGTAACAGACTAAAAACAGAAACAGCCCAAACGGGCTTCACAGTGGTCAGGATAAAGACATTTCAGTATACTCATGCAATGGAATGCATAGGTCACTATGAAAGGTTTGGAACAAACTGTGTTATGGGCTGTTATTTCACTTCCAAGAAACACAGTCAACATCATCCCTTCTGATTCACCCACACAAGCTTCAACTTGCTCAGCTTATGGGTGTTGCCAGGAGGGCTTCATTTGGTTCCATCGGTACAAACTCTGGGTGTCTTGATTTTTGTGTATCTCAAAACTATCATAATGACCATCGTACCAGAGAGTGAGGATAACTAAACAACTACACTCAACATGGATAAATCTCACAAATATTGAGTGAGGAAAAACTAATCCATAGTCAGGGACTTCTAGGGGGTGGAACAGGGCTTCTGGAGCCCTCCCAGCAGCATTCTGTTCCTTTATCTGGGGTTTGATTACAAGTGTCAACCAATTGGTGACAAACACTGAGCTATCCCTGGCTGATCTGTGCCCTTGTCTGGGTATGTGTCACACTTCACTACAGTTTATAAAGACAGAATAAATAAGAATTATGACATTTGTAAAGCTTACTCATGGTTCCAATCAGTGGCTTGTTTCTAAGATGCAGTGGGCATTCATACACTTGAAACCTGTTATTACCTCATATGTCTAGATGTATTATGTTTTCAAACCTGAATTCTAGAAAACGTGCTATAGCCTCTATCTTGAATCTCTGCAAACACTGAGAAAGTTAGGGCCTGGAGCCTCAGCACCACCATGGTGGGCATATCAAGTACCCTTTGATTTCCACAGGGGACAGCATCCCACAGAGAACCTGGGAAAATAATGCTTTCAGCATCTAGGTTCTTATTGAAAACAGAATTTCCCACTGTAATTATCTCAGGTGTCTGTGAGAAAACTGAATAAATTAGACATGCAATCTACACTGCAGACTTTAAGAACTACAAGTCACTCTCTGAACTTTAATAAAAAGACAAAGAAAAGAAAGCAAACTTTAAAAAAAGATTGTGTTACCCACAGAGGGACAACAAGTGTACTTGAACCTGCGGCTTGGGAGATGGGGGGGAAATGGTCCACATGTTTGGAGAATATTGTTGGTTTTATATGTTGGAAACATGACATGAAGATAGGACTTGGGAAAGAGAAAATGTAAGCCGAGGACATGCGTCAGTGCAGGCAGTTTTTCATCAGGCCTTAGTATCTACTGAGTCAAGCTCAGCACTGAGAACATCAAAAGCTCAGGGCCACCCTTCAGTATCAACCCAACACTTTCTGAGCTGTCTCCTCCCTGCTCCCTCCTGGCAGCTTTGCTCCAGCATCTACAGGGAGTCACAGGAGTGGATGAGGAGCCCTTACTCTTAACTTTGGACACCCTGCCCTTTACTCAGAAAACTATAACAATTGACAAACTCCTGCTCATCCCTCAAGACACAGGTCACCTCCGAGGCTTTCCCTAACCCTCCCCATCCAGTCTGTGCCATCCAACCCTTCCCCTCTCCCTCGGCTCCTCCCTTTCCACATGCATCCCTGCCCTCTCTTCCCACCTGTCAGCTATGGTCTCTCAGAATTCACTCTTCACATAGCAAGGATGAAGCACTTGGATCGTGAACTTGTAGCTCCATTACCAGACAGATTGGGAGAGAGAGAGACTGGAGAAGGCAGAGATGGAGGAGGATAGAGGTAGCGGGGAATAGAGGGTATGGAATATTCATGAATCAGTATGAAAAATTCTAGGGAAGAACTCTGATTGGTCAAGCTTGGCCACATTTACCAGGGGTGTCCAACCATTTTCCATTCTGTGGCACTTTAGAAAAATAAGAGTTGTCTTAGGCTATGCAGTAAATGCACAAACATTAACAAAAGCTAATTAACAGAGGAAAAGATAAGGTCTATGCAAACTTTTTGTGATATCTGACACAACAGATAAGCAAAAAGTCTTCCCCAAATCAGCAAGTGTTCTGAGAAACACAGGTTGACACTGCTGCAAGTTTACATCAGTAACCACAGCTGAGGATGTGAGATATTATACTGAGTTCAGAGGGGTCTCCTACCAGGAGAAAAGGAAGGAAACATGCTGAATGAAAATGCAATAGCACACACACACACTACAAATTATGCTAAGATGACTTGGTATTCACATTAGACATCAAGGCTACTTTAAAGGACAAGCTCCAGATGGGTCCATATCTATGTGTCAGTCTGAATCCACAGTATTCAGAAATTCCCGTGTACAAACCGTAAGGCTCAGGAGACAGGGATGCGTCTGTCTTATTCACTTTCTGTTCCCGGAACACAGCACAGTGCTCTGGAAGATCACAGATGCTTCTTAAACTTCTGAGCAAAGAAATGAATAAGGAAATCCTTAGGGCAACTTAAGAATCTCCTTCCACTAAAAACAGATCTCTCCCTTCCTCTCTCTCTTTATCAAACACACATCCTATACCTCACTCAGGTGAAGGTAAATGGAACTCAGTGGGTTGCCATTTTTCATTCAGCCACCACTCTCAGAAGCAATACATTCTCAAAGTGCCACCAGCATGCTAAGCTGTTGGATTCCTCCCACCTTACCTACAGCCCCTTCTTTTGATTATTTCCTGGACCCAGTTCCACAACACTTCTACGCCTGTCCTAGGAGACTCCTAGATCCCCCTGTCAAGTCTTTCCAAACTAAGAGTGGATGATGCTCAGAACCAGAAAGGAAACTCCCTTCTGACAGCTTCCAACTGCTGGACGCAGGATCAGGAAGCAGATCAAAGTCAGAACAAGATCTCTAGGACCATATCTGAACAAATGAGCCTGCTTATAGCAGACTGAAAAGGCAATACAGTGCCCTTCTTGGGGGTATCACGTCATTTCTGACATGGCACCTTTGGAAGGGGCCCTGATGATAGAGCAGACATTGGATAGACCTCCTGAAACTGAATCAGCACTGAGGAAAACATCAGCACTGAGGAAGTGTGGCTCATTTTGCATTCTGTTAAGTGCTGGTGTGCAGAGAATTAGCTCCCATCAGCCAGACACACACATAGCCTTTCTGCAGCTGGTTAAAACCATCTTTCAACTCACCTCAGGGCTTCCATATTCAAAACCAGGTGAGAACACAACTAACTCTGCATGATGCTCCAACACCAGTTCTCTTTGATCACCTGCTCAGGCCTTGTCTGTTCTGATCTTGAATGCCTCAGAGTCACTGCTGACCCTTGCCTCAGTTTCCACATTATACCACCACAATAATATGCTCACCAGCCAAAGGTCTATGAAGCAATTCGTGCTACTCAGCTGAACAGTCTGAATCCATGGGCCGAGGCAAGTCACTGAAGCCTGTTAAGTCTCATTCTTCTTGTCTATGAAATGAGAATTTTGCTTCTGCGTGGGGAGTGGCTCTCCGGCCACTGTTTTTTTGTTTTTTTTTTTTTGGGGGGGGGTTGTTTTGTTTCTGAGACAGAGTCTTACCCTGTCATCCCAGGTACAGTACAGTGGGATCATCACAGCTCACAGCAACCTCAAACTCCTGGGCTCAAGTGATCCTCCCATCTCAACCTCTCAAGTAGCTGGGAATAGAGGTGCTGGCCACAATGCTCAGCTAGTTTCTTCTGTTTGGGGAAGTGAAGGGGTCTTGCTCTTGCTCAGGCTGGTCTTGATCTCCTGAGCTCAAGAGACTCTCCTGCCTGTACCTCCCAGGCTTGAGCCTTGGTGCCTGGCCAGGTTTAAGTGTTTTAAAGTGGTGAACAACCTCACCCAGGAAAGTGCTTGGCCCTCACCAAGTATTTCAAAATCATTAATTCCCTGTGTGCCAGAATTAAAATAGGGAAACCTCAAAGTTCATGTTTTACTATGGTCATTCAATGTCAGTGCACAAAGGAAATGGCCCTGAAAGGCCAGCTTCACCAGCTGGAAGGTCAGACTCTGCACACGTGTTCCCTCCTCCATGCCAACCATGTGGCTACCGTTAGGCTGTGCTGGCCTGGCTCGGTGCCACCTCCTCATCTGAGGACACCAGCTCAAGCTGAACAGACCCTAGTCTGGCCAGAGAGGAGAATGCCTATCCAGGCACCTCCCTAGTCAGTGTCAGAGCCCTGCTATGACCCTGGAGACAGCGGCCCCAGCAAGGTAGAGGAGGAACTCCAGCAGTTGCAGCGCCAGTGGGCTCCAGTCCAGCAGGGTCACTGCTACTGCTGCCCCTGCTGCTGGCGCTGCACATGGCTAGTCCCACCCACCTCCATGGACCTGGGGCTACAGTACTTGATGAGGTCAAGGGGTAAATGTACAACCTCAGCCCCCAGCCTTTCTCCTCCTACCTGGGGTGGGGGGTACATACCTTCCTGACCCCCCACCCTGCTTCTTTTCTCCTACCGGAGGTGAGGGGAGACACACATTCCTGTCCCCCCTGCTTCTCTCCTTGACAGGAGAAGAGACTTAGGGGTGTGGCTAGGTGGGGAGTAGGAACCAACATACCATCTGGGGCCTGATCCCCAGTCAGAAGGAGAGAAAGGGACCCCCAGTGACCTTACATTATCCTGTAATTAAACTTGTAAATTTCAACCCTGTGTGTTCTTCTGGGAGCTTGAGGGGGGGAACCATGCACTTTAAGGAGTTTTGTTACAGAGACTCAACCTGTCAGTCACCCCGCAGGCAGGAGGCAAGAAATCCAGTATCAAATCCGGTATCAGTTACATTTGGCCAGGACTCTCAGTGACAAATACGAGCTGTAACACTCGTATTATAAAACCTATCTTACTGCTGATCCTGCTCTTTAAGGAAGTTTGGTTCTTTATGAGTGCTGTGACACTTGTTAAATAAAACCTAACCTACTGCTGATCCTGTGGTCGCTTCATTCTTCGAACCACTGAGACCAAGAGCATGGAAATCCAGTATCAAATCCGGTATCAGTTACATTTGGCCAGGACTCTCAGTGACAAATAAATGGATATAATCCCTTTGGTTTCCAGGCCTACAGGGTGGGTCACAAATGAATGGATACAATCCCTTTGGTTCCTAGGCCTAGGAAACCTACATGAAATTGACCAGGTCTGGGAAATGAGGGTTCCCTGTTTAGCTGCAAGTGTAAGCGAAGGGAGACGCTGAGGAGTTGGCATCTCCCCAACAGTTCTCTGGAACCTCTGGCTACTGGAGCCTCCTGAGCCCTCCCCCGCCCCCCTGCTGCCATGACACCAATACTGCCAGGGAGGAGGCAGCAGGTCTGCCCCTCAGCTCCACCTGCCCTGTATAAATTCTCCATCTCCAAGTAGAAACTCTTAACTGCTGTTAGGCAAAAAGGGCAAAGACTCAATCAAACTGCTTTGTACTGAATCTGAGCAGTGATAAAAGGGACAGTTAGGATTTCTCAGGAGGGAGAGTGATCCGGGGTCTACAATAGAATCAGGTCTTGGATTGGATCCATCTTTACCATGTGTGGCTTGATGACATCTTTTCTGGCAGACACAAATCTGATTAGCATATTAAAAGGCAAGAGTAGAACAGTGAGATGAAGGGGTTAATTACAGAGTCAGTGGTGGCATGTTGTAAACACAAGTCAGTGATAGTAAAAGAAAATTATATTAACACTTTTCTTGCTGTCTTGTAAATAATGACTTCAAATTTTCTTAGGCTTACAAGTGTAGGTGGACCGTGGTTGATTCCCTTCATGGTCTGTTTCTGTAGGAGACGGGTTCCAGGATTTTACTTATGATGGAATGATGTATCCAGGAATATATTCCCATAACTTTAACAGCTGTAGAAGAAGACAAGATAACAGAAAAGGCAACTTCCCCAGTTGGGGTTAGAAGAAGGTGAATTGGAGTGAAGTTTTGATCATAACTAGATCTCCAAGAGAGAAAAGCGCTTTTAGTGTTGAATGTGAAAATGTAGTTGGGAGGTTTTCAAGGATTTGTTGAAATTTAGCTAAAGAAATAATATGCTTGACTTTCTATAGTTTCTTGATTTTAATAAATCATTACTTAAAAAGGGTCTTCCATATAATAATTCAAATGGGTTACAAGCAACTTTCTGAGGTAAATTTCTTACTCTAAGGAAAACAATGGAAAGTAATTTACTCCAAGGGAGATGAGTCTCTTTTTTTTTTTTCACAATTATACTCATTTCTTAATAGTTTAGAAATGTACCATTGCATCATGCACATTAGGTGAGGTCCCCCCGAATACCCTCTGTTCTCCCATATCCCCTCTCCCCACCCCTCTCTCTCCTCTTCCCTTCTACTTTATGGACTATAGTTATGTTTTGCCATTCATATGATTGGTAGGTGGTTATATATTGATTTCATAGTAGTATCGAGTACATTGGATACTTTTTTCCATTCTTGGGATACTTTACTAAGAATAATATGTTCTAGCTCCATCCAGGTAAACATAAAAGTTGTGAAGTCACCATCTTTTTGTGGCTGCATAGTAGTCCATGGTGTACATATACCATAACTTGTCAATCCATTCATGGGTCAGTGGGCACTTGGGCTGTTTCCATGTCTTGGCTATTATGAATTGGGCTGCAATAAACATTCTGGTGCAAATGTCTTTGTTGTAAAATAATTTTTGATCATCTGGGTATATACCTAGTAGAGGAATTGTGTGATCAAATGGTAGGTCTACTTTGAGTTCCTTGAGTGTTCTCCAAACTTCTTTCCAAAAAGGCCGTATTAGCTTGCATTCCCACCAGCAGTGTAGAAGTGTTCCCTTCTCTCTGCATCCATGCCAACATCTGTGCTTTTGGGATTTTGTGATATGGGTTAATCTTACTGGAGTTACATGATACCTCACAGTGGTTTTGATATGCATTTCTCTGATGATTAAGGATGATGAGCATTTTTTCATATGTTTGTAGGCCATGTACCTGTCTTCATCAGAGAAGTTTCTATTCAAGTCTTTTGCCTACATAGAAATGGGGTTATTTATTCTTTTCGTACTGATTAGTTTGAGTTCACTGTAGATTCTACTTCACTGTAGACCTTCGTCAGAAGCGTAAAGTGCAAAAATCTTCTTCCATTTTGAAGGTTGTCTGTTTGCTTTACTTACTATACTCTTGGCTGTGTAAAAGCTTTTTAGTTTGATCAGATCCCAGTAATGTATTTTTGGTGTTGCTTCAATTGCCTGGGGGGTCCTCTTCATAAAATATTCTCCCAGGCCAATTTCAAGTGTTTTCCCTGCACTCTCTTCTAGAATTTTTATAGTTTCGTGTCTTAAGTTTAAATCTTTTATCCTGTGAGAATCAATTTCTGTTAATGATGAAAGATGGGGGTCTAGTTTCAGTCCTCTACAGGTTGCCAGCTGGTTCACCCAGCAACATTTGTTAAATAGGGACTCTTTCCCCCACTGAATATTTTTGATAGGCTTCTCAATGTTCAAATGACAATAAGTAGCTGGGTTCATCTCTTGGTTCTCTATTCTGTTCCATATATCTACCTCTCTGTTTTTGTGCCAGTACCATGCTGTTTTGATCACTATAGATTTATAGTGTAGGCTGAAATCTGGTAATGTGATACCTCCTGATTTGTTCTTATTTCTGAATAATGTATTTGCTATTTGAGATTTTTTTCTGATTCCATATAAAATGAAGTACTATTTTTTCAAGTTCTTTGAAGTATGACAATGGTGCTTTAATAGAGATTGCATTAAATCTGTAGATTGCTTTGGGTAGTAAGGACATTTTAATAATGTTGTTTCTTCCCAGCCATGAACATGGTATATTTTTCCATTATTTAACATCTTCAGCTTTTCTTTTCTCAGAGTTTCATAGTTCTCCTCATAAAGACCTTTCATGTCCTTTGTTAGGTACATTCCCAGATATTTCATCTTCTTTGGCACTATTGTAAAAGGAATAGAGTCCTTGATTGTTTTTCAGCTTGACTGTTGTCGGCATATATAAAAGCTACTGACTTGTAAGTATTGATTTTCTATCCTGAGACACTGCTGTATTCCTTCATCACTTCTAAGACTTTTGAAGTTGAGTCCCTGGGATATTCCAGGTATAGGATCATGTCATCAGTGAAGAGTGAGAGTTTGATCTCCTCTGACCCTATTTGGATTCCCTTGATCGCCATCTCTTGCCTGATTACATTAGCTAAGACTTCCATTACTATGTTAAATAGCAGCGGAGACAGTGGGCATCCTTGCCTCGTTCCTGATCTGAGTGGAAATGATTTCAATTTTATACCATTCAATATGGTGTAAAATGGCTGTGGGTTTGTTGTAAATGGCCTCTATCAGTTTAAGAAATGTCCTCTATTCGTTTAAGAAATGTCCCTTCTATGCCTATTTTCTTAAGAATTCTGATCATGAAAGGATGCTGGATATTATCAAAGGCTTTTTCTGTGTCAATTGAGAGAATCATATGGTCTTTGTTTTTTCTTTTATTGATGTGGTGTATTATATTTATAGATCTGCGTATGTTGAACCAGCACTGTAACCCTGGAATAAAACCAACTTGATCATGGTGCATAATTTTTTTGATGTGTTGTTGAATCCTGTTTGCTAAGATCTTATTGAATATTTTTGCATCGATATTCATTGATGATATTAGTCTATAATTTTCTTTCTTTGTTGAATCCTTTCCTTGTTTGGGTATCAGGGTGATATTTGCTTCATAGAATGTGTTGAGAAGTATTCTTTCTTTTTCTATACTTTGGAAAACATTGTGTAATATAGGTACTAGTTCCTCTTGAAATATTTGATAGAATTCAGATGTGAAGCCATCTGGTTCTGGACTTTTCTTTTTAGGGAGATTTCGGATTGATGATGCTATTTCAGTGATTGATATAAGTCTATTTAAGATTTATAATTCTTTCTGGTTGAGTCTAGGAAGGTGGCGGGCTTCCAGGCATGGTCCATTTCCTTCAGATTTTAATATTTCTGGGAATAGAGATTTTTGGACTAATCATTGAGGATTTATTGAATTTCTGAAGTTTCTATTGTTATTTCTCCTTTATCATTTCTGATAGAAAATATTAGAGATTTTACTTTTCTATTTCTGCTTAGGTTGGCCAAAAGTTTATCGATTTTTTTAATTTTTTCAAAAAAACCAACTTTTTGTTTCATTCATCTTCTGAATGATCCTTTTGTTTTCAATGTCATTTAATTATGCCCTAATTCTTGTTATTTCTTTTTTCTTCTGGTTTGGGGGTTGGAATGTTCTTCCTTTTCCAGTTGCCTGAGGTGATCTATTAAGTTGTTGGCCTCCTCTCTTTCTGTTTTCTTGATGAAGGCTTCCAATGCTATAAATTTCCCTCTTAGGACTGCTTTCACAGTGGCCCACAGGTTTTGATAATTTGTGTCTTCATTTTCATTTAATTCCAAAAATTTGGTGATTTCCTTCTTAATCTCATCTTTGACCCAGCTATCAGTCAGCCTAAGATTATTTAGCTTCCATGACTTTTGAGTATGGAGATTCCCATTGCTGTTGAGTTCAATTTTTGTTTCATGGTGGTCTGAGAAGACACAAGGAATAATTTCTATACTTTTAAATTTGCTGAGGTTAGACTTGTGTCCTAGGATATGATCTATTTTGGAGGATGACCCATGGGTTGATGAGAAGAATGTATATTCAGTTTTATTAGGGTGAAATGTTCTTTAGAGGTCTGTAAAGTCCATTTGTTCTAGGGTCAAGTTTAAGTCTAATATTTCTTTGTTTAATTTGTTCTTGGAGGATCTATCCAAAACTGTCAAAGGAGTGTTAATATCTCCAACTATTATAGTGCAGGAAGATATCAAGTTGTTCATATCCATTAGGGTCTGCTTTATGAATTGAGGAGTATTCTGGTAGAGTGCATAAATGTTCATTATTGAAATTTCTTCATGTTGGTTGTTTCCCTTGACAAATATGTAGTGACCTTCCCTATCTTTCTTTATCTTTGTTGGTTTAAAGCCAATTGTATCTGCTACTAAAATTGCAACCCCTTCTTTTTTCTGGTTTCCATTTGCCTGTATTATACAAATCCATCCCTTCACCCTGAGTCTATTTTTATCCTTTAAGGTAAAGTGAGACTCTTATATACAGCAGATGTCCAGTTTGAGTTTATATGTCCAGTCAGCCAACCTGTGTTTCTAGAGGACAATTTAAACCATTCACATTGATTGAGAGAATTGATAAGCCTAGTTGTGTTTGGGGTGTCATGATTTTCGTATGTCCAGTGGAAATTTTTAATCCTTTCACCATTGTGGAATTTGGGTTTTGTTCAAAAAATTTCTGGGTGAGTTTACTTTGGAGGTAGAGCATTGAGCTTGTTGTTGTGGAGGATGGATCTGAGAATATCCAGGAGAACTGGTTTAGTTATGGAAAAATTCTTCAACATGTCTATGTCATTAAAGTATTTGATTCCTCTATCACAAATGAAACTCAGTTTAGCTGGATAGAGGATCCTGTGCTGGAAGTTGTTTTGTTTTAAGAGATTGATGGTTGATGACCATCTTGTTCTGGTTTGAAACATTTCAGCTGAGAGATCTGCAGTTATTCTGATATTTCTCCCTTTGTAGGTGATGCTTTTCTTATGTCTGGCTGCTTGCAGAATTTTCTCCTTCATCTTAACTTTGGCAAAGTTAATCACAATGTGTCTAGAAGATGCTTTATTTGGTTTGAATCTTGCTGGGGTTCTGAAACTGTCTGCTATCCAAAGTTTTGAATCTCATGCAATGTTTGGGAAATTCTCCTCCAAAATCTCTTGGAAGAGAGCATCTGAACCTTTAGGACCATCCTCTTCTCCTTCAGGAATTCCTATAAGATGAATTTTTGATCTTTTGGTGTGATCCCACAACTCTCTGAGGGAATGATCAGTTTTTGCTCTCCATTTGTCTACCTCATTGAGTGTTTGGGAACATTCAAAAGCTTTGTCCTCAATTTCAGAAATCTTTTTTTCTGCCTGGTCAAATCTATTAGTGAAGGATTCTACTGTATTTTGGAGCTCCTCAACTAACTTTTTCATTTCCTTGAGCTCTGTTATCTCTTTTCTCATTATGTCTATTTCTTGGGTGACTTGAGACAACTTTAGAACTACTCTTTCGTATTCAATTTCCATCTTTTCTTCCATTCTATTTATCTTATTTGCAATCCATATTCTGAATTCTGTTTCTGACATTGCTGCCATTTGTCTATGCATGGCATCTTCAGTTGTATCTCCTTTGTCATTTCTCGGAGTGGTTGATCTACTCTGGTTATTCATGTTGCCTGAGTTCTTCTGTTGAGTCTGCACCAGATTTATTTTCTACTGTTTGGTGATTAGAACTGGTAAAGTGATTGAATTGGGGTTCCCAGGTAGTAGAGATAGCCCTTTACCAAAGCTCTATGCTTTGTAATTGTGGCTTATCTCCTGCAACCTTAAAAAGCCCCCTTTCAGAGTTTTGGCTGGAGACTCTGAGGACCTACTTGGTGAGATAGTGCAGGCTTCCTCTGTTTTGATATTGGCTAAAGTCTACCCTATCCTAAGAAACCACCCTATTAGATTTAAATCTCGACTGTGAAGAGATACAAACAGCTGCCTTGCCCAGCCCCGACCCTTCAGTTCTCTTCCACTGCAGAACTTCAAAGGTCAACCTCAGAATGTCCCAGAGTAGACAGCCCCAGACACAGGTTCCAACCAAATTGTCTCTGGCAGTGCAAACTCTGCCTAAAGGAGAGGGATTCAAGGACAATTCAAAACAAAGGGATTCAAAACACAATGGAGCCAGGGATCCACACTCCCACCTGCCAGACTCAGTCCACACTATTGTCTGCTTCTCTGCTCGCAAGCCCAGCTGGAGCCAGGGGTAATGCCCCCGCCTACCAGTCTCAGTCCACACATAGCTAGCCTCTGGAGTAGTGCCTGTCAAACCAGTTGGAGTCAGGGGACCACACCCCTCTTGCCAGTCTCAGTCCACTGCCTGGCAGGCCTCTGCTTGCAGACTCTGTTGGAGTCAGGGCACTGGGCCTGCCCTCTGGTCTCAGTCCACATACAGCTAGCCTCTGCTTGCCAGACCATTTGGAGTCAGGGGACCACATCCCACCTGCCAGTCTCAGTCCACTGCCTGGCAAGCCTCTGTTTGCAGGCTCTGTTAGAGTCAGGGCACCACATTCTGCCTGCAGGTCTCAGTCCTCACCTGGTAAGCCTCTACTCACCAGCCCTGCTGGAGGCAGTAGAGTACACCATAGCCCTCAGGGCTTGGTTCACACCCAGTAAACCACTGCTTGAGGGTTCTGTTGGAATCAGGAGACCACTCCCTTGCTCTCAGGTCACAGTCCACACCTATTAAGCCTCTGCTTGCAGGCCCTGCAGGGACCAGCCTTGTCTGCCAAACTCAGTCCACACTCTCCTGCTGTGGGTGCTGTCAGAGCTGGAGTTTCTGCATCCCATCCCACCAGACACAGCCCAAACCAAGGGTCAACACCACCACTGGCCAGGCATAGTCATAACCAGGGGACTGCTCCTCCTCCCACCAAGTGTCCCTTTCTTCCTACACCCTCTTTCCTCCCTGTTAGTCACAGATTCTGTCCTGATGGTTGGCAGTCCACACTATGCCCAGGTCTCTAAGGACAAAACCAAACACTCTGTGCTCTGCAGGGGGCAGAGCTTCAGACCACCATGTGAGGGGGGAAGGGTGGACTGGGAGTTTGGACTTGTGGGGAAAAATATCTATTCAATTTTATGCCTGGTGGGGTGGTGTCTAGGTTCATAAGTGGGACCTCCCTGGAGAAAGAGACCTGGAGTTTAGCGGCTCTCTCCAGCAAGGCAAAATGAGAGGTCTTTTGATCCCTGCTCCTTTGCAGATAGCCTGTGGCAGGCTTCCTGCTTGGTGGAGAGGTCTCCCATCCTCTAATCAATAGGCTTTGTACCTGTAATTAATTTGTTTTCTTGAAGGCTCTTCCTTGGAGTTACAGCTTGCCAAACTTGTTTCTTGGCTCAGTTCTCCATCTTTGACTTTGTAGAGTCTGATTCCATCCAGTTTTTCTTCCTTTGCTCAGGAGCCTCTGAGGAGGTTAACAGTTGGCCATCTTCCAGAGATGAGTCTCTTGAGTTAGCTTTCATAACTGTCCTTTGATTTTATCATTCATTCTTTTTAACCTTCCTAGAGGATTGGGGTCTCCAAGAGCAGTAATTGAGAGTGGGTCATGGAGTAGATGATATTTTATGCCCAGGGCTTTAGATATTGCCTGTGTAACAGCTGCTTTGAAGGCTGGCCCATTATCACTTTGCAAACTCTGAGGCAGTCCAAACCCAATGATAAGCCTTTACAAGTTCCTGGGCCTTTTCCATCGTGCAAGGGACCACTTCAACCCAATTAGTAAAAGTATCCACAAATAACAGCAAATATTGTATACCATGTACCTTAGGGAGATGATGAAATCCATTTGCCAATCTTCACCTTGATATCCTTGTTTTTGTACACCTGGGGGAGCAAGATGGTGATTTGAAGGATTGTTTCCTGACATACATCACAAGTCCCTGTGATCTGTTTTATGGTTCTAAATAGCTGTTTTTCTGTTAAAGAGAGCTTTAGCCATTCAATAGGTACTTTCAGTGCCAAAAGGAAAAGACTGATGTAAAGTTTAAAGTATTTTCTATTGATTTGCAGCAGGTAATAGCATAAGTCCACTTCTATTTTGTAGCCAGCAGACGGAAGTAGTCAATAGTCCCTTTGGGGGTGTATATTGAGGTGCATGATTCTCAAGTGATCCCTCCCAAATGAGGGGTGCCACAGTGGAATTTTTTCCTTCTCTGCTGCCATTTTATCTCTTCATCAGTAAGTTGGTTACCTTCAGAAATATCATCTAAGGTTTTTTGGTGTCCCATACAATGAATAACTACTACTACTTGGGGAACATGAACAGCTTGTAACATGCTGTCTATTTCATGATGATAGTTTATGAGGGAGCCATTGGAAGTTAGGTATTGTTTAACTTCCAAATGGCAGCATGGGCATGTAAAATGAGGAAGGCATATTTTGAGTCAGTGTATATACTGACACATTTTTTTCTGCCAATTTCTAAAGTCCAGGTTAAGGCTATTAGCTCAGCTAATTGCAAACTGGTTCCTGAAGGGAGAGACCCACTCTCAATTACAGTATACTGAGTATCTACAGTATAGCCTGCTTTGCGAGTTCCTTGTTCTATGAAAGAACTTCCATGTGTATATAAAATCATGACTGGATTAGGTATTATTGTTGATTGGGATAGATGGTGGGCTTTTTTAACTTAATTTTGACTGGATGAGTATATCTTGCTCTTCCCACCTGTCTCATGGTAGCCCATACTTCTGGCCAATTTCTGTCTCTAAGGGAAGGTATAGAATAGGTTCTTGTCCCATATTCATATAAATGGTTTTTCCTGCTTTAGTTAGTATGTCCCTCCCCAAAAAAGGGAGCAGGATTTTCAGGCATGATTCGGAAGGCATGACAGAACAGCTAGTCATCCCAATTGCAGCTTTTTTTTTTTTTTTTTTTGAGACAGAGCCTCAAGCTGTCCCCCTGGGTAGAGTGCCGTGGCATTACAGCTCATAG
>NW_003852410.1:6028852-6034663 GCF_000181295.1 Otolemur garnettii
ATAATTTGGAGTACCTTATGGTAGTTATCATTCACCATTGGAGAGTCGATACTAAGGCCAGGCCTGGGTGCACAAGAAAACCATACATTCTTTTTTCAGCATCTGGGGATCAAACATGTCCCAACATAGCCCAGTGGGGTGTTCCGGCAGCATAGGCTGAAAAATCAGGTATCCAGGAGCCTGGTCCCACCTGATGACAGTTCTCTTGGCAAGAGAACATGTTACCTGGGTGTTCTCTTAGTGGGAAAGAATAAACATCCAGCATCTTAATCAATCCCACTTTGTATTCCTGGGTTGTCAAAGCATCCTCTGACCAACCCAAGAAGCCTTCCAGCCAAACAAAATGAAGCGTTCTCCCAATGCTTGGGGAAGAATCCCTGAGAAGAGTGGCCTCCTCAGCCCCTACGCTTGTCTGGATTTAGCCACAAGTACCAGTGTAGCACTTTGTATCAGCTGGCTCTCCTGTGCTTATTACTTGCCGGCAGCACAGCTCTGAGAAATCAGCTATCAGGGAGCCTGGTCCCACCTGATGCAATTTCTGCCCCTTTCTGCACTTGCCCCAGAGTATCAATCAAAGTGGGGATGAGCCCTTCCCTGGAGAAACCAGCTTTGTGGTTCTTGCACATTTAATCTTTTAAAACTTCTACAAGCTTTTGCCAAACCCCAAGTAACAAAGGAAAACAGGCTTTCTATCATGAGCAGGTCTTAAATGCTATACTTTCCAACCTCCCTTTCTTTCCCTAAAGTTAACAAAGCAGGGTTGAGAGACATTTTGAAACTTATGCATTAGAATTAGTTACAACCATCCAAAGTTATTTTTGTTTGTTTGTTTTTTGAGACAAGAGTCTCAAGCTGTCACCCTGGGTAGAGTTCAGTGGTGTCACAGTTCACAGCAACCTCAAACTCCTGGGCCCAGGTGATTCTCTTGCCTTAGCCACCCAAGCAGCTGGGACTACAGGTGCATGCCACAATGCCCAGCTAATTTTTAACCCAGGCTATAGTTGAACAAGCCAACTCTGGTGTATGTGGCTGGCACCCTAGCTGGCTGAGTTTCCTTGGCCATTCTTGTCTTGGGGAGTTGCCCTGAGCTTCCCTTCACAGGCCTCTGGTTGCCCAGAGAAGCTGTGTAGGGGAGTCATTTTGCCCTTTGGTGAGGAACTTTAACTTTTTTTCTCCAACACACAAAAAGCCAATATAATTTAATTGTGAAATGAAAAGCAATAAAAAGGACCTTACAACACACCTACAACATTTGAAGCACACTTAAAACATCCCAAAAATACCAAAATAAGCCAGTACAAACCTAGCTAAAATACATAATGCAATCCTTTACCAACATTCAAACAAAGCTGGCAAACTGCAAGGAGAGAGAGAAAAGCAGCAGGGTCTATAGAGATAAGTGGAAAAAGTGTGTGACCATGGAAGAAAAGAGAAGATAGTAGAAAAGCTGGGAGAGCACCTTTTCCAGATGGCCCTCCAGTGTCCTGGGGTCAGAACCATTGCTGGGAACCCCAGGACCTCTTGGTGCTAGTTCTTTGTTTGGCTCTCAACCAGACAAAAGGAGTGAATACAGAACAGTTGCAAAACCCTTCTAACATTGCTTTGGCTCCTTTCTGGAACCAAAGAGAATTAGAAAGTTTGTTCCCCAGCAGCCTTTTTCCTGAGATCTGGAGGTCAACACCCACACTATGCACATTTACCAGCTGATGGGCATCAAATTTATTAGTCTCCATTATTATAACTATAGAGAAAATCAGGATAGAGGTAAGTGGTCCCGTTGCTTACCACAGATTTTCTATCCTGGATGGGGCCCTAAAATATGATATCAGAATTTTGTCTTCAGTAGGTCCACAGATCAGTGGTAAGACAAGATTTATTTTACAGAAAAGAGTACAGAGAAACAACACCAAATCTCCTGGCAGAGAGAAAAACCCAAATCGGAAGAAAGCCTTCTCTCCCTCTGGGTTCTTTGTCCCGGGGTGTGTATATGGTTGCATGGGTCCTCTGTAGTTACATTTGGCCAGGACTGGGTAACAGACAAATGGAAACAATCCCTTTGGTTCCCAAGCCTAGGAAACCAACATGAAATTGACCAGGCCTAGGAAACTTACATGAAAGGAACTGGGAGTTCCCTGTTCAGCTGCACTTGCAAGGGGAGGGAGGCACTAAGGCGCTGGTATCTCCCCGTAGTTGTCTGGCCAGCCACTCTGGCTACTGGAGCCTCCTGCTCCCAGCCCGCTGGTTCCTCTGCTGGCTGCGGCCACACCAACACTGCCAGGGTGGAAGGGACAGGTCCACCCCTCAGCTCCACCAAGCTGGCTGGGGTGCCTCCCACCCTGTATCAATGGGAGAGTGAGGGAGGCTATGTGGAAGGCTTCCAAGCTGTCTGTGGTCTAAAGGGGGAGAGTGGTCCACAAGGCAGAGACCAGCTGCTGTGAGAAGCAGGTCTTCCAGGCATGTTCTCACTGCCTCCACTTCCATGAATCAGCATTTTGTAGCAGTATGGCAGCTTCTTGTTCCAGTTTGAGTACACACTAGCCTGTCCTATTAGCATAGGTCAAGCTAAGACCAACATGTTATGTGATAGAAGCCACTGGGCTCAGGCAAGGCAACCTTGTTAGCAGGGTCAAAGCCGAGGATAGTACTTCCAAATGGGATAATCAAGGGAGGTTTGGAAACAAAGGAACCAGGGCTTCTGTAGGAGATAAGCTCCCCTTGCTCAGACATGGCAGTTTGCTTCAATGTGCTCCTCCAGGAGATTGGTCTGAGAAACATCCCTTTGAAGATCGAGCTTGTGTACCTGCCTATAGATATGCAGGAATATGCAGAAAAGTCTCTCTCTAGGAGGTGTGAAGAATCAGCCGGGGTTGCAGCTGGGGGTGAACAGACCGGTCTTCGAGCATTGGGTTCTATTCTCTGCCTCCTCATTCATTAACATTATAAGCTCTAGTTCCATTTGGGCTAAAAGGAACAGACAGCCAGTCTCTCTTATGTTTTTACTCTAAACAAAATCAATTGTATATGTGTTCCTCAGCATTCACACTAAATTGTAATCTTAAATGGTAGCTTCCTAATGTAACTTCACTTCTTTGTATGTGTGTTAAATTCTTACTGAATGTTGGAAAGTATATAAGATAATCAGTAAAGTTTAGCCGGGCCACCAACCAGAGTGAGTCCCGGTCTCCCTTAAATTATCATTCCGTCTGCAGTTCTTTCTCCTGCGTCTCTGATCAGAAGCTCCAAAGAACACACCATCAGGCTTGCTCCTGTTTTTATTTGTATCCCCATAAGCAGAGATTCAGACAAAGGTTTGAGGGCAGGTAGTCTGGCAGATGAACAAAGAAATCTGGGGTAAAGAGGGGAAAATGGCATAAGAACAACTAATATAAGGTGCACTGCTGAGGTCTGCCTAAGCAGTGGAGACTCAGTTCGGCCCTAGACCCTGAGAAAACTCAGGAATGTCCCCTGAAGGACCAGAGTCTGAAGCATTTATCCACTGGCTCTTCTCTCATTGATTGAGAACATCTCTTAGGAAGTTAAATCGAATCATATTCCAGGCCAGGATAGTCTCCTGTGCCAGAGAAAGTCAATGCCTGAGGTGACATATTGTCAGTGGCAAGTGAGTCCCAGCCTGCATGAACCTGCCCATCTCAGCTCAGACCAACTCTGTGGCCACAGAGTTGAAATGGGAGGAAGAGGCAGCACAGGCATTTGCTATAGCTGTGCGGGGAAATTGCAAAGTGACTCCAACTTCAGCACCTCATTTGATTCTTCTCATGTTAAACACTCTCCATCTCCCCAGGTCCCACCAGCATAAAATCCTACTAGGATATTGCATGGAACACTTCAGTTAGGTGTGATTTCCCACCTTGACCCTGAAAGCATTTGCCCCCAAAATGCAGCATCCAAAATTCAGCTGGAGTCTCATCAGATAAGAACTCAGGACAAGGCTTCCTTTCCCCAGGTATGCTTTTCTGTGTGTTTTGAAGATCAGTTGGTTGTAGGTAGATGGTTTTACATCTGGGTACCCTATTCTGTTCCACTGGTCTGGGTCTCTATTTTTGTATCAGTACCATGCTGTTTTGGAAACTGTAGACTTGTAAAAGGATATAAAGTCGGTACTACTGTTAGGTCCCTCTGGGGCTAGTCTCAGCCTACAAGATGTATTTTTCTTATGGTAGGTGTGCTTTTGCTCTGCAATAAATGAAAGCGATTTTGATGACTTAGTATTTGTCATCACTCCATCATCAGCTAGGCTCGACTCATTCTTGGCACTGGGAGACAAAAAGCAGGGGACATCCAACTTCCGAGGGACTTAACATCATGGTGCTCAAACCTGGGGTTTCCTACTCATTTTAGGGACCACGTCTAGCTCAAGGAAGGAAAGACAACAGAGGGATGTGTGTTTGTTTCTGTTTGTTGAAGGAGGCTTAGCAGCCTTGTCTTTATGGTGTCTTGATTCCTGTTTCCCTGTGTTTGATCCCTAAACTGGCAGAACCTCTGTCTCTTTCCTCCCTCCCCTACCTGCGCAAAGTGGAAGGTAAATTACAAACCTCTGTGCATTCCGCAGCATCTCTTTAAGTTCCACTCACTGTCTCTGGTGCTTCCCAGCTGGCTTACCCCATAACTGCAAAAGTTGTCCTCTGCATATTGCAACATTTGTGGCACTGTGTTGGATCTTTCCTGGGCAAGCCTGTGTGTTTATTTCCAGCCACACTAATTCTGACTTGGCTGGGTTTGGCCATTATGGATTTGTTAACTTGGAGGGGGTAAGGGAGTTGACTTAGAACTTCCCCACATCTGGCTCAGGCATCTTAGAGAGACTCACCTGTGCTACTGTTACAAAAAGGAGAGAAGATCACAGAGGAAAGTTCAAGTGTTACACTAATCAGTCAGAAAACACAGCAGGACAAGTGGGCACCTTGGGGACTACAGCCAGGTCACTCTCTGACTCCCATCAGTGTGGGGAGGCCATGCACAGTGCTTGTGTCGTTGCCCTGCACATAGCCCAGAGACACCTGTGTTCCTGTTGGGGTAACCTTGGAAGTTCCCTCATGGCCCCTTTCCATTGAGTGTTGGTCATGAACTCCAAATACTACTGTGCTCCAGGCTGCCTGCACCAGGGGTGCAGAGCCCCAGCTATGCAGGAAGGACCCCAAACAGCAAAATACCCAGGACCCAGGTTTCTGGAGTGAGATGACTAAGAAGACTCTCACCCCGCCACCCACAACCATGGAAGAAAAGGCAGAGAAGGGCAGTGAGGGGACAGGTGCCCAGGAGTCACAGTCTGGGCTCAATGGTTGTTCCACCTGGTGGGAGGGGGGCTGTCCAGGCCTTGCTTCTGCTCACTCCACTATGGCTAGGAGGCCTCAGCAGGCCACAGGCTGCTTGTCTGGCTCCCCACCCAGCTGGGAATCCACTGATGGCCGACCTCCCACACCGTGTTTCAGGACCCTGGGAGTTCTTGCTCTCCAAGGAGACATTTGAAGTGGACTCTCAGGTCTTTTGAAATGTACCCTACATTCTTCTTAACCTGGTCACCCTGATGTGCAACAGAGGTCAGCGTTCTTCATCTTGCCTGAAACTTTGTTCCCTGCCACCAACACCCCCTCCATCCCTCCCTGTGATGCCCATCCCCTGTGTCACAAACTTTCTATGAGGTCAGCTTTTCAGAGGCAACACATCAGTGACAGCATGCTGTGTCTGCCTGCAGGGATGGGAGTGTTAGCTTTCCACATAAACCTGAACTTCACGTTGTTCCCCATACATGTACACACAGTAAACCATACAATTTCAATCTCTTTATTGAAA
>NW_003852410.1:6034779-6035788 GCF_000181295.1 Otolemur garnettii
CCACCTTGCGGTGCTTCTTTTGGGCCAGCGGGAGGCAGAACACTCTGAGGAAGAAGTTCCTAATCCTCCTACCACACCCCCGCCGGCCCTGGCCTACTTCACTGGGTTCGTCGTCCTCCACTACCTGCCCAGCTGGAAGGGAGTGGTCTTTTCTGGGACTTCCCTCAGGTCCTGTGTCTCCTCCTGGGCCTCCCCTAAGGGAGCTGGTACTGGAGGGTGAGGACACAGGGCCAGGCTGGGGGGCACAAGTGGGAGTGGGAATTGGTGAGGTGAAGGTCCCTTGTGGGGTGTTGGTCTCTGGTAGGTTGTCCCCCTCCAGTGGGGTGGCAGCATCTGTTTGGGTGGTGGCCTCCGTTTGGGTGGCAGCATCTGTTTGGGTGGCAGCCTTCGTTTGGGTGGCAGCCACCGGTGGGGTGTCCTTCTCCATTGGGGTGTTCCCCTGTGGTGGGGTGGCGGCCTCCAGTGGGGTAGCAGCCTCTGGTGCGGTGGCAGCCTCCAGTGGGGTGGGAGCCTGAAGTGGGGTGGCGGTCTCCAGTGGGCTGGCAGCGTCCAGTGGGGTGGCATCCTGAAGTGGGGTGGTGACCTCCAGTAGGGTAGCAGCCTCCAGTGGGGTGTCAGTCTCCAGTGGGGTGTAGGTCTCTGGTGGGGTGGCAGCCTCCAATGGCATGGTAGCCTCCAGTGCGGTGGCAGCCTGAAGTGGGGTGGCAACCTCCAGTAGGGTGGCAGCATCCAGTGGGGTGTTGGCCTCCAGTGGGGTGGCGGCCTCTGGTGGGATGTCTGTTCCTGCCGTGCGTGGCCTCACGTAGTGCTGCCCAGACTGGATCCAGGGGTCTTCCATCATCTGGCGGAGGGTGGGTCTCTGGCTGGGGTCAAGGGTTAGGATCTTTTGGATCAAGGATTTTAATGTGGGGGTAAGGAAAGCAGGTGTTCTATAGGTGCCTCTTAAGATCGATCTTTCCAGTTCATTGAGGTCCTTTCCTATAAATGGGAAGCACCTGGTTGCCATTGA
>NW_003852410.1:6047728-6070145 GCF_000181295.1 Otolemur garnettii
CAAAGAGGCTTGGTCCTTTGTAAGAGCTGTAGCACATCTATCCTGCTCTACAAAGAGGCTTGGCTCTTTGTAAGAGTTGTTTTCATAAGAGTTGCAACACTTGCATCCTGCCCTGCAAGGAGGTTTGGTTCTTTGAGCTGTAAATAAAACCTCACTGTTCATTCTATGGTCCATCGATTCATTCATCGAATCGTTGAGACCAAGAGCCTGGAAATCCAGTATTAGAAATCCGGTATCACAATAATGCACTAAAAATTGTGGGATACGCACTGTCCTTACCAGGAACTAATGCTGCGACTGAACACGTTTTTTCTACAATAAATAAAATGTGGACATCAGAAAAATCACAATTAAGTGTTGAGACTTTGAAAGCCATTTTATGTGTGAAATATAATTTAACAAATTCTTGTAAAAAATTTCATGACCTTTTAACGACAGCAATCTACTAAAAAAAAATTCACTCAAATGAGAAATATGCCAAAGAATAAAATAATGCTATACATAATTTTTTAATGTATTATATTTGTAAATTGTACCTATGTTGAAATTAAAAATATATATATTACAATACTACTTTGGCATTCTATGAAAATTTTTTGTTGCTCCATACAGACCAAATTTTTAATTAAGAACCCACCCCCCACTCCTCGGTCAATGGCGTCCCACTTTACCAATGTTAAAATCTGGTCACCTTACCTAACCTGTCAGTCACCTCATAGTCAGTACGCAATAGCCAGTCCTGCCTGGGAAAGGACCGCAACTAGACAGCTTAACTGCGCATGAAGAGTTCCTGTGCAGACTTCACTTCTCTTCCTCACACACGGAGAGGGCCTGCCTCACTCTGGCCAGGTGTTTTCACAAGGGCTTGTGCTTTTCTTCTATAATAAATGTATATTGACAGTGATTACTTTGTATTTGTGATCACGCCATCGTCACCTGGGCGCCAGGGCTCATTCTTGGCACTGGAAGACAAGATCCGGGGAACATCCCCCTGCAGAGGGACCTGACAGTTGCTGAAACCAGAACACAGAAACCAAGAACCCCATGGAAGCCATTATTTAGGAGGGAAAAAGCAGGGAAGAAGAGCAGGGCATAATTCTGTGTGTTAATGATACAGGGTTCTCCCATTCACGGTGGGAGGAGGACTCCAGTTTTCCTAGGCCTAGATAATTTCCTGAAGGGAAAGCCCTGACCTGCCCTGAGCTGGAGGGACCACATTCATTCATTTGTGAATAATACTCATCAACATTGTGATTTCTTGGTGTAAAGAGTATTTTTAGTGAAAAGGCCATTTTTTATGAGAAAGCACTGGCCTCTCCTCTAGAAAACCTGAATAATCTGATTTAGAATCAGAAAAGGGGGTTGGGGCGCTGCTGCTCAGCCGCTAGGGTCCTCGCAACTGTCTGCTGGCGGCGCGAGCCTCCAACCTGGCACTTTCCCGGGCGGCGCGGCCACAGGGAGCGGAGTGTAGCGTGAGGCGGGCTCCATGGAGAACGGCGGGCGCCCGGGCAGAGGCGGCATTTCCAGCTCGGCTCCCGAGCTCCAGTGCCCAGCGCTCGCTCCCGCACCGCGTCCGAGCAGCCGCTGGGTCCGGGACTGACGGACCGACCGGCCTCGCTGCGCCCCCGACGCCGCTGCCTCGCAGACCAGCGCGCGACTTCCCTGCGCCCCACTCCTCGGCGGGGTGGCGGCGGTCGGGGCAGCAAGCGCTGGCCTCTATGCTGAAGTTCAAGCCCAACCAGACGCGGACATGACCGCCAGGGCCTCAGGAAGCGGGCGGCGTGCCTGTGCTTCCGGAGCGAGCAGGACGATGAGTGCTGTTAGGGAGCAGCAGTCGGGATCCAGACCGGGGCATTGTCCCAGGAGGAGGAATGGAGCCCGAGGAGGAGCCCGGGGGGCTGCCAGGAGGGGAGGCTGGAGTTAAAGGAAAATTAGGCAGACCCCTGGGCATATTTGAGCAGAACCAAGACTGAAAGCACAGAACATAGGTTTATGTTCTTACAGTCACTGAAATATTAGAAGATTGGGAAGATTCTGTTAATATTGGAAGGAAGAGAGAGTGGTTCAAAGTAGAAGATGCAAAGTTCTCCAGTGTCATAAACCTGTACACGCAGAGTATCTGGAAAAGCTAAAGCTGGGTTGTTCCCCAACCAATGGGGATTCCGTGGTCCCTTCTCTTCCAGATAATAATGCCTCGTTTGTAACTGCTGCACGGACTCTGGGTTGCCATCTAGTATAAGATAGAAAGAATTGGGAAGACCTCTGCCTCCATGGGCAGTGTCATGAGGGGAGGCTTCTTTGTCTTCTTTGGTGAACAGCTGAATGATGCTTGCAAACTGTCTGAATTTGCCATGCAAGGTTTTCAAACAATTTGCATGTTTTTCAGATGCTTTCAAATCTTCTTTAAAAAAAAAAAAAAAGTAGTGTAAAATATTTTAATAAGCCAAAGCCATGTGGAATTTTTTTTTAGATGCCTTAACTGTGCCCCACTCCCCATGTTATTTTGGGGGTTTTTTCACAGCATTGTGTCAGTTTTTTGTCCATTTAACATCAGTACGGTTTATTTTGTTGCATCAAATTATTTTAGGGTATGTTTTCCCCCCAAAATTTTCTCATTCACAGCATTAACATACTCAATAAATCCTTCTGTGGTGGGAATTAATGAAAAATTTTCTTGATATTAAAGGAATCAGATGTCCATCCCCAAAATTGATTTATAGGATCACAATTTTAATTTATCAATTGCAGATTAGGGCTCTTTCTGTATGAACCGATAACTATTTTGACAAAGGATTTAATTTGCTTTTTTCAGGGATTCATTAACTCGTTTGTCTGAATTTTCACAAGTAGTGTTCTGTCACTAGCTACTTGACAATGGCTACTGCCCTTATAACTCAATAGAGTTGGTAAATTTGGGGAAAATATTAGTAAGATGCATGTAGTAAAATACACTTTACCATGAAAATTATATTCACAGAATTTGATTGAGCTTGCTAAGTTGCTGGGTCCCATTAACTATAATCTCTCAACACAGAATAACTCAGAACTATATTTCCCTCAATATAATTGCTCTTACAACGTATTTGCAGTTTTTTAAATCTAGTGTGACACCTCTTCAGTTACACTTTTATATTTACCAGTAACCACAGGAGTAGAATCTAACCTTAAATGCCAGTCTGTCATGACTGCCACACAGTTGGGTAAAATGGCCTTCTTGCTGTTCAGCTGTCACAGACTTGAGATTGTTAGGGCACCTTCAATTGTCTTATCTCTCTTAGGTTGTCAGTAGGTACTATTTATCATATAACTAATTTGGGGGCATTGGAACATAACCTGATCTAGGAATTACTTTGTCTTATACCTGTCTTTATACTCACTTAAAAATCAAGAATCCCATCGAAAACACATAGGTACCTTGTCTGAAATTTCTGCACTTCCCCGTCCAGGTCAGAGTGAAGTGGGAGGAAAAACCCTTGACTAAGAGGTGAAGTGGGGGAGAGTGAAGGATCATTTTTTTATGCAGCCTTTAGCTTTTTGTAAATAATTATCACTAGTGACTATAAAGTAAAAAATAAGTATAATTAAAACATTTGTTCTACCAATTGTTAATCTTTCAAAATAAAATTGCTGCTAAAAATACAGTGCTGTTACACTTAAGGAAAATTGGTGCCATTTTGAAAATGAAATCTTGTGCCATAAATGCAGCTGAGCTAAATAAAAATCGTTCCCAAATTAATGCTGTCCAAGGAATGAGTAAATAGAAAAACTTTTAACCAATGACATTTCATTCTAAATTATGTAGTGTGATCAAACATAATCATCCAGAATTTTTATATTTTTCTTGTACAGAGATTATATATTCTGGGTGTTTTCTAAAAAGGAAATATTTCCAGTCCCATAAATTGACACTTTCTATATTTAATGGACTAAGATTTTTCTGTCAGTAATCTCTGAAATTTCTTTAAATTATATGTTTAACCCAGCAGAGAAACTGGATTGTTTTATATATAAGATTGCTTCCACCTGTAATGCTGTCACAAGTACTGGGGGGGAGAGGTTATCTTGAACATGATATTCTTAGAGGTAATAATGCATGAACTTATTTTATAAAATCTTGTACTATGTATTTGACGTGTAAAATATGTACAGTATTAATGTCAACCATCTCTTAAAAGTTAGCCTATAAATATTGTTGTATAATTTTCTTTGGTCAGGATTTGGACTGAGTAGTGCCACTGGGTCAGGTTTTCATTCAGTCCCATTTAGCAAACAAACTATCTTTAGTCTATGCAACTAGCAAAAATTTGTATAATGCCAACAGAAAACAGTTTTTACACTTTACACTATTCTTCTGGAACCCAGTCTAGCAAAATTAGGAAAGGCCCTAAAGAGATTCCCATAAAGAGATAAAGCCAATATCAGGTGAAATATTTGAATGTACTAAAGATAACAAATAGCATCTACTATCTCAACCCTCCAAAGTTTGCAGAGTGTTGGGACTGTCCATGTGTGATTTTTGTGTGTGCGTGTGAGGTAGTTGACTAAAATTGAGCAGCTAAATCTTTCGGGTCCATGTGCCTCCTAAATAAAAAAGAAAATAAGCAGTTATTGTGAATTGACTTGCAGACAAAGTAGAAATTGTCTTGTATGGTTTGTCTTGTAAGCAGATGACATTTTCCAACCAGGCACATGACATCCAATTTTGTCAATAACACAATTGTATAAAGCAGCAGAACCTAAGGAGAAAAATGATTGTTGTACACACTGAATTGCTTTGCATGGTCTCATTTGAGATAATTTTTTTTATATTTGGAAATATCAAATAAAAAAATGAAATAAATGAAAAAAAAGAATCAGGAAAGGGGCTGTTAGACTCCTTATCACATAGGCCCCTCCCTAAGATCATTTGAAGCAGAAGACCTGTCTCTCAGGTTAATCTGCAAATCAATCTGTTTCCATCCATCAACACACATTCCCCCTAGCAACCAAATGGTGCAGGTATACTTTCCCCACTCCCCCCTCCCTCCTATAGGGCATCTTTAAAAGCCACTGACCATCACTGAGACACTGGGAAACCATTCTTGTGATTCTCCCCATGCACATGGTATTTGGAAATAATCCTTTCTCTTATTAATCTACTATAACTGTGAGTTGATCTTTTCAGGAGACCAACCTAGGGGAAAAGGGCAAGTTTCCTTGAGATTCCCTTTCAATTGAAAACATGTTTCCATTTGCCAAACCCTGGCAGAGAGTACATCTCAAGGCCTAATACCCCGTAGACCAGTGGTTCTCAACCTTCCTTATGCCTTAACCCTTTAATATAGTTCCTCATATTGTGGTGACCCTCCCCAATAACAAAATTATTTTTGTTGCTACTTCATAACTGTAATTTTGCTACTGTTATGAGTCATAACATAAATATCTGATATGCAGGATGGTCTTAGGAGACCCGTGTGGAAAGGTTGTTCAACCCCCCAAAGGGGTCACAACTCACAGGTTGAGAACCACTGCCCTAGACAAAGAGCCCACGTAGAGTCTTCCCATTTGGGTCTTTTGTTCTGCCAGAAGCTCTAGTGCTTTTTAGTCCTTCTGTCCAGACCTCTGGTGCTTTGAATTCTTTCTGTATTCCTTTCTATCTAATAAAATCCTATCTTACCACTGATCTGTGGTCCATGGGGTCATTCTTCAAATCCCCAAGACCAAGGACCTACTGAAGAAAGAAATTCCAGTTACATATTTTGGGTGCATCATCTGGGATTGAAGATCTGTGGTAAGCAGGATTGAAGATCTTTCATAAGCAATGGGACCACTTAACTCTATCCTGTTTTTCTCTATAATCATAATAACGGAGATTAATAATTCGGATATTCCCTAAAAGCACATAGTGCGACCTTTGACCTCCAGGTGATAGGTGAGAGGCTATTTGGAAAAAACTTTCTAATTCCCCTTGGCTCCAAAAGAAAGGAGTTGAAAGGAATGTTAGAAGGTTTCTGAACCCATTCTCTATTCACTCCTTTTCTCTGGCTGAGAGCTGAGAAAACAGAAGTAGTACCTAGAGGTCCTGGGGTACCTAGCAATGGTTCTCACCCCAGGGCACTGGAAGGGCCTTCAGAAAAAAAACGTGCTCTCCCAGCTCTTTTACTATCTTGCTCTTGGCTTCCATGGTCCCAACTTCTTCTATTTGTCTCTGCAGACCCCTGCTGCTTTCTCTCTCTCTCTCTCTCCTTGTGGTTTGTGTGATTTGTTTTAATGTGGATAAAAGATTGCTTTAGATGTTTAGTTTTTACTGGCTCTTTCTGGTATTTTTCAGATGTGGTAAGTGTGACTCAGGTGTTGCAGGTGTGTTGTAAGGTCCTTTTCATTGCCTTTCACTGCAAAATTAAGTTCAATTGGCTTTTTGCGTGTTTAAGAAAAAAAACTGAACTATGTTCGTGGTTAGAGGCCAAGAAGTTGGCTCTAAAGAAAGAGCAAAATGACTCTCCTAACCATCTTGGAACCCCCACCCCCAACCAGGCAAAAATGTCCCTAAACCCTAGGCTACAGTTCAGTCTCTTCTTTAAAAGAAAACAGGAAAGAAAGAAAACCTTTAAAAATGAAGAAAGGCAAAGAAAATGACCCTGAGTATTTAGTTTTTTTCTAATCTATTAGTGTAAATGGAATTCATTCCAGTTTCTATAAGACTAGTTGTAACAAATTCTAATTTAAAGAAAAAAAAATTTTTTTTTTTGAGAGACAGAGTCTCACTTTATTGCTCTCAGTTTTGTGCCATGGTGTTACAGCTCACAACCACCTCCAACTTCTGGGCTTAGGCTTCTCTCTTGCCTCAGCCTCCCAAGTAGCTGGGACCACAGGTGCTTGCCACAACACCTGGCTATTTTTGTTGTTGTTGTTGTAGTTTGGCTGGGCCGGATTCGAACCCACCACCCTTGGTATATGGGGTCAGCGCCCCACCCACTGAGCCACAGGCACCAACCACTAATGCAAAAATTTTAAAGTATCCCTCAACCCTGATTTGTTGATGAGTTTAATTATTGTTGCCTTGCTAATTTGGGGGGAAGAAAGGATTGTGGAAAACATGATATTTAAGACCTACTTATGATGGAAAGCCTATTTTCCTTTGTTACTAGGAATTTAGAAAAAGCCTGTAAAAATTATCATGTGCTAGCACCATTTTCTCCACAGTGGGGTTCATCTCCACTTTGATTGACAGGTATATACTCAATGGCAGGCACAGAAAGGAGCAGAACTTGCGTCTCTGTCAGGTGGGACCAGACTTGTGGATGCCTGATTTCTCAGGCTGTGCTGCCAGCAAGTCATTAGCACAGGAGACCCTGTAGGTACCAAGTGCTATACTGGTAATTATGGCTAAATCCAGACAAGCATAGGGACTGGGGAGGCCACTCTCCGCAGGGATTCTTTCCCAAGCTTTGGAAGGATGCTTCCTTTTGTTTGGCTGGAAGGCTTCCTGAATTGGTCAAAGAACACATTGACAACCCAGGAACACAAGAGTGGGATTGATTAAGATGCTGGACGTTTGTGCTTTCCCATAGATGGGTAATGTTCTCTCTAAGACAGTGGTTCTCAACCTTCCTAATGCCGCGGACCTTTAATACGGTTCCTGTGGGTCATGGCCCACAGGTTGAGAACCACTACAAGAGAACACAGATAACATGTTCTCTCACCAAGAGAACTCTCATCAGGTGGGTTGACTATGGCTCCCGGGTGGTCTGTGCTGCCAGAAAACCCCACTAGGCTGTATCGTGAAGCACCGGGACATGTTTGATCCCCAGAAGTTGATAAAAGAATGCATGGTTTTCTTCTGCACCCAGGTTGGCCTCAGGATCAACTCTCCAATGGTGAATGATGGCCACCAGAGGGTACCCTAAATTATGACACCATTTTTCAGTTAGATCTTTTTTTATAAACAAGAAAAGAAGTAGTCTAAAGTGTCCTATATGCAAGCTTTGTTTTTTTTTCCTCAGAGACAAACCCCAACTGTATAGAACTCATCAGTTTGATCCTGCTCTCCTAGATGCAATAACTTCCCCCAAATGGCCAGGGATTCCAGAGAGAGAAGCTGTCCCCGTCTAGTTCAAACCCATGATCTACTTCTTCACCTTCCTCTGTTTCACGGTTTCTTCTGGTCCTGTTGTGGCCCCCAGAAAGCAGCTATAACCTTCTTTGTGTCTCTGAGTCAAAACCACAGGTGGTAAAAGGGGAAATGCATGAGGATTCACTCCATTTTCTCTAGCAGATTTAAAACAAAGTAAGACTGATTAGGAAAATGTTCTGATGACCCAGATAGGTACACAGATCTATGTCCAAGGGTTAGGACAAAGCTTTGACCTCTCTTGGAGAGATGTAATGCTCCCACTACATCAAATTTTAACTTTGAATGAGAAAAATGAAGGCTTGGATGAGACTACAAGGTGGAGGGATTTGTGGTTCATGTCCAATACTGATACCAGCATGTCCTCTGAGGAAAGGGACAAATACCCCATGGGAAGGCAGGCAGTTCCCTTGGAGGATCCTGAATGGGACCCTGAGAAACAAGGTGACTGCTGGTGTAAACATTTCTAACATGTATCCTGGAAGGTTTATGTCAATCCAAGGAAAAACCTGTGAATTATTCTCAGTTATCTACTATTTACCAGAAATAGAATGAAAGTCCCTCAGCTTTTCCTGAGGAGCTTAGGGAGGAGATAAGAAAATACACTTAGTTGACACCCAACTCCTGAGAGGGCCAAATTGTTTTAAAAGGTAAATTTATTATTCAAGCTACCGAGACATTAGAAAATAACTCCAGAAATTGGCCGTAGTCCCCAATCACAACCTGGAGAATCTTCTTAAAATAGCCAGAGTGGTCTTATAATCAAGATCAGGAGAAAGAGGAGAAAAAAGAAAGAAGAGATAAAAAAAAAAAAGAAAGAGAGAGACTGACAACTCTAGTAATGGCACTCTGACAAAAGGCCACCATCCAGGGGTAGAGGGAAGCCAGAAGAGCCAAGAACAAGTGCTTCCAACATGGTCACATTTGCCACTTCAAGAGAGATTTTTTTCCCCAGCAGCACCACTTATCAGGCAAGCCACCCAGCCCCTGTCCAGAACACAAAGGTGACCACTGTCAAAGGCCTCATGGCACAGTGATCCCATCAGCGCCCAACCTGGACTTGAGGGTGCGCAGGGCAGATTCTTATGGCTCCAGCTTGTGTAATCATCCCTCAAGAGCCCCAGGTCTGCCTCATAGTAGAAGGCCAGAAGACAGAATTTCTTCTGGACATTACAGCAACCTTTTCTATGCTTTTCTCTAACCCTGATCTTCTATCCCCCAAATCTGTAACTATACAAGGGATGTCTGCAAAGCTGGTTACCAAATTTTCTCAGCCTTTAAGCTGCAATTAAAGGTGACTAGCTGTTCTTTCATCCTTCCTAATCATGCATGAAAATCCTGTTCCCCTTTTGGGGAGGGACATACTAAATAAAGCAGAAACAATCATTTATATGAATATTGGACAAGAACCTATACTATGCCTTCCCTTATTAGAGATGGAAATTAACCCAGAAGTATGAGCTACTGAGGGACAGGTGGGAAGAGCAAAATATGCTCAACCAGTCCAAATTAAATCAAAAACTATCACCATCTACCCAATCAAAACCAATACCCTCTAAAACCAGAAGAATGGGCTACTACCCATAATACAAAATCAAAAGCAACAGAAATTAGTAATACTGTCCAACAGTCCACATAATACTCCTATTCTAGGAGTGCCAAAGCCAAATAGGACTTAGAGACTAGTATATTATAGCCTCAATATTATAAATGAAGCAATCATTCCTCTTCATCCTATAGTTCCCTGTTATCTCAAATCCCTGAAAAGCTGCCTGTTTCATAGTCCTAGACTTAAAAGATGCCTTTTTCTGCATTCCTCTTCATGAGAATTCCCAATACATTTTTTCTTTTGAAGACGTCTCTGACTCCAACACCCAGTTCACATGGACTGTTAACTCAGGGATTTAGGAACAGCCCTCACTTGTTTGGACAAGCCCTAGTCCAAGCTTTAAGCCATTTCTCATATCCCACAGTGACTCTTATTCAGTATGCAGATGACCTTCTTTTGGGATCACCAGATGCAGAGGAATGCCATAAAGTTACCTAAGCTCTATTAAACTTTCTAGCTGATTGTGGGTACAAGTTTCCAAGGGGAAAGCTCAATTATGTGTGCCTGAAGTGTATTTAGGTCTCCAACTTTCATAGGGAAAGAGAGCCTTGTGTAAAGAAAGAATAGAACCAATATTGCCTCACCCTAAACTTTGAATTCTCAGACAGCTTTGAGGCCTCTTAAGAACTCTGGATTCCTGGATATAGTGAAATAACTAGACCACTCTATTCTTTAATTTAAAATGCTCAGAAGACGTGCCTGGTCACTCTAGAATGGGAACTGTAAAACAGATAATAAAGAATTATGATGTATATCAAGAGAAACAATCCTTCAAATCACCATCTAGCTCCCCCAGGTGTACAAAAGCAAGGTAAATATCCAAGGGCAGAATGGCAAATAGATTTTACTCATCTCCCTAAGGTACATGGCATACAACATTTACTGGTATTTGTGGATACTTTTACTAATTAATAATGAAGCATTCCCTTGCAGAATGGAAAAGGCCCAGGAAGTTGTAAAGACCTTAGAACATGAAATTATCCCCATGTTTGGACTCCCTTGGAGTTTGCAAAGTGATACTGGGCCTGCCTTCAAAGCAACTGTTACACAGGGAATATCTAAATCCCTGGGCATAAATGTTATGTGCACTGCTCTTGGAGGAGGCCCCAATCCTCTGGGAAGGTAAGAAAAGAAAAAATTAATGATAGGAGGGTATGGAGGTAATAAAAAAATAAAGAAAAATGAATGATAAAACCAAAAGGCAATGACAAAAACTAGCTCAAGAGACTCATCTCCCTTGGCCTAAATTACTTTCCATTGTTCTCTTTAGCATAAGAAATTTACCTCAAACACTTGGTGGTTCCCCATTTCAGTTATTATATGGAAGGCTGTTTTTAACTAATGATTCATTATTAGATCAAGACACTACAGAAAGTCAGACATATTACTTCTTTAGCTAAATGTCAACAAATTCTTAAGAACCTCCCAATTACATTTTCACATTCAACACTAACAGAGTTTTTCTCTCCTGGAAATCTAGTTATGATCAAAACTATTCCCTCCAATTCACCTTCCTTGACCCCAACTTGGGAGGGTCCCTTTCCTGTTATTGTATCTTTTTCTATTGCTGTTAAAGTTATGGGAATAGATTCCTGGATTCATCAATCATGAGTAAAATCCTGGAACCCACCACCTCATACAAGAGCAGACCATGAAGACAATTAACCACAGTCCACCTACACTTGTGAGCCTATAGAAAATTTGAAGTTATTATTTAAAAATAGCAAGGAAAGTGTTAATGTAATTTTCTTTTGAGATCACTTTATTTCCAACCTGATAAGAATAGCACTGTAATTAACCCCCTCCTCTCCCTCTTCTATACTTATGTTTTAATATGTTAACCAGATTTGTGTCTTCTAGAAAGATGTCATCAGGGCACAAACAGTGAAGATGGTTCTAGTCCAAAGTCTGATTCTATTGTAGACCCCTGGATCACCCTCCCTCTAGAGAAACCTAACTGTCCCCTTCTATCATGCCCGGTTCAGCAGGAAGCTGTTAGATTGAGTCTTCCTCCTTTTTCCCTAACACCAGTTAAAGTTTCTACTCAGAGAGAGAATTGATACAGGGTTCTCCCATTCATGGCTAGACAGGGGACCCCAGTTTTCCTAGGCCTAGACAATTTCATGAGGAGGATACCCTGACCTTTTGCCCTGAGCTGGAGGGACTGCATTCATTCATTTATTAATATCACTCATTAACATTGAAAACATGTTTCCATTTGCCAAGTCCTGGCCAAGTGTAATTCTCAAGACCTAATACCCCTAGATCAGCAGTTTTCAACCTGTGGGTCGTGACCCACAGGAACTATATTAATGGGCTGCAGCATTAGAAAGGTTGAGAACCACTGCCCTAGACAAAGAGCCCACATAGAGTCTTCCCATTTGAGTCTTTTGCTGTGCCAGAAGCTCTGATGATTTTTATCCCTTCTGTAATTTTTTCTGTCTAATAAAATGCTATCTTACCACTGATCTGAGGTCTGTGGTTTCATCTTCAAATCCCCAAGACCAGAGACCTACTCAAGAAAGAAATTCCAGTAACATTACTTTTTGTCCTTTGAAAATCACAAACCAAGATGGATTTCTGCAAGGATTTCATTAAGTGCCTAGGTGGGAGAAAAAAAGAGGGGCTGCCAGACCCCAATGCACACACACACACACACACACACCTGCCCCCTAGTGACAGGAGAGTGAGAGGAGGCTATGTGGAAGACTTCCAAGCTTCCCTGTTGTCTAAACGGGGAGAGTGATCCCCAAGGCAGGGGCCAGCTGCTGTGGGAAGCAGGTCTCCCAGGTACATTCTCACTGCCTCCACTTCCATGAATCAGCATTTTGTAGTAGCTTGGCAGCTTCTCATCCCAGTTTGCATACACACTAGCCTGTCTTGTTAACATAAGTCAAGCTAAGACCAACATATTATGCAATAGAGTGCACTAGGCTCAGGTGAGGCAACCTTGTTAGCAGGGTCAAAGCCTAGGATAGTACTTCCAAATGGAATAATCAAGGAAGGTTTGGAGACAAAGAAACCAGGGCTTGCTCTTATCTTTATCTGGATCCCCATAAGCAGAGATTCAGACAAAAGTTTAGTGGCAGGTAGTCTGTTTGGTAGATGAACCAAGGAAGCAGAAGTGAGGGAGTGAGGAGAGGAAAATGGCACAGGAACAGCTAATATAAGGTGCACTGCTGAGGTCTCCCTAAGCACTGGAGACTCAGAAATGTCCCCTGGAAGGATGAAAGTCTAAAGCATTTATCCACTGGCTTTTCTCTCATTGAATGAGAACATCCCTTAGAAACTTAAATCCCATCATCTTTCAGGCCATAATAGTCTCCTGTGCCAGAGAAAGCCAATACCTAAGGTGACATATTGTCAGTGGCAAGTGAATCCTAGCCTGCATGAACCTACCCATCTTAACCCAGACCCAAAGTGGGCACAGTGTCAGTGGCAAGTGAGTCCCAGCTTGCATGAACCTGCCCATCTCAGCCCAGACCCAAAGTGGACACAGAGTTGAAATGAGAGGAGGAAACCTCAGGGAGTCAACTACAAAGCTCTTAGAAGTGATCAAGGAATATAGCAGCATCTTAGGATACAAAATCAATACCCACAAATCAGTAGCCTTTGTATATGCCTACAACTGTCAAGCCAAGAATAAAATCAAGGACTCTATACTTTTTACAATAGCACCAAAGAAGATGAAATACCTAGGAATACATCTAACATAAGACATGAAAGATCTATAAAGAGAACTATGAAACTTTGAGAAAGGAAATAGCAGAAGATGTCAACAAATGGAAGAACATACCATGCTCATGGCTGGGAAGAATCAACACTGTTAAAATGTTGATACTACCCAAAGCAATCAATAGATTAATGCAATCTCATCAAAGCACCAATGTCATACTTTAAAGCAATCAATACTACCCAAAGCAATCAATAGATTAATGCAATCTCATCAAAGCACCAATGTCATACTTTAAAGAACTTGAAATAAGAGTACTTTGATTCATATGGAACCAGAAAAAAACCTAAATAGTAAATATAGTTCTTAGAAATAAAAAGAAATCTGGAGGTATCTTGTTGCCAGACTTTAGGTTATATTACAAGGCTTAGTGATCAAAATAGCATGGTACTGGCTCAAAAATAGAGATATAGATCTATGGAATAGGATAGAGAATTTAGAGAGGAACCCAGACACATATCATCACTTAATCTTCAATAAGCCTAACAAAAATATGTAATGAGGAAAAGAATCCGTATTTAACAAATGTTGCTGGGAGAACTGGTTATCCACAAGTAGTAGGCAGAAACTGGACCTGCACCTCTCACCATTGACAAAAATTGACTCCTGTTGGATAAAAGATTTAAATTTAACACATGAAACAATAAAAATTCTAGAAAAGAATGTGGGGAAAACACTTAAAAACAATGCCCTGGGAAAAAAATTTATGAGGAAGACCCCCCACCCCCCGCAATTGTAGAAACATCAAAAATAAATAACTGGGACTTGATCAAGCTAAGGGTACCAAAAACAAAGCAAACAGACAGCCTTCAGAATGGGAGAAGATTTTTGCATGTTATAAATCTGACAAATGCCTGACAACTAGAATCTATAGAGAACTCAAATTAAACAATAACAAAAGTGCAAACAACCCTCTCTATAAGTGGGCAAGAGATTTTAACAGAAACGTCTCCAAGGATGACAAATGGCCAACAAGCACATGAAAAAATGCTCATCATCTTTAATCATCAGAGAAATGCAATCAAAACCACTCTAAGATATCACCTAACCCCAGCAAGGTTAGTCCACATCACAAAGTCCCAAAACACCAGATGATGGCATGGATGGAGAGAAGGGAACACTTTTACACCGCTGGTGAGATTGCAAACTAATACAGCCTTTTTGGAGACAAGTATGGAGAATCCTCAAAGATCTAAAAGTAAACCTTCCATTTGACCCTGCAATTCCTTTCCTAAGTATCTATGTAGAATAACAGAAATCATTTTACCACAAAGACATTTACACTAGAATGTTTATTGCAGCTCAGTTCATAAGTGCCAAGTTGTGAAAGCACCCTAAGTGCCCATCAATGGGCATCCATGAATGGATCCATGAATGGATCAACAACCTGGTGTATGAATACCATGGAATTTTATTCAGCCATTAAAAAAGATGCAGACGCTTAAACATTAATTTTTAATTCAACATGTTAATATGTCATTTATCATATTGCATCCTCATTTATAAGTGAAATAGGTTTGTAATTTCCCTTTTACAATAATATATTTTCTCTAATTTTAATATCAGGTCTATCCAGATTAAGTAGAATGATTTTGAAGTATTTCTTTCTCTATTATCTATAAGATTTGGTATGATCTGTTTTTTTGAAATTATCTTTTATTTATAAATATTAGTTGTCTATTTTTTTTGAGACTTTGGAAAAAACAAAATAAGAAGAAGTTAACTGATTGAAGTATTCTATAATAGACATACTTCTATCTGACAATGTGAATGTTACTTTCTTTGCATTATTATTATTATTAATATTGCTTAATAATTCATTGCAGCAATCGTCTGATTTCTTTTCTGAATGTATTTATCTTCTTTTGTTCCTTATGAGGTTTTTTCCTCAGTCCTTATGTTAAATATTATTATTGTCATTAAATTTAGCCTTTTAATTCTGTGAAGGCAAAAGTGGAAATCTACCATGCCCACACTGTACCCCAGAAGTGCATTGATGTACATAGTTACCATTCAATAAAAAAAAAAAGTGGAAATCTAATATACACATGTATATGTAAGAAAAATAAATTTTAAAAAAAGAAAAAAACAAAGACTGCAAAAAAAATTGTTTGAAAAGGCTTAAAATAAGAAAAAAAATTAAAAAATAAAAGTCTGTTATAGATTCAAAAACCTAAAAAAAAAAAAAAAAAAAAAGATGCAGACGCAACATCTTTTACATTTACCTGGATGGAGTTGAAATACATTCTTCTTAGTAAAGAATCACAAGAATGAAAAAATAAATATTCACTGTACTCCATACTATTATGAAACCAATATATAAACAATTACATGCTCAGAAGAACAACAAAACACTAATATAATCCAGTTTGGGAGTAGAGGGAAGTGGGACGGGAAATGGGGGAGGATGTACGGCAGAAGGAGGGAGGGCATGAGGCGGGATCTCACTTAATGCCAGGGGCTCTTCTACAAATGGAACTTTACCCTAGAAGTAAGAACAGTGTAACCCAAAAACTGTACCCTCATATTGATTTGAAAAAATACTTAAAAAAAAAAAAAAAAAGAATGAAGAAGCAAGAATCCAATGTACTCAATTCTAATATGAAGGCAGTGAATGAGCTAATACAAAGTGGGAGGACAATAGGGGAATGAGTAGGGAGAGGATAGGAGGGAGGGGGATGGGGGATCACGGTGTATGGCACCCGTCTTGCATATGGGACTTTATATTTTAAGAGGGAATTAATCTAACAAACTCAATCAGTGTAACCTAATTCTTTGTATACTTAGTGAATCCCAAATAATAAAAAAAAATAATAATTTTTAAAAAAAGAAACAAGAGGAGGGGGCAGCACAGGCATTTGCTACAGCCATGCAGGGAAATTGCAAAGTGACTTTGACCTCAGCACCTCGTTTCCATTCTTCTCATAGTAACACTCCCCATCACCCCAGGTCCCACCAATATAAAATCCTGCCAGGGTGCTGCATGGAACACTTCACTTAGGTGTGATTTCCCACACTGACTCTGAAGGCATTTGCCCAATAATGGAGACATCCCAAATTCAGCTGGAGTCTCATCAGATAAGAACTCAGAACAGGGCTTCCTGTCCCCAGGTATGTTATTCTGTGCTTTTTGAAGATCAGCTGGGTGTAGGCAGGTGGTTTTATATCTGGGTTCCACTGGTCTTGGTCTCTGCTTTTATATCAGTACCATGCTATTTTGGCAACTGTATCCTTGTAAAATAATATAAAGTCTGGAATTGTTATTAGGTCCCTTTGGGATTGATCTCAGAACGGCTTGTGCTCTGTAATTGTGATGACTCCATATTTGGGATCACTCCATCATCACTGAGGCTGGGCTCATTCTTTGACTGGGAGGCAAGAACCAGGGGACATCCAACTTCAAAGGGATTTAACATCATTTTGCTGAAACTTGGGGTTTCCTACTGATTTCAGGGACCACATCTAGCTCCAGTAAGGAAAGACAAATGAAGGATGTATGTTTGTAGCAGGCCACCTTTTTCTGTTTGTTGAAGGAGGCATAGCAGCCTTGTCTTTATCATGTCCTGATTCCTGTTTCCCTGTGTTCAATCCGCAAACTGGCAGAACCTTTGTCTGCCTCCTCCCTCAGCCCTGGGAAGTGGAAGGTAAATTACAAACTTCTGTGCATTCCACAGATTCTCTGGTTAAGTTGGGCTCACTCTTTCTGTAGTGCTTCCCAGCTGCCCTACCCTCTAACTGCAAGAGCTGTCCTCTGGGTATTGAGACATTTCTATCTCTGTGTTGGATCTTTCCTGGGTAGGCCTCTGTGTTTGTTTTCCAGCAGCACTAATTCTGAGTTGGCTGCATTTGGACCTTATTGCTTTGCTAACTGAAAGGAGGAAGGGAAAGTGTAAGCACAGTAATTCTCAGCTAGGTTTATGGGCTTCCCTGCCCCAATGTCTGACAAAATGTCAGTTCAGGATGGTGTGGGGAAGCATTCCAGGGGACTCCCCACTGGACTGCCTCCTCAACAACTGGAATGGCTAGGAAGGGTTGAGAAAAATGGCTCATTTTCATATCTCCTAACTGGAAGTTGGAGTAAAACACTGGATTTGTCTTGGTGTGATCTGTGATAAGTAGGACTATTTCTGGTATCACTGGTTGGGTGAGAGCAGCCAGGTCATCTGAGTTGTATGTATTGACAAAGATGCTTATGTGTTTAATTTTGTAGGTCTTCCTAGTGTGAATGCCTCATTTCTTAGGTCACAGAATAATAAATAGGATAAATATAAATAAAACAAATACAATGTCTGCAGATTTCTCTGTACACTGCTAGTGAGGGGCATATGGTATGCTATGCTAGGAAAATACAGAGGTGGCCCTTCTCCTATCTCTCTAGCCACTCTGAATCATCTTCTATGGCATGAAGACACTAAATTCTCAAAACATTCTTTTTTACTCTTTTATATCACTTAACCAACTTGTAACAAAATGTTTGTGTACTCATTCATTGAATGCCCATCTTCAAAAGTAAACAGAGAGCCTTATGAACAAACACCATGTCTATTTCATTCACCGCTATGCTCCTAGGATTCCACACACCTGAGTCCAAGCAGATAATAGGTGCTCAATAAATATTGGTTGAACACATGGATTTATCAACCACAGGTTTGAACAGACATAGAGCTTGAGTCCATAGATAACTCCAAATAATTTCAAGTTTCTGCATTTCCCCCAGCAGTTTATTTGATAGGTAGATCCTTTGTCAGTAATATCAAAATCTTGCCCTCAGCTCCTTAGTTTTATTTGTGCTAAGTCAGCATATTAGGTTCAAACAACTAAGGTAATGGAAGACAGAAGTGATTAGCATTGTCTTCATTTTTAAAGAAAGCAAAGGGTCATACATAAGCTTCCAACAGCATCCTTGATTTCTATTAGCAAACGTATTTTGATGAAGGCTAACATCTCCTGGGCCTAGGCTAAGTTTTTAAGCTATTTTATTACAAATCCATGCTAATTCACATACCTATTTCTGTAAAGGACAATTCAGAATGTCCTTTCTTAGGGTTTTCACCACACTTTAAAGTTACTGGTGAAGGAAAGTCTGAAAGTATGGGGTGAACCAGGGAGGAGGACATGTTGTGAAAAAGGCATGAAACATGCCCCTAGTGATGAAATATATCTGTAATGTCATCTAAGTTGGATGTTTTTTCAAAGTTGATTCCATGTATGGATTTAAAAAAAAAAAAAAAAGATAAAAAGAAGTAACAAATAAAAAGGCTATCAATGTGAAAATGTGTTTTGGCCAAGAAAGGACTGAACATAGAGGAATGGTATTGCGTGGGGACCAAAGGCCCACACCTGGCTCAGGCCTCTTAGAGGGACCCACCTGTGACTGTTATGAAAAGGAGAGAAGATCACAGAGGAAAGTTCAGGTGTTACACTATTCAGTCAGAAAACACAAGAACAAGTGGTACCCTCAGGCACCTTGCAGACTATAGCCAGGTCCTTTTCTGACTCCCTATATAGTTTCATTCACAGGACACTGTTATCCTACTCAGGATAATCAACACAGGCCAGCAGGACCTCAAGTCCCCATTGTTCCTTGTGAAGATGTTAACCAGGTGAAGTCAGTGTCAGGAGGCCTTCAAAAAGTGTGTGCATCTCTGCCCTGCACACAGCCCAGACACTCCTATGTTGCTGTTGGGAGACCTTGGTAGTTTCTTCATGGCCACTTTCCATTGAGTGTTTCTCATTAACTCCAAGTACCACTGTGCTCCAGGCTGCCTGCTCAGCCCCAGTACTTCAGGGAGGACCCAAAACAGCAAAATATCCAGGACCCAGCTTTCTGGAGTGAGATGTATTTATACTGATTTGGAAGAAATAGGAGTGAGATGATTAAGAATCTTCTGGCCCCGCTACCCACAACCATGGAAGAAAAGGCAGAGAGGTCAGTGAGGGGACAAGTGCCCAAGCATCACAGTCCAGGCTCAGTGGTTGTTCCAGCTGGTCGGGTGGGTGCCGGTGTGTCCAGGCCGTGCTTCAGCTCCCTCCACTGTGGCTGGGAGGCCTCTGCAGGCTGCAGACTACTTGTCTGGCTCCCCACACAGCTGGGAGTCCACACATGGTTGACCTCCCACACCTTGTTTCAGGATCTAGGGAGTTCAGAGCCTTCTTCCTTTCCAAGGAGACATTTGAAGTGAACTCTCAGGTCTTTTGAAATGTGCCCTTCATTCTCCTTAACCTGGTCCCCCTGCTGTGCAACAGATGTCAGGGTATCTTCATCCTGGGACTAACCCCTCCCATCCCTCCCTGTGCCACCCACCCCCATGTCACAAACTTTCTATGAGGTCAGCTTTTCAGAGGCAACACATCAGTGACAGCATGCTGCATCTGCCTGCAGGGATGGGGGTGTTATCTTTCCACACACACCTGAACTTCACCTTGTTCCCCATACACGTACACACAGTAAAACATACAATTTCAATCTCTTTATTGAAAATCCAATAAGAAATAAAAGGAGGAAGCGTGGGTTGGCCAGCCCACACTCTCCTCCTGGTCTTAGCCTCAAGTTTCCTGGCTGGTCGCAGGCACCACTTTGTGGTGCCTCTTTTGGGTCAGCAAGAGGCAGAACATTTTGCAAAATAAATTCATAATCCTCCTACCACACCCCTGCTAGCCCTGGCCTGCTTCAGTGGGTTCGTGGTCCTCTACTACCTGCCCAGCTGGAAGGGAGTGGTCTTGTCTAGGACTTCCCTCAGCTCCCCTGTCTCCTCCTAGGCCTCCCCTAAGGCAGCTGATGCTGGAGGGAGAGGACATGGGGCCAGGGTGGGGGGCACAACTGGGACTGGGAATTGGTGAGTTGGAGGTGTCTGGTGGGGTGTTGGTCTCTGGTAAGGTGTCCCCCTCAGGTGGGGGTGGCAGCCTCCAGTGGGGTGGCAGCCTCCAGTGGGGTGGTAGTCTCCAGTGGGGTGTCCGTCTCCAGTGGGGTGTCCGCCTCCAGTGGGGTGGCATCCTCTGGTGAGATGTCTGTCTCGGCCGTGCATGGCCTCATGCTGTCTTGCCCAGACTGGATCCAGGGGTCTTCCATCATCTGATGGAGGGTGGGTCTCTTGCTGGGGTCAAGAGTTAGGATCTTTTGGATGAAGGATTTTAATTTGGGGGCAGTGAAATCAAGTGTTCTACAGGTGCCTCTTAAGATCGATGTTTGTAGTTGATTGTGTTCCTGTTCTTTAAATGGGAAGACCCCAGCTGCCACTGAATAGAAGATGACCCCAAGGCTCCAGATTTCTGCCTCTAGTCCCTTGTATTTTTGGCCCAGGAAAACTTCAGGGGCCAAATAATTGGGGGTCCCACAAAAGTCTGAGAACATCTTACCTTCACTGAAGGTTGCAGCCCTGCCAAAGTCAGCTAGTTTCACATTGTTTTGTGAATCCAATAAAATGTTCTCAAGCTTCAGGTCCCTGTGTGTCCCTTTTGGTGAAGCTACTCCCTGGCTTTCAGTAGCTGCAAGAATATGGCTCGGGCCTCCCCCTCCTCCATTTGACCAGATGCCATTGTTCTGTCACACAGGTCACCACCACCTGCAAGTTCCATTATTAGGTACATATTTTCCTTACCCTCTATGACCTCCAGCAGCTTGATGATGTGGGGATGGTCCAGTCTCTTCATGATGTTGGGCTATGCATACACAGGCATGAGACCAGTCATACAGCGTTTGTTGATGATCTTCACCACCACCTCAGTGCCAGTGCGCTGGTGCTGGGCCAGCTTCACCTCAGCGAAGCTGCTCTTTAAGAACTCATAGTCCTGGAGGACCTCCTTGTCCAGAGACATGGAGGCCACCCCAGGCTCCATGAGGAGCCTGACTACTCTAAAACTTTGCTAGATAAGCTACACTAAATAACTAAAGAACAACAACTATACTCACTATGCTAAGAATACTAACAAGCTATACTAACTGGGGCACTAAATAGGCTAACACTATTAATGAAAGGTAACTAGAATAAAAATATGTGAACTAACAAAACAAATAACACTATGCTAAGAACACTATGTACACTATGCTAAACTACTCACGGGGATAGCCGCAAGCACTACGATCAAGGAAACACGCTATCTGAGGTCAAGTCCACAGATCATCAAAAGAAGCTTCCTGGGCTATAAGGACCAAAGACCCAGGCCCAGACAGATGCTTATATATGTTTTAGGCTCAATGGCTGTCTATGAGGACAGAGGCTCAGAAAAATGGACCAATCAGGGCTGGGGATAACACAAGGTGGGGTGTTTTGTTTTTTTCTTTTCCTTATATGGACGCAGAAACATTTTCCTCCTGAAAGAGAAACAAACGGTTCTTGTTTACAGGGGTTATAGAGATTGATATTTGGTTTATTAGAAATTAAAACCTATACAATGTTTCCATGGCCTTCTCACTTATACTTTGAAAACCTATAATAATGTTAGGTTTAGAGACCTCATCATGTCTCTATGGGAAGTATCCAATTCCTTTTTCTTTAAATTTTAGTGTTCAAAGGATGCCTCAAATAGCCATCATGATACTATACAGAAATTTTCTGGGGTGTGTGATATACAATAAGGTCCCTTACTAACATCTACTGAGCTGCTAGGAACATGACTCTCATCATCATTTTCCACATGATTGACATCAGATTTGTCATCAAAAACCTTGGAGTCCACATATCAGTGGGCTGAAATATTCAAAGTCATGGGAGAAAAAAAAAAAAAGGTCTGTCTACCAAGAGTCTGATATCCAAGAAACTGTGCTTCAAAAATGAGGACGAAATTAAGACATTGTCAGATATCCAAAAGGTGAGCACCAGCAGACCTGCCCTACAATGGAGGGAGTCCTTCTGGTTGAAAAGAAAAGACACTAGACAGGAACTCAAAGCTTGATGAAGAAATATAGATGTGGCTCGGTGCCTCTGGCTCAAGTGGCTAAGGCGCCTGCCACCTACACCTAAGGTGG
>NW_003852410.1:6070343-6076503 GCF_000181295.1 Otolemur garnettii
CTCTGTCTCAAAAAAAAAAAGAAAGAAAGAAAGAAAATGTCTGGTAAAAGCAAATGCATGGACAGTTGGTGTTATTTTTGTGTTGCGCTTGATTTAAGAGAGTAACATAGCAAAAAAGGCTATTATGAGTGGATGTTTTAGGCACATGTAATCTGGAGACACCAATAACTGAAAGAGCAATTAGGAAAGAGAAAGAAATAAAAGGTACTCAAATTAAAAAGGAAGGTCTAAAGTGATCGGTTTGCAAATGACATGATCTCATATGTAGAAAACACTTAAGATTCCACAAAGAGGGTTAACAACGAAAGCAAATTTAGGAAAGGTTCAGGTATGTGGAATCTCAAGGGACCCCATGTAAAACAATCTTGAAAAAGTATAAACTTGGAGGTCTTACACTTCCTGCTTTCAAAATTCATTGCAAGCTCCTGAGTTCAAAACAGGGTAGTACTGGCATGGGTAGACTTAAAAAGCAATGGAAGAGAATACTGAGCCCAGAAATAAACCTGCTTCTGGAAGGTAAAATGATTTTACAAGGGTACCATGAGCACCCAGTGGGGAAAGGACAGTCTCTTCGGCAAATGGTACTGGGATGACTGGACATGCACATGCAGGAGAATGAAGATGGACCCTGACATGACACCACACACAAAAATTAACTCATGGTGAATTGAGGACTGAAATGTTAAGGGCTGAAACTCTGAAACTCCTGGAAGAAACCATAGGAAGAAAGCTTTAGGACAATGGATTTGGTATTGACTTTTTTGCCTATAAACCAAAAGCACAGGTTACATATTTATAGTAGGTAAACAGGACCACATTAAAATCTAAAAGCTGGGCCGGGTGAAGTGGCTCATCCCTCTAATTCTGGCAGTCTGAGGGACTGAGGTGGGTAGATTGCTTGAGCTCAAGAGTTCAAAACCAGCCTAAGCAAGAGCAAGACCCTGTCCTGGAAAGTAACTGGGCATTGTGGCTGTCACCTGTAGTCTGAGTCACTTGGGAACTGAGGGAAGAGGATCACTTACATGCACCCTAGAGACTGAGGTTGCTGTGAACTATGATGTCATGGCACTGTACTCAAGGTGACAAAATGAGACTGTGTGAAAATGAAAAAGAATAAAAAGAATCTAAAATCTGAGTATCAAAGGGTGCAAGAGATCAAAAGCAACCTATGAAATGGGAGAAAATACCTGCACTTCATATACCTGATAAGGGTTCACATCTAGAATATGTAGAGAACCCCTATATGTTGACAACAATAAAGCAAATAACCCAATTAAACAACAGCAAAGGACTTGAATAGATTTTTCTGAAAAGATGATACACAAATGGCCGACATCTTCATGAAAAGATGCTTAACAGTGCTAATCACCAGAGTACTGCAAACAAAACTGCAAGGAAAAACCAGTTTACACTCCTTAGGATGGCTACTATCCAAACAGCAAGAGAAGACAGCAAGTGTTGGTGAAGATATGGAGAAAGTGGAACTCTTGTGCACTGATAGAGGGAAAGTACAAAGGTGTCACCACTATGGGAAACAGTATGGTGGTTCCACAAAGACTTAAACAGGATTACCATGTGATCCAGCAATCCCACATCTGAGTATATATCCAAAGGTAGTCAGAATACCATCTCAAGGCAGTATTATTTCACCTGATTCATAGTAGCATTATTCATAATAGCTGGAAGGCAGAAGCAACCCAAGTGTTCATCAATGAGGAGTGGATAAACCAAAGGGTCTGTACATGTAATGGAACATTTATTCAACTTTAAAAGGAAAGAAGATTCTGACGCATGGGGCCACATGGATAAACCTCAGGGACACTGTCCTAAGCCAGTCTCAAAAGGTAAATATTGTCTAATTGCACTTACATGAGGTACCCAGGGAGTCAAATTCATGGAGACAGGACGTAGAAAGGTGGTTGTCAGGAGGAAAGGTAGGAATTGGGGAGTCTTTGTTTATTGAGGACAGAGTTTTACAAGATGAGTTGTGTATATAAATGGTGGTGACACCATAGTGTGAATGTACTTCACACCACTGAACTATATTTGTAAAAGGTGCAAAGGCGGAGATAATATGTTACGTGAGTTTTATCAGAATGAAAATGAATAAAGTTTTAAAATTTACTTTAAGTATTGTTGGATAACAAAGGCAGGGATGTAGGGCAACTGTGAGTAGCACTTTCAATTGACGGAACCACTTTGAGAAAGGTGTTTGGCAATAACAACGCATGCCCGGTGACCTAGGAGTCTCACTTTTAGGGACACACCCAACTGAAACCCCTAAGGATCCCCCCAGAAAGGAAGGTGCCTGGATGTTCTTAGCAGCCCTGAGGACCAGAACCCCAGACTGGAAAGAACGGAAGTGTACACAGTAGCATGGGTCAGTCTACTGCCCTGTGTCCACACAATAGCGTCATATATGGAAATGTGCCCGGGGACACACAGTGTGTGAAGACGAGGAAGGTTGTGAACGATAATGGAGCTGAGGAAGCCAGATATGGAAGAGTTTAACTACAGCATCAAGCAACATTAGGCTTGTGCTGGTAGAAGTCAGGGTAGAGGTTTCCTTTGGGGGAGAGGTTGGACATCAGATGGGTCTGCAGGAGAATTTGCCATGCCGATAATCTGTTTCCTGATCTGGGTGCTGGATGCAGGATTTGTTTACTACGTAGCAAAAAGAATGTAAGTTTTATATTCATGGGAAGTATTGAAATTAAAAATTTTTAAGTGAAAATCATCCAACTGCCTATCAAGCCTAGGATGAAGCCTGAGCCTATCGGACCTTGTTCACGAAGGACAAGTTCACAGTGACTGTGTGGTTCTCCCCTTGGTGCAGGGAGGCTGCCACCAGGCTCTAAGCACTGCAGGGGCATCAGGAAGAGAGCCGAGCCCAGGGTTCCAGCTCTGATGGCCCCCACAGAGGGAGAGTGGTGCCCTGTGTGGACTGAGTTCAGCAATCAGGGCTGTTCCCCAGCCCCTGCTGGGCCTGCAAGCAGAGGCTTGCTAGGTGTGGACTGAGACCTGATAGCACGGGAGTGGTCCTGATTCAAACAGAACTTGCCAGCAGTGGCTCACTGGGTGTGAACCAAGACCTGAGGGCTAAGGTGTGGTCCCCTGTCTCCAGGGGGGCTGGAGAGCAGAGGCTTACTGGGTGAGGACTGAACCTGTGGGTGGAGTACAGTGCCCTGACTCTAACAGAGCCTGCAAACAGAGGCTTGCCAGACAGTGGACTTAGACTGGCAGGTGGGGGCATGGTCTCCTGATTCAAACTGGTCTGGCAACCAGAGGCTAGCTGGCTGTGGACTGAGACCAGAAGGTGGGGCCCAGCACCCTGACTCCAACAGAGCCTGTGAACAGAGGCTTGCCAGGCAATGGACTGAGACCAGCAGGCAGGGGCATAATCCTCTGACTCCAAATGGTCTGGCAAGTGGAGGCTAGCTGCATGTGGACTAAGACCAGTGGTCAGATGCATGGCCCTGGCTCCACCTGGGCCTGTGAGCAGAGAAGCAGAAAACAGTGTTGACTGTCTGGCAGGTAGGAGTGTGGACCCCTAGCTCCAATTGTGCTGTCAGAGACACTTGAATCCCTATTTGTTGACCAGGGTTTGTACTGCCTAAGACAATTTAATTGGAAGCAGTGTCTAGGGCTGTCCACTCAGGGATATTCTGAGATTGACCTTCGAATTTCTGTTGCAGAAAAGAACTGAATGGTGGGAGCTAGGTGCCACAGGTATTTGTATCTCTTCACAGTCAAGATTTAAACCTAATACTGTGGTTCCTAAGGATAGGGTAGACGTTGGCTGATATCAAAACAGAGCTAGCTTGCAGTCTATCACCAGGTAGGTCTGCAGAGTCTCTGGCCAAAACTATGAAAGGGTCCTTTGTAAGGTTGTAGGAGATAAGCCACAATTACAAAGCCTAGTGCTTTGGTAAGGGGCTATCTCTACTACCTGGGAACCCCAATTCAATCTCACCCTACCAGTTCTAATAATGAAGAAATGTCAAAGGAGATACAACTGAAGATGTCATCCATAGACAAATGGCAACAATGTCAAAAATTAAATTCAGAATATGGATTGATAAATAGAATGGAAGAAAAGATAGAAAAACTGAATTCCAAAGAGTAGTTCTAAAGTTGTCTCAAGAAATAAATGAATTCAAAGTTCAAGTAACCAAAGATATGGACATAATGAGAAAAAAGATAGCAGAGCTCAAGGAAATGAAAAAGTTAGTTGAACTCTAAAATTCAGTAGAATCTCTCAGTAATAGAGTTGACCAGGAAGAAGAAAGGATCTCTGAAACTGAAGACAAAGCTTTTGAATGTTCCCAAACACTCAAAGAGGCAGATAGATGGAGAACAAAAACTGATAATTGCCTAAGGGAGTTGTAGGATCACTGCAAAAGATAAAACATTCATCTTATAGGAATTCCCAAAAGAGAAGAGGATGGTCCTAAAGGTACAGATGCTCTACTCCAAAAGATTTTGGAGGAGAATTTCCCAAGCATTGGAAGAGATACAGAACTTCAGATAGCAGACAATTTCAAAACCCCAGTAAGACTCAATATAAATAAAGCATCTTCTAGACACATTGTGATTAACTTTGCAAAAGTTAAGACAAAGGAGAAAATTCTGCAAGCAGTCAGACATAAGAAAAGCATCACCCACTGCCGGCCGCCCCAGGACTGATCCAGCCACTGCTCTCCCTGCACCGGGGCTGCTAGGTACTCTGCCGCCACAGGGCACCCCCCCCCCACTAATCCAGCCACTGCATTCCTCCTCCACCCCCCAGGACTGATCCAGCCACCATGTTCCCCACACCAGGGCTGCTAGGCCCTCGACACTGCCGAGGGCCACCCCACAAAACTGATCCAGCCACAGTGTTCCCTGTGCCAGGGCTGCAAGGCACTCTGCACCCCCATGGGTTGCCCCTGGGACTGATCCTGCCACTCTACCCTCCACACCTCCAGGGCTACTAGGCACTCTGGGACAGTGCCCCCCACCCCGGGCCATCCCCCAGGACTGATCCAGCAGCACATTCTCAGCAACACAGGCCTGGCACCCAAGAACTGTGAGAAAATGGTCAGTCAGTCACTAGAGAGGGAACCACACTGGAGAAGCAGTACCCCAAAGTGAAAAGCAACAGCCACAGCAGGTAGAACAATAAGGCTCACACACCTGAGGCTTTTCCATACAGATACACCCTATTTCTCTGGGCAACCAGAGGAAGCCAGCCTCTTCTCTGGTGACAGCCACTGGCAGAACAGTTTTGGGATGGTCTTCAAACAGTGCAAATTCAGTATGGGGTGGAATCAGCAGAAAAACTCTGGTAACCTGAATAACTGGAGTAGATCAACTCCCCCAAGGAAGGATGGGGCAAATGCAATCAAAGATCCCTTCCATAAACAGATGGCTGAGATATCAGATATCAAGTACAGAATCTGGACAACAAATAAGATTAACAGAATGGAGGAAAGGACAGAATTAGAATTTCATATTATTCAAAAGCTGTCTCAAGAACTCAATGACTTCAAAGATAAAATGACCAAAGATTATGAGACACTGAGGCAAGAGGTTGCAGCCCTTAAAGATCTGAAAAACATGGTACAATCCCTTGGTAATAGAATGGAACAGGCAGAAGAAAGGATCTCTGACACTGAAGACAAAGCTTTTGAACGTGACCAAGCACTCAAAGATGAAGAGAAATAGAGAGCAAAAACGGATCACTCTCTCAGAGAGCTCTGGGATAATTTGAAGAAAACTAATATTCGCCTTACAGGAATCCCTGAAGGCAATGAAGTTGCTTCACAAAACACAGAGGTTCTTCTTCATGAAATTATAAAAGAGAACTTTCCAGACATGCCAAGAGATTCTGAAATTCAAATAGCAGACAGTTTCAGAAGCCCAGCATGACTCAACCTGAACAAGACATCTCCCAGGCATATCATAATTAACTTCACTAAAGTTTATATGAAAGAGAAAATTCTGAAAGCAGCTAGACATAAGAAACCATAACCGGATGGAGCTGGAGAATGTTCTTCTGAGCAAAGTATCACAAGAATGGAGGAAAAAATATCCAATGTACATACCCCTATTATGAAACTAATTTAAACCTTTTTATATGAAAGCTATAACCAAATAGCCTAAGAATATGGGGGAGGGG
>NW_003852410.1:6077997-6089718 GCF_000181295.1 Otolemur garnettii
AAAAAAAAAAAAAGAAAAAAGAAACCATAACCTACGAGGGGAAGAATATTTGAATGATTGCAGATCTCTCTGCTGAAACCTATCAGGCTACAAGAGGATGGTCACCGACTTTTAATTTCCTAAAAGAAAATACCTTTCAACCCAAGATCCTGTATCCAGCTAAACTGAATTTCATTTATGATGGAGAAATTAAATACTTTAATGACATTCACATGTTGAAGAAATTTTTCATAACTAAACCAGCTCTCCAGGATATTCTCAGACCTATAATCCATAATAACCAGCGTAATTCTCCACCACATAAAGAAAATTCACACAGAAAATTTTGACCAAACTCCACTTCCACAGTGGAAAAAGGATTAAAGATGTCCACCGGACTTTCAAAAATTTCAATACCCAAATGGCTTAAATTGCCCTCTAAAGAGGCACAGGCTGGCTGACTGTCATACAAAAACTCAGGCCAGATATCTGCTGCATACAAGAATCTCATCTTACCTTAAACGACAAATATAGACTCAGGGTGAAGGGATGGTCATCTATATTCCAGGCAAATGGAAAGCAGAAAAAAGCAGGTGTTGAAAATTTATTATTCACTGATAAGAAGGAGATGAAAAGAAATAACTAAAACTAGAGCATAATTAAGTAAAACTGAAAACAAAAGAATCATTCAGAAGATCAATGAAACAAAAAGTTGGTTATTTGAAAAGATTAACAAAATTGATAAAGCTTTGGCCAACCTAACAAGAAATAGAAAAGTAAAAGCTCTAATATCGTCTAACAGAAACAATAAAGGAGAAATAACAACAGACACTTTAGAAATTCAAAAAGGCCTCAAGGATTACTACAAAAATCTCTATTCCCAGAAATATGAAAATCTGAAGAAAATGGATCAATACCTGGAAGCATGCCATCTTCCTACACTCAAAAAGAAATAATTAGAAATCATGAATAGAACTATATCAGTCACTGAAATATCATCACTAAGACAAAATCTCCTAAAAAAGAAGAGTCCAGGACCAGATGCTTCACATCTAAATTCTATAAAACCTTTCAAGAGGAACTAATACCTACATTTTACAATGTTTTCCAAAGCATAGAAAAGGAAGGAATACTTCTTGGAATACCAACACATTCTATGAAGCAAATATCACTCTGATACCCAAACCAGGAAAGGATCCAACAAAGAAAGAAAATTATAGACCAATATCATTAATGAATATCAATGCAAAAATATTCAATAAGGTCTTAGCAAACAGAATTCAACAACACATCAAAAAAGTTATACACCATGATCAAGTTGGTTTTATTCCAGGGTTATAGGGTTGGTTCAACATACACAAATCTATAAATATAATACATCATATCAATAAAATAAAAAAAGACCATATGATTCTCTCAATTGATGCAAAAAGGCTTTGATATACAGCATCCTTCCATGATCAGAATTCTGAAGAAAATAGGCATAGAAGGGACATTTCTTAAAATGATAGAGACCATCTACAGCAACACACAGCCAATATCATTTTGAATGATGTAAAATTGAAATCATTTCCACTCAGATCAGGAAGGAGGCAAGGGTGCCCACTGTCTCCACTGCTATTCAACATAGTAATGGAAGTCTTAGCCATCACAATCAGGCAAGAAAAGGCAATCAAGGGTATCCAAATAGGGTCAAAGGAGATCAGACTCTCATTTTTTGCTGATGATATGATCCTATGCCTGGAAAATCCCAGGGATTCAACTTAAAAACTCTTAGAAGTGATAAAGGAATGCAGCACCATCTCAGGATACAAAATCAATGATTACAACTCAGTAGCTTTTATATATGCCAACAATAGTCAAGATGAAAATATAGTCAAGGACTCTGTTGCTTTTACAATAGTGCCAAACAAAAAGAAATATCGGGGAATTTACCTAATAAAGGATGTGAAATATTTCTATAATGAGAACTATGAAACTCTGACAAAAGAAATACCTGAAGATGTTAACAAATGGAAAAACATACCATGCTCATGACTGGTAAGAAACAACATTGTTAAAATGTCCATACTACCCAAAGCAATCTACAGATTTAATGGAATCCTTATTAAAGCATCATTGTCATACTTTAAAGAACATGAAAAAATAGTACTTCATTTTATATAGAATCAGAAAAAACCTCAAATAGCAAATACATTACTTAGAAATAAGAACAAATCAGGTGGTATCACATCACCAGACTTCAGGCTATACCATAAATCTATAGCGATCAAAACAGTATCATACTGGCACAAAAACAGAGTGGTAGATTATGGAACAGAATAAAGAAGCAAAAGAAGAACCCAGCTACTTATCATCATTTGAGCTTTGACAAGTGTATCAAAAATATTCAGTGGGGGAATATATTTAACAAATGGTGCTAGGTGAACTGCGTGGTGACCTGTAAAAGACTGAAACCGGACCCCTACCTTTCACCATTAACAAAAATTGATTCTCACTGGATAAAAGATTTAAATTTAAGACATGAAACTATAAAGGACTACAAAGGAGTACAAGGAAAACACTTGAAGAAATCAGCCTGGGAGAATATTTTATGAGGAGGACCCCCTGGGCAATTGAAGCAACACCAAAAATACATTACTGGGATCTGAGCAAACTAAAAAGCTTCTGCACAGCCAAGAACACAGTAAGTAGAGCAAACAGACAACCTTCAGAATGAGAGAAGATATTTGCAGGTTATGCTTCTGACAAAGGCCTAATAATTAGAATCTATAGAGAACTCAAACGAATCAATAAGAAAAGAATAAATAACCCCATTTCTATGTGGGCAAGAGACTTGAACAGAAACTTCTCTAATGAAGACAGGCACATAGCCTACAAAACATGAAAAAATGCTCATCATCCTTAATCATCAGAGAAATTCAAATCTAAACCACTTTGAGATATCATCTAACTCCAGTAAGATTAGCCCACATCATAAAATCCCAAAACTACAGATGTTGGTGTGGATGCAAAGGGAAGGGAACGCTTCTATGCTGCTGGTTAGAATGCAAGCTAATACGGTCTTTTTGGAAAGAAGTTTGGGGAACACTCAAGGAACTAAAAGTAGACCTACCATTCAATCCTGCAATTCCTCTACTAGGTATATACCCAGATGATCAAAAATTATTTTACAACAAAGACATTTGCACCAGAATGTTTACTGCAGCCCAATTCATAATAGCCAAGACGTGCAAATAGCCCAAGTGCCAATTGACCAATGAATGGATTAACAAATTGTGGTATATGTACACCATTGAATACTACGCAGCCATTAAAAAAAATGGAGACTTCACATCTTTTATATTTATCTGGCTGAAGCTGTAACATACTCTTCTTAGTAAAGTATCTCAAGAATAGGGAAAAATTATCCAATGTACTCAATACTATTAGGAAATCCATATATAATCACCTACACACTCATATGAATGACAAAACATAACTATAGTCCAGAAAGGAGAAGGAAAGAGGAAAGAGAGGAGAAGGGAGGGGAGGGGGAACATGGGAGTAAGGAGGGTATTTGGGGGGTCCTTACCTGATATGCAGGATGCAATGGTACATTTCAAAACTATTAATAAATGAGGGGGCAGAGGCAAGATGGCCAACTGAACCCAGCTTTCCACAGAGGCTCCTGTCCGGAAGAAAAGGCAAAGGACAGAAGATTAGCAAGTAAGCTTATGGTTTGGAGCTGAGCCAAGGAAGAAAGTAGAAGAACACACATCAACCCTGGTGAGGTGAGCTGCAACCCCAAGGAAACAAACAATAGGTACAAAATCTATCACCAAGAGGACAGGAGTCCCCTCTCCCATGAGAACAGCTCTCAGTATACTTTATACAAACAAGCAAACAGAGTTCAGATCTTCCCCAGTTTTATCCCATGGGAGAGACCCTCTAAAAACCAGAACTCCTTCTTAAGAGAGGACCCACTAGTGCACCATGGCACTCTCCAATAGGCACAAAACTGTATATATTCTCTACCTACAATTCTGAGTTCCCAATACTGCCCCCCCCCACTCTCACCCCAAGGTCCAGAAGCCTCTCCCCCATTGGTCCAGATTCTTAGACATTTTCTCAAGATGTGTGGACAAGGTACAGGCTATTGCAGGTCTGTGCTGATTCTGTGGCACAGGTATTGAGAGAGGACTGTGGACCAAGGAAGCATACAGGACAGGGAAAAGCTATGCCCTGCAGCACAGAACAGAGGTGGCAGTGGTGGGAAAAATAGGGCCCACACCTCTGGGGATATTTTGGAGAGACACTCCCCCCACCTCTCTTGGCAACTAGAGAAAGCCAGGCCTCCACTCTGGTGGCAGCCACTGGCAGAACAGATCTGGAACAAAAATGCAGGCCTCGTGAGTAAAGGGTTTGCCTGAAGCAGTACCTGCCCAGGTGGCAGGGCGTCAGGTACAGAGACTACAATATGCACATGCAAAGACAGCATACTCCCAGGGCAGGGCTGAGTCACACGTGCTACTTTAGTGAGACTAAGAAGCACCCGGGCCCCAGGGGAACATAACTGAGAAAAAAAGCAGGCAGGACAACAGCACCAGCCCAGGGAGAAGCAGAAACTGAAAGCTGTATGCAAGCAACAGCCCAGGGAGAGGCAGAAACTGAGAGCTGAGTGTGAGCTCTAACCACGCCCACCCCAACACAGAGTGCAACAGAGACAGAGACACCAGTTCCATGAGGAATGGCAAAATGGCAGTGGCATGTGGCGGGGCTGAGTCACAGTTTCTGTGAACTCAAACAGCACCTGGCCCACAGGTGAATATAGGTGTGACACAAACACAAATTCTGTGAGAATATAAGTGGCAGCAACATCAATCTGTGGCAGAGCTAAAACTGAGTGAATTGCCCCAGCTTCCATTAAGCACCCGAGGTTATCAGACTTCAGCTCCACCTGAAGTCTGGTGGCAGAGTACAACAGTCTGGCTGAGGAGACACAGATCTCCCTGTGACTCAGGAAGGCGCAAACCCCTGGAGCATCTGCTCATTAGAGGGAACTGGGTCAGAGCCTTGCAGGGTTACCAATGACTGGGTATGACAGAGGTGTAAGGTGGAAAAGGATGCATCAACCTTCCTGGACTAATTCATTTGCAGGTGGATCCTTCTGACTCCAAGGAACACTAGAGTCAGTCTTACTCAAGCTGCCAACAGACCCCTGCTGTCTAGTTGCTAAAGAGCTTTTGAACATTCCAAATTGAGACTGGGTGCTGACTGGCATGATTGATTTGGAAATCTTGACCTGGGCCAATCACCCAAGGACTATCCAAAGTGGTACCCTGTATGTGTGGTTGTGGGAAAGTTGGATTTTTCTTTTCCAGTTGTTGCCCATGGGAGAACAGGGCGTCTTAGTTGCTGTTATTTCTCCATAGATAAGACTTCAATCTAGAGTTACTGATTCATTAGTATTAGACAGAGATCAGCTGAAAACAAGACAGAGACACTTAGCCCCACCACACCAAGCAGGTCCCCAGTGACTCAGGCCATAGCACAGTATGGGTCTTTTGCAAAGCTCTAGGGGAAAAGGTATAGACACCAATCCCAGCTCTTGGAAAAAGGGCTGGTTAATCCCTACTCCAGGAGCCACCAACCCAACTTCACCTTATCTGCTCATCTAGCCAAACAGTGTAAAATAATCATGGGGTGGAATCAGTGGAAAAATTCTGGTAACATTAATAACCAGAGTAGATCAACTCCCCCAAGGAATGATAGCAGACACAACAGGAGATCCCTTTCATAAACAAATGACTGAGATGTCAAAAATCAAATTCAGAATTTGGATTGCAAATAAGATTAATAGAATGGAGGTAAAGTTGGAGTTATAAATTCAAGGAGCATTTCAAAAGTTATCTCAAGAATTTAATGAATTCAGGACAAACCCACCAAAGATTTTGACACATTGAGACAAGAACTTACAGCCCTCAAAGACCTGAGAAATACAGTAAAATCCCTCAGTAACAGAATGGATCAGGGAGAAGAAAGGATCTCTGACATTGAAGACAAAGCTTTTGAGCACTCCCAAATGCTGAAAGAAGAAGAGAAGTGGAGAGGAAAAATGGATCATTCTCTCAGAGGGCTCTGGGATAATTTGAAGAAAATTAATATTCACCTTATAGGAATTCCTGAAGGTGACGAGGTGGCTTTGAAAGGCACAGAGGATCTTCTTCATGAGGTAATAAAGGAGATTTTTCCAGACACACCAAGAAATTCTGAAATTCAGATAACAGACAGTTTCAGAATCCGAGCATGACTCAACCCAAATAATACATCACCTAGGCACATTATAATTAATTTAGCCAAAGTTAAAATAAAGGAAAAAACTCTGTAAGCAGCCAGACATAAGAAAACCATAACCTACAAGGGGAAGAATATTTAGAATGACTGCAGATCTCTCTGCTAAAACCCTTCAAGCTAGAAGAGGGTGGTCATCGACTTTTAATCTCCAAAAACAAAAGAACTTTCAACCCAGGATCCTGTATCCAGTGAAACTGAGTTTCATTTATGATGGAGAAATTAAATACTTTAATGACATTCACTGTTGAAGAAGTTTGCCATAATTAAACCAGCTCTCCAGGATATTCTCAGACCTATCCTCCATAATGACCAGTGAAATCCTCTACCACCAAAGTAAACTCACTCTGATACTGTTTGGTCAAATTCCAACTTCCACCGTGGCTACAGGATTAAAAATGTCCAGTGGACTTTTGAAAAACTCGATACCCAAAATTCTACCAGGCATATCAATAGTCTCACTTAATGTGAATGGCTTAAATTGTCCTCTACAGAAGCACAGGTTGGCTGACTGGATACAAAAACTCAAGGAAATTACCAAATTTTTGGAATCAAAATGATGATATCTACTGCATACAAGAATCTCATCTCATCTTACCTTAAAAGATAAATATAGACTCAGTGTGAAATGATGGTCATCTAAATTTCAGGCAAATGGAAGTCAGAAAAAAGCAGGTGTTGCAATTTTATTCACAGACACAATAGGCTTTAAACCAACAAAAGTAAGGAAAGATAAAGATGGTCACTTCATATTTGTTAAGGATAATACTCAATATGATGAAATTTCAATTATTAACATTTATGCACCTAACCAGAATGTGCCTCAATTTATAAGAGAGACTCCAATAGACATGAGCAACTTGATTTCTGCCAGCACCATAATAGTTGGAGATTTTAACACTCCTTTGGCAGTGTTGGATAGATTTTCCAATAAGAAACTCAGAAATGAAATTTTAGGCTTTAACTTAACCATTTAACAATTGGATTTAACAGACATCTACAGAACATAATATCCTAACAAAATTAAATACACATTCTTCTCATCAGCCCAAGGAACATCCTCCAAAATTGATCACATCTTAGGTCACAAGTCTAACCTCAGCAAACGTTTTTTGGTTTGTTTGTTTGTTTGTTCGTTGCAGTTTTAGCTGGGGCTAGGCTTGAACCTGCGACCCCCCCATATGTGGGGTTGGTGCCCTACTCCTTGAGCCACAGGCACCACCCAGAAAATTTTAAAAAATAGAAATTACTCTTTGCATCTTCTCCAACCATCATGGAATAAAAGTCAAACTCGATAAAAACAGAAATCTTCATACTCATACAAAAACATGGAAACTAAATAACTTTATGCTAAATGATAGCTGGATCATAGATGAGATTAAGAAGGAAATTACCAAATTTTCTGATGAATTACCAGAACTCTGGGATAGTGCAAACATAGTCCTAAGAGGGAAATTTATAGCACTGCAAGCCTTCTCAAGAGAATGGGAAGAGAAGAAGTTTACAACTTAATGGGACAAGTCAAGCAACTGGAAAAGGAAGAACCTTCTAACCCCAAACCCAGCAGAAGAAATAACCAAAATTAGAGCAGAACTAAATTAAATTGAAAACAAAAGTATTATACAACACATAAATAAATTTAAAAGTTGGTTTTATGAAAATGTCAATAAAATAGATAAACCTTTGGCTAACCTAACCAGGAAAAAAAGAATGAAATCTCTAATTTTATCAATCAAAAATGCCAAAGATGAAATAGCAATAGACTCCTCAGAAATCTAAAAAATCCTGAATAAATATGATAAGAAACTCTGTTCTCAGAAATACAAAAAATTAAAAGAAACAGACCAATACTTGGAAGCACACCACCTTCCTTAGACTTTGCCCGAATGAAGTAGAAATGTACAACAGGCCTATATCAAGTTCTAAAATAGCATCAACTATTCATAACGTTCCTAAAAAGGAAAGCCCAGGACCAGATGGCTTCACATCAGAATTCTACCAAACCTTTAAAGAGGAACTAGTATCTATATTACTTAACCTTTTCCAAAATATAGAAAAAGACGGAATACTACCCAACACATTCTATGAAGCAAACATCACCTTGATCCACAAATATGAAAAGACCTAACAAGAAAAGAAAATTATAGACCAATATCACTAATGAATATTGATGCAAAAATATTCAACAAGAGCCTAGCAAACACAATCCAGCAACACATCAAACAAATTATACACCATGACCAAGTGAGTTTTATCCAAGGGTCTCAAGGCTCGTTCAATATACATAAATCTATAAATATAATTCATCACATAAACAAATTAAAAAACAAAGACCATATGATTCTCCCAATTGATGCAGAAAAAGCTTTTGATAATATCCAGCATCCTTTCATGATCAGAACACTTAAGAAAATTGGTATGGAAAGGACATTTCTTAAACTGATAGAGCCCATCTACAGCAAACCCACAGCCAATATTGTACTGAATGGAGTTAAATTGAAATCATTTCCACTCAGATCAGGAACCAGACAAGGGTGCCCATTATCTTCACTGCTCTTTAACATTATAATGGAAGTTTTAGCCATCACAATTAGGCAAGAAAATCCAATCAAGTTTATCCATATAGACTCAGAGGAAATCAAACTTTCACTTTTCTCAGATGATATGATTGTATATCTGGAAAACATCAGGGATTCTACTATAAAACTCTTAGAAGTGATCAAAGAATACAGCAGCATCTCAGGTTACAAAATCAATACTCATAAATTGGTAGCCTTTATATATACCAACAATAGTCAAGCTGGAAAAACAGTCAAGGACTTTATTCCTGTTACAGTAGTGTCAAAGAAGATGAAATATTTGGGAATTTACCTAATAAGGGATGCGAAAGATCTCTATAAAGAGAACTATGAAACTCTAAGAAAAGAAATAGCTGAAGATGTTAACAAATGGAAAAACATACCATGCTCATGGCTGGGAAGAATCAACATTGTCAAAATGTCCATATTACCCAAAGCAATATACAATTTTAATGTAATCCCTTTTAAATCTCCTGTGTCACACTTTAAAGATCTCGCAAAAATAATATTTCATTTTATATGGAATCAGAAAAAACCTCAAATAGGCAAGACATTACTCAGAAATAAAAACAAAGCGGGAGGAATCACGCTACCAGATGTCAGATTATACTATAAATCTATAGTGATCAAAAAAGCATGGTACTGGCACAAAAACAGAAAGGTAGATGTATGGAACAGAATAGAGAACCAAGAGATGGACCCAGCTATGTACCATTATTTGATCTTTGACAAACCAATTAAAAACATTCAGTAGGGAAATATTCCCTATTTAACAAATGGTGCTTGGTAAATTGGCTGGTGACCTATAAAAGACTGAAACTAGACCCACACCTTTCACCATTAACTAAGATAGGCTCTCACTGGATTAAAGATTTAAACTTAAGACATGAAACTATAAAAATACTACAAGAGAGTGCAGGGAAAACACTTGAAGAAATTGGCCTGGGAGAATATTTTATGAGGAACAACCCTCAGTAATTGAAGCAAAGCCAAAAACACATTACTGGGCTCTGATCAAACTAAAAAGCTTCTGCACAGCCAAGAACATAGTAAGTAAAGCAAACAGACAACCTGCAGAATGGGAGAAGATTTTTGCACTTTACACTTCTGACAAAGGTCTAATAAGTAGAATCTATAGAGAACTCAAACTAATCAATACAAAAAGAATAAATAACCCATTTCTATGTGGGCAAGAGACTTGAATAGAAACTTCTCTGATGAAGACAAGCACATGGCCTACAAACATATGAAAAAATGCTCATCATCCTTAATCATCAGAGAAATGCATATCAAAACCACTTTGAGATATCACCTAACTCCAGTAAGATTAGCCCACATCACAAAATCCCAAAACCAGAGATGTTGGCATGGATGTAGACAAAAGGGAACACTTCTACACTGCTGGTGGGAATGCAAACTTATACGTTCCTTTTGGAAAGATGTTTGGAGATCACTTAGGGATCTAAAAATAGACCTGCCATTTAATCCTGCAATTCCTCTACTAGGTATATATATATATATATATATATCCAGAAGACTAGAAATCACTTTATAACAAATATACTTGCACCAGAATGTTTATTGCAGCCCAATTCATAATTGCTAAATCATGGGAGAAGCCCAAGTGTCCATTGACTTATGAATGGATTAATAAATTGTGGTATATATACACCATGGAATACTATGCAGCCATAAAGAGAGATGAAGACTTTACCTCCTTCATGTTTACATGGAGCTTGAAAATATTCTTAGCAAAGTATCTCAAGAATGGAATAAAAAGTATCCAATGTACTCAACGCTATTATGAAACTAAGTTTTAGCTATCATAGGAAAGCTATAACCTAATTTTAGCCAAGAATATGGGGAAGGGGGAGAGGGAGGAGAGGGGGGAGATGGGTGGAGGGAGGTGGATTGCTGGGATCACACCTATGATTTATCCTATAAGGGTACATGTGAATCTTTTTAAATATGGAATATAAATGTCTTAACACAACAACTATGAGAATGACATGAAGACTATGTTGGCCAGGTGGAGTTGAATGAAAGTATTTCAAATTGTATATGGAAACAACACACTGTACCCCATGATAGTATTAATGTGCACAACTAAGATTTAATTTAAAAAAATGGAAGAAAAAGTATCCAATGTACTCAGCCCTACTATGAAACCAATTTATAGCTTTCATACGAAAGCTATAACCCAACTATAGCCCAAGAAGAAAGGGAAAGAGGAGAGGGAGGGGAGGGGAGTGGGGAGGATGGGTAGAGGGAGGGTAATTGGTGAGACCACACCTATGGTGCATTTTACAAAGGTACATGTTAAATTTACTAAGTGTAGAATATAAATGTCTTAAAACAATAACTAAGAAAATGCAGCAAAGGCTATGTTAACCAATTTGACATAAATGTTTCAAATGGTATACCTGATACAAAAACCAAGAAAATACCCACCTAAAAAGGAGAATTTCAGACCAATTTCACTAATGAATATAGATGCAAAAACTCTCAATAAAATCTTAGCTAATAGATTACAGCTTATCATCAAAAAAATCATACATCGGCTGGGCACCTGTAGCTGTAGTGGTTAAGGCACCAGCCACTTACACCTAAGGTGGTGGGTTCAAATCTAGCCCAGGCCCACCAAAACAACAATGACAGCTGCAACCAAAAAACAGCTGGGTGTTGTAGCGGGCGCCTGTGGTCCCAGCTACTTGGGAGGCTGAGGCAAGAGACTCGCTTGAGCCTAGGAGTTGGAGGTTGCTGTGAGCTGTGATGCCACAGCACTGTACCCAGGGGGATAGCTTGAGGCCCCGTCTCAAAAAAAAAAAAA
>NW_003852410.1:6090656-6099676 GCF_000181295.1 Otolemur garnettii
AACAAAAGAGGTGAAGGACCTCTATAAAGAAAATTATGAAACCCCAAGAAAGGAAATAGCAGAGGACATCAACAAATGGAAGAACATATCATGCTCATGGATGGGAAGAATCAACATTGTTCAAATGTCTATATTTCCCAGAGTCATCTACCAATTCAACACCATCCCTGTTAAAATACCAACATCCTACTTTCAAGACTCAAAAAAATGATTCTGCATTTTTTATGGAACCAGGAAAAAAATCTATATAGCTAAGGCAGTTCTTAGTAACAAAAACAAAGCTGGGGTATCACTATACCAGATTTTAGGCTGTACTACAAGGCCATAGTGGTCAAGACAGCATGGTATTGGCACAAAAATAGAGACATAGATATTTGAAATTGAATAGAAAACCTGGAAAGGAAACCAACAACTTACAGCCACCTAATCTTTGATAAACCAAACAAGATTGTATTACCTAACAAACCATAGCCCAGATTTAAAATTTCTCTGGCATTGTGTCATTAATATAGCCCCTGGACCTCTAAACTTGCTTGAGCATAGAGTAAGCTGAGAACATTTCAGGCAAGTGCAAGATAATGAAAGAAGGAGAAACCTTGAAACAGCAAATCCAGGAACAACTAAGAACAATGGATGTAGCAATTCCTCCCAGAAGGCATTATCACTACCTAATCAAGAAATTATCCCCACCACAGGAAAAAGATTCTTTACAAGGCCGGTCCTGGAGAAGCTCATTATTGCTATAGACTAGTGACCGCTAAGTATCTCTTATTCTTTTATTTTCCAAATGAGAGTTTTCATTTTAGTTATTCTGTAGCTGTTTTCTGCACTGTATACTGGGTAATGATAAAGAAAAATATTTCAAATGGTATATAAATGGTACATTGTACCCCATGATTCCATTAATGTACACAGCTATGATTTAATAAAATAAAATGAGTATAATTGTGACGTGTTACTTAGTTCAACATAAGCATTTCACATTGTATATCAAGGCAGTACCCTGAACCCCATGAATGCATCAATGTACAAAGTTATGATTTAAAAATAAATAATAATAAATAAATAAATAGAAAAGAGTTGGGGTGCCTATGACAGTAAATGACTCCAGAGGGGTTGCTATTTGTGCCACTTTGCCCACATTGCAATTTTCTCTTCTATTGCTTCAGAGAGAACAGGAAAGACTTGAAAAGATTTGCTGGAATGTTCATCATGCTATCTCTAGAAGATTCCTGGTTCTTAGTAAGAACTAAGGGAGATATGTGTGTGTATGTGTACGTATGCTCATGCACATGTGTGCATGCATGAGTATGTATGCTTTGAATTGATGATTAGATTCCAATTCAGTTTTGTTTGTTTCTGAGACAGAGTGTTACTCTGTTGCCCTTGTGTAGAGTTTGGTGGCATCATAGCTCATAGCAACCTCATACTTTTGGACTCAAGCAATTCTCTTGCCTCAGCCTCCTGAGCAGCTGGGACTACAGGCACCTGCCATAATATCCAGCTAGCTTTTCTATTTTTTAAATAGAGACAGGAGTCTCATTCTTGCTAAGGCTGGTCTTGAACTCCTGAGCTCAAGTAATCAACCTGCCTCAGCCTCCCAGGGTGCTAAGATTACAGGTGTGAGCCACCATGCCCAGCCCAATTCAGTTTTTTAAAGATAAGACAACAATCTGAAGTGAAGTATTATGACTTTTAGCCACAGGTTTTAGAATTCATAGGTGACCTCAATTGCATTTACTCTGCATAGGGCTGAAGTTAATTGCAGATAATTCATCCATCTAAGTGCATCAGTTCACTACATAACTGAGCCTACCATTCTCTGGGGGAGCTTTTAGCAGCTTTCAGCCACCTGGTTATAACTCAAGTTACTCCTCTTACTACCACAGGTGCCTGCAATCAGTCAGCATGTAGGAACTTCAACATGATCTGCTTAACAAGCCAGAGCTGATATTTTTAAAAGAAGGAGCTACTTCACTGTGGCTCCAGGTCACTTGCCAGTACAGGTTACTCACACAAGGGAGCAAGAGAACTGAGCCTCCTTTCTATAAATGTTTTCATTCAACAGCTTCCTCATTGGAACACATGATTAATGAATGTTTATAGCTTGGGACTGGTCCTGGGGCTACTGATTACTTGCTGAAGCCAGCACAGTGAATGTAGAGGAGAACAGCTGCCAGTGAAGTGTGATGATCTATCCAAGGTACCTCATTTTAAAAGAAACTTTTAAGGATAAGCATTAAAAGAAACGCCACCCAGATGGTCCAGAGAGTGGAATTGTGACAAAAGAATACTTTAGGGAACAATAATCTGTGTGGACCTGAGCACTGTCTTTTAAACTTAATGATTTGTCACAAGAGAAAGAATCCAGAAAGCATAATTAAAGCCAACAGATGAAAGTTAGGTTATACCACTTGGTGCCTGTGGCTCAAGCAGCTAAGGTGCCAGGCACATACACCTGAGCTGGCAGGTTCGAATCCAGCCCGGGCCCACCAAACAACAATGACGGCTGCAACCAAGAAATAGCCGGGCATTGTGGCAGGTGCCTGTAGTCCCAGCTACTTGGAAGGTGGAGGCAGGAGAATCACTTGAGACCAGGAGTTGGCGGTTGCTGTGAGCTGTGATGTAACAGCATTCTACCCAGGGCAATAGCTTAAGGCTCTGTCTCAAAAATAAATAAATAAATAAATAAAGGAAAGAAAGAAAGTTAAGTTATCCTACAAGCATTTATTTAGTGACTGTGATGTAATAAGGACCGTGCTAGAGATGATAAACTCACTGGTAAGCTCTGCAATGGTAAGGCCTCAAGTCAAAGCAGCATAGAATTTTGAGCATATGAAAGCAGGAGATGGCCCATATTTTGAGAAGAAATTAGAAAATATTTCAGGGCCCCTTAAGTCATGCCAAGTAGGTGGCCTGAGAGAAGTTCAATGAAAAGAGCTGAAACTGTCAGCAGAAAAGGTTCATAGATGCTCTCCTACTTATACTACCACCAGCCTTCCTGTCTACAATACTTTTACCTTAACTTTAATTTTTTCCTATCTAGTCCTCTATTTTATTTCTATAGTCACCTTTTGACTAAATGGGTCAATTTTTTTTTTACCTCTTTAAATGGATAAGAACACCAAGTTGAAGTGTTAGAGTGATTTTCCAGGATCAGCCTTTCAGTGAACCATTAAAAAAAAAAAATCCAAAGTTAGAAAATATTTTAGACATCAACATATCTCCTCCAAACCAGAGGGCTCCCCTCCACAGTACATCTGATAGGTGTTAGAAAGAAACTTTCAAAATGGAAACCCTACAGGTAGTCTAAGGAGACCTCCTGGGGCACTGATTGAAAACCCAAACTCTTTCTCTGCCTACCTCCCATTTCATCTCATACCACCGTTTTCGTTGAGATAGCCTTTTGTTCTCCTCTTGAAAATGTCAACTGGTCCCCACCTCAGGACTTACTCTTCCCTCTACCTGAAACACTTTCCCCTGATGTTCAGATGGATGTAGTCACCTTTTGACTAAGTAGATCATATTTTTTCCATCTTTTTTCATGGATAAGAATATTAACTAAGCCCTACCAAAAAAAAAAATTTTTTTTAAGAAGAAATTAACTAAGCACAAAGTGTTAGTTAATTAGTTAGTTAGTTAGTTAATTTCCAGGATCACACCCTTCAGTGAATCATCTAATGTGCATAATGCAACGACGCATTTCAAAAGTATTAAGAATAGAGTATAAATGTCTTACCACAACAAATAAGTAAGCGAGAAGATGGTTATGTTAATCAGTTAGATGTAAGCATGCCACATCGTATATCAAATCAGCACATTGTACCCCATAAAAATGTATTAATGTACACAATTCTGATTTAATAAAGAAAAGTAAATAAGAAAAAGAAAAATAAATAAATAAGCAGTCACTGTCACCTTCTTGGGCTGGAGACAATCGGAAGGATATATGATGGACATCTATATCATATCAAACATCAGCACAAACACCAGAATAACTGCATCTGAATTGGCATGAATATAAGTGTAAAATGTAGGGAGGAGAACCAAATGGAGTCTTCCACTTTATGCAAGGACTAGGACTTTATACTGGTTAGAACACTATTCATATGTCTTTCTATATACTGTCAAACATTGGTGAAACTAAGAGATACAAGGAAGCAGCAATCATAATTGCTCTGGAAGGGAATGCATAGGGTAAAGGGAAGAGAAGTGAAATGAATCCTTATAAAGGAATATCAAAGTAGCAGATACGTACTCATCCAGTCAACTTCTCTAACCTGTTATTCTGCTCTATTTTGGTTCTAATACTCATCCGAGATATGACATTATTTTATGTATGTATGTATGTATATGTTAATTTCTCCCTCTATGTACAAGCTCCTGGGACCAAAGATCCTGTGGGCCTTGTTCATCACCGTGTCTGTCCAGGGGGCCAAGATCAGTGACCAGCACACAATAGGCACTTGAACTTCCACTGCTCGAACAAATACAATATTGAAAAGCTGTGTAATTGTTAGTAGGGAGAAAAGAAACTTCTTTGTGACTTTTTTTTAAGCATCCTGCAATCAACCCACAAAATCAGACTTGGTGAAAGACAGAGCTAATTTTCCTAGTATTGATGCATCTCTGCTTACAAGGTGACCAGACCACAAAGCTGTATTGAAATATCCCCTTGCTGGCTCAGCACCTGTGGCTCAAGCGGCTAAGGTGCCAGCCATATACACCTAAGGTGGTGGGTTTGAATCCAGCCCAGACCCACCAAACAACAATAATGCCTGCAACCAAAAAATAGCCAGACGTTGTGGCAGGCGCCTGTGGTCCCAGCTACTTGGGAGGCTGAGGCAGGAGATTCACTTGAGCCCAGGATTTGGAGGTTGCTGTGAGCAGTGAAGCCATAGCACTCTACCCAGGGGGACAGCTTGAGGCTCTGTCTCAAAAAAAAAAAAAAAAAAAAAAGAAATATCCCCTTGCTGGGATGAGTTCTCATTCTCTGCTTACAGAGGGGAGTCTATAGATTTCAATTACCAAAAATGTCACCACAAATAATAGTCACTCAAATTCCTTGGCTTTGTGGACATAGAAACCTAACTCAGCCAAGCCAGAAACACCTTCACTGATCTGGCTATGTTTTTAATCATTTCCATAGAAACTACAAGAGTTCCCAGTAGAGGCTTCCTAACTTCCAGCAATTATCTTAAGGTCTGATTAGCATTTTAAATGTCACCTGTATAAATTAAAACTGTTTACAGCTTACAGTGGCATCAATTCATGATTTGTGGTTTCACCGCAGCTAGCCAAAATCCACTTCTTGGAAAATCCCATTCAAAATGCCCCTGATGGATTAGGCCTGGCATGATCTCTCTCTTGGTTCAAAAATCTAGCCTCCATTTTAATTCTTCACTTTGGTAATCTTAGCTTCCTTCCTGGGAACATTTCAAGTATTTGAGGTGTCAAATTTGGCAGGAAAACTATTTGAAAACAGTTCTTTTGGTTAAGTTTCCCTACTCTGTCTACAGCAGCCTTAGTGAAAACAAATGAAGATTTCCAAACATATTTCTACATCAGTCAAGCATTACTCATTGTCATCTATCTTGTTGGCCTATGAGTTACTTTCCCAGGTATTAAAGGATGGAATAATGATTTTTGGAGGTCACCTCTACTCCTAGTCATTTTTCCCCCAAAAAAATAACACAGTCAAGAGCTCCATAATGATCTTCTGGTCAACATTGGACTGCATGTACTACAGAGGTCTCTTAAGATTATAATACGGTATTTTTATTGTACCTTTTCTGCATTTAGATATGTTCTGATACACAAATACTTAGCCATTGTGCTACAATTACCTACAGCATTCAGTATGGTAACCTGTTATACAGGTTTGTAGCCTAAGTGTGCAGTAGACTATACCACCTATGTTTATATAAGCACTATAATGTTTGCACAATGACAAAATCACCAAATGATACATTTCTCAGAACATATCCCCATAATTAAGCAATACATGATTGCACATAAAAGTAACTTCTTTTTAGCATATTTTGTTTATGCTACCAAAATTTCACTTATTTACTTTGTTTTGCTCCAGAGTTACCAAGTACAGAGGCATTTCGTGCTTCTCCAATCAAAGGCAGCTGGGGTAAGAGGAAACACCCAGGCTATGAAATCATTGGGTAGAGATTCCAGTCTTTGCTCCACAACTTACACCCCTGGAACCTTAATTAGGTTCTTAACCTCTGTTTGCCTTCTCATGCCCAGTCTTGGGCAGAGAGAGTCATCAAGAACAAAGCAGAGATGTGTTCCTAGTCTGGCTGGAGCTCAGACCAACATAGGGGACATTTGAGGGTCAACCACAAATACGTCACCCAGCAGCCACCGTGATATTCCTAAACTTCCCATGAGGTTATAAAACTTCCCTGCTCATAACTATCTAAAGCAAAGATCAGCAGACCTTTTCTGTAAAGGGCCACATACATAGTATTTTGGGGCTTAGAGGCCATAACTACATCCCAAGGACTCAAGTCAGCCCTTGTGGCAAGAAAGTAGCCATAGAAAATATGGAAATAAATGGGCATGGCTGTGTCCCAGCAAGACTGCCCACCCCTCCTCTGTCCTGCTTGAGCCACACAGACCTATTGTTTTGTTTCTGGAATACTCCATGCAAAGTTCCTCTTGCCTTGGGGCCTTTGCACTAACTGTTCCCTTTGTGTGGGCAGTTCTGCTTCCAGATCAGCAGGAGCCTGGCTCCCTCTTCACATCCATTTCTCAGGAGTTTCCATGACCATCAGTCAGCCAGCCATGGTTGAACTCATCTCCCTACTTTATTTTCTCATAGTACTTATCCCCCTCTGGTAAGTGGAACTAAAGGGTCAGTCTCATGATAATTGTTTTGGATACACACTATTGAAACTTTCTCATTCTTATATAAAAGCTGAACAAACTAAAGTAGCTGGGACTACAAGCACCCACCTCAATGCCCAGCTATTTTTTATTGCAGTTGTCATTGTTGTTTAGCTGGCCCCAAGCCGAGTTTGAACCCACCACCCTTGGTGTATGTGCCTGGCACCATAACCACTGTGCTATAGACTGAGCCAAAATTTGGGGTTTCTTAATTATGGTAAAGTAAGATTTACCACTTCAGCCATTTTTAAGTGTACGGCTCAGTGGCATTTGATACATCCATGTTGTTGTGCAACCATCACCACAATTCAACTCCAGAGCTCCCTTCATCTTACAGAACTGAAACTCTGTACTAAAAATAATTAACTCCCCATTCCTTCGCAACTCTGGGCCCCGGCGACATCTTATCCATGGTTAACATTAACTCATACCATGCAAAATCATGGTATGATTAAAGAAGTGTCAGTTTCGACTAATCAATTTTACTTACTAAATTTCCACCCCTGAGCCTCTTTGACGCAAAAATTCTGGAACCACTATTGCTAACTGATGTTTTCTTACCTACTTTTATGTGTGTTTTTTTTTTCCTCTCTCCCCGCTGTAGAGTAAGCTAGGCAAACAGGAACCTTGCCTTTCTCCTCTCTGGATGGCAAACACCTGGCACAGGCTAACACAGAGCAGGTGCTCAGTAAATGTTAATAAATGAGGGAACAAAAGAGCAAATGGCTGTCTTCACGGGTGGGTTGGACCTTGGGCTGCCCCTCAAAGGCTTTGGATAAGTAAAGAAGAGAAGGGATTTCAGCTCAAGTTAAGAGCAGAAAACATGGACTGCTAGAGGCCTGGGCACTGTCTAAATCATATCCACAGGGCCAGGTACTAGCAGGTAAAGGAGGAAAGGAAGGAGTAAAGAAAGAAGGAAGGAAGGCGGGCAGGAATGCAGGGAGGGAGGTTGGGAATTTTTGCAAATAATATGCAATTGAGAGTCCTGGAAAGAAAGAACTGAGAAAGTAGGGACTTAGACTGTTATAAAGATCTAGAAAGTGTGGGCTTAATACTACAGGTCACGTGAGCTTCCTGGTCACGATGCCAGCTGGTGTACAAGGAAAACGATGCATTGCATCCTTTACAAAAAGCTTTTCTAACTTCAGCAACTGGAGGCAAATATTAACATTTCCATGGCAGAAGCCAGATCACAAGGAATCTTCTCAAAAAGTACAGAGGAACAAAAGGGACAGCTGCCAGGACAGCCAGTGTGCCTGGTCTTTCCTACCTAGAAGAAAGAGGACAGTTCCACCTGTCTCCATCCTCTCCTGACCTCAGCTCTGGCTCCAGCCGATGTTCCTGTGCCCTGTGGCTCTGAGCAGGCAGGGAGAGGCAGAGCAACAGTGGGTAGGTTGGGAGGCTGTACATTTTCCTGCCCAGGAGCCACCATGCACAAAGGATGTGACTCACCAGCCAGCTCTGATCATGATTTTGTGCATCAGGCCTCCGGGGATCCTGACTCATTCATAGAGCCATACGGAGATTGTTTTAGAGTGGTGGAAATCACACAAGTTTATACAAACAGATGTGAGATAGGCGTGGGATGCACTAATGTAAATCAGACTTACTCATTGATTCACACAGTATCCTCTCATGATGGGTCCCAGGTGTAATACCTACCTATATGTGTCATTCTTACTGAGGTTAATAAGCCTTTGTTGAAAACTTACTGTGTATAGCTAATCCTGTTATGTAGTTTGGTTGGATAACTGTATCTCTATGCTCTAAGTTCTTAAAAAAATCACTGTCCAGTGGGGGAAAGTGGCTCAGTTCTGCTGGGATTTACTATTCATGGAAGGGTGAAGTTGGAAAGGAATTTAAAAACCAGCTAGTCCCTCTGTTCATTTTGCAGGTCAGGAGATTGATGGGCTGAGGTGAAGGTGAAGGGAACTGATCTACACCAAGATGAGCTGACTCGCAGGGAGGGGGACTTTGAAGTCTGATTAGCAGGGAACCACATGGTAGGGAATAGGGGAGGTATGTAAGATGAAGGCTTCTGACTTCATAGAGACGAGAGAACTTTTTTTTTTTTTTGCAGTTTTTGGCCGGGGCTGGGTTTGAACCCGCCACCTCCAGTA
>NW_003852410.1:6099720-6123922 GCF_000181295.1 Otolemur garnettii
TTTTTTTTTTTTTTTTTTTGAGACTGAATCTCACTCTGTGACCCCAGGCTAGAGTACTGGCATCATAGCTCACAGTAACATCAAACTCCCGGGCTTAAATGATCCTCTTGCCTCAGCCTCCCAAGTAGCTGGGACTTCAGGTGTCTGCCACAACACCTGGCTAGTTTTTCTATTTTTTTTTTTTTTATTTTAGATGGGGTCTTTCTTGCTCTTGCTCAGGCTGGTCTTAAACTCATGAGTTCAAGCAATCCAGCCACCTCAGCCTCCCAGAGTGCTAGGATCACAGGCGTGAGCCACCACACCTGGCCCCTAGAGAACATTTAAAGGGACTGCACTGGCAGGTTAAGAGTGTTAAAACACGAAATGAGCCATGTGGGTGATGTGTGCAGAGTTCAGAAAAGAGGCACGAGGAGAGGGCAAGGGCTGTTAGGAAGGAGCCCTTGGAGGAGATGATGTATGCCCTGGCCCGTGGTGGAAAGGGAGGATTTGAGAGAAAGGAATGAAGTAGAAGAGCAGAGAGCAAGGGTGAAGGTGGGAGTCTGAAACAGGCGTGGCAAAAAGAAACGGTGTGGCTGGAGCACACTCACCTGGGCATCAGCACTGAAGGTCCCACCTCTGAGCAATCCTGGGCCTGTTGGTGTTAGCCTGGCAAATGCCTAATAGCCGGCTCCTGAGGGAAGGATTTGTAGCATCTGCCCATTTTCATGGTGTAAATATTCTATGTGGCATCTAGTTGATTTCAAGGATGGCTGAGTTAAACAACAGGCCCACAGATTTCCTGAAACTTTAACTGTAATCTCTTAGAAGTGGCCCCAAAACACCACTGCCTGAGATCCTGTTTGTTGATGAGAATTCACTCCTGGTATTTTTATAATCGCTGCCATTTAGTGAGCATTTATGGGTCAGGGTTTGCGCTAAGGCTCACATGCACTGTCTCCACAATGCTTTACCAGAACCCTTTGGGAAAGTTACTCTTAGAAATTAATGTTGCCATCGTGCAGACGGGAAAACATGCAGAAAACCATTCAATAGCCTTTTTTCTCTAAAACTCACGCTCCTAACTTTCATACCACACTCTTCCTCCTCCTCTGGCCACTACTAATGTTATTCTCATTGTTATTACTCTGTGCTGTTGCTTTTAATCCTCAGAACTTCTCTGATCCTCCTGGAAAAACCAGATGAATGACTTGTTCACCTCCAAATATGAAATATAGTAAGGGTGGTTCTCTAACTTTATAGACACATTCAAGTCAATCCAATAAATGAACCTGTCATCTTTCCAAAAAGTCTCTGAGAGTTACACTTACAGGAAGCATGTAAATGTCCCTACTGCAAATTGGGTCATTTTTACTTCTCTTGCCTCCAATAGAAACACCACCCTGCTTCAGAACTTTGCCCCTGGGAAAATTAGCCAGTAATTCCTCTGTCCCTCCTTTCTTCTCGCCCCTAGAGCACCCAGTGCTCTTGGGAGGATCTCTGGATGCCACCTAGAATATTGCATCAGGCTTGGAAAAAAGGCTTACTACACATGTCTCCAGAAATTTTTCTTCTTTATCCTTTATATCAAAATTTCTCTGTCCTGTGTCACACTACCCAGCTAGATAGTAATGTCTTGATCCTCAAAAGGACAACATTACATCTGCTTGAAATAATGGGACTCTTAGACCCTTAATAGGCATGATACAGCCAAGCATAAGAACACATAAAATGACACGTAGGGACTATTGGTTTGAATAACCAAAACATCAGCTCAAGGCGTCCACAGCACAGCCAACACTCAAGTTTCTCTCCCTCCCAACTCTGCTTTCCTGGGTATTACCATCTTTCTGTTTCAAGCAAACCTGTTTTATAGAATGGGAAGCATGTCACTGCAAGGCTAAATGTCCTTGTCCTTTCTACATACACTGCCACAAAACCATGCCCATTCCCTTCCAGAATTCATCCCTAATTCTCCTCACAAGGACTTGGGTTGTGTGCGGCAGGGAATGGGGGCATGTGTCTGCTCTATACCAGTCATTCCGTCTGATTACTGGGGCCCTATGATTAGCAAGGCAGAGTCACTTGCCACTTACAGATGAAGGGAAGGGGAAAAGAGGAGAAGGATTTAGGGGAGGGAGAGCTTTGACAAAAATCGAAGCTGTGCAAACCCTCCCATCTGGCCCCAGACTTCACCTACCCATAGGCCTTGCTTCCTAGTCATCCTTAACGCATCCTAAAACAGGTTCTCAGGCTAAAGCCCTGTAGCCTTATTTAAAATCTACTTGGAAAGAAGAGATAAAAATATGCTATTAAAAATAATAATAACAACTTCCCATGAAGAATAAACAAAGTCTAATAAGTACAATAGTTCAAGTTTCATGCCATAAAACATGAGGGATGCCCCCCTACAAGGGGGAGGATTTTGCTGAAGCCACCTAGGGAAGTTTACAGGTGTTTTGGCAAAGCTTCCTCCAGTGGGTGCCAGAAAGACGTGCCTCTATGCAGCTGCGTCCTCCATGTATTCAGAGTGTCGGTAGCAACTTCACTCTCTAATTGCCTGTAGTTAGTCATTATGTCTCAGCTGCAAGACTTGCGAATGCCAAGAAGCCAGCAAACCCAGAGGTCTTTTGTGTTTTAAATACTTGGATCACAGAAAAGAAATTTCCTGAGGAAAGTTACCATTTAGACATGCATAAGCCAAAGGGCTCTGATTTGTAAACATTCCAGGCAATCTGACTTTGAAATCCCTGAGGTTCTCAGAAGAAAATCAGAGTGGTAACATACACAGAAAGGAGATTTTATGATCCTTTGTGCTTATTCTTGTGCATGGCACGGACTGCAAAGTGAGTTAGCCAAATCAGCTAGGGAAAATGCAATTCAATTCTGTGAGCATTAATTGAGCTCTGTTTCACTGAGAATGCTTTCAGCTGCAAATAACAGCCGAGAGAGCCAATTAAAATTGGCTTTAAATAATAGGAATTAATTACCTCACATAACAAGAAGTTGGGGGAGAGGTAGGTCCAGAAATTGGTTAATCTAGCAGTTAAACAATGCCAAGAATAGTGGTTGGCTTTGCTGAAATCCCCATGAGATACCATTGTGATTTCAAGATGGCTGCCACACCTTCAAACATCACATCTTCCACAGCAACATCCAATTTAGGAAAGAAGGTAGGATTTCTCCACACCCGTCTCTTTCTCTTTTTATGGAAAAAAAATGGAAAGTCTTTTTTACAGTTCTTCTCAACAGACTTTCTTTTATGTCTCTTTGGGGAGAATTAGGTTACACAGCCATTCCTAAATCAATAACCCAGATAATAGGAATGTGAGAATAATAAATGCTTTAGAGCAGTTATGATTTATTCCCTAGATCCGGGCCCACCTTTCTTGAGTACCTTGCCTCCTAAACAAATTTAGGAATCTGTTGGAAGAAAAGATGAAGCACTAGCTATTAAGGCAACAGCATCTTCCCCTAACCACCTACCTCTGTGCTCTGCATTGGATATACAAAGATGGGCAAATCACAGCCCACATCCTCAAGGTCTACACAGTAATACAATGGGAATAATTATCCACCCAACAGTCTGGATTATCTGTTTTCCTGCTGAATTCAAAAATCAATTGGAGGACGGCGCCTGTGGCTCATTGGTAGAGCGCCAACCCCATATACCGAGGGTGGCGGGTTCAAACCCAGCCCCAGCCAAACTGCAACATAAAAATAGCTAGGTATTGTGGCAGGCACCTGTAGTCCCAGCTACTCAGGAGGCTGAGGCAGGAGAATCACCTAATCCCAGGAGTTGGAGGTTGCTGTGACCTGCGATGCTACAGCACTCTACCAAGGGTGATAAAGTGAGACTCTATGTCTAAAAGAAAAAAAAAATTGATTGGAAGTGTTAAAGAGCTTTGTCACATTTTCTGTTCTAAAAATGACAACATGAGCCTTCCATGGCATGTGCTCTTTTTATGGTGTGACTGTGACTTTAATATTCTGCCCCATGAGAGACAGAATCTGTAATCCTTCCCTTTGAATCAGGAAGGGCCTGTACTTATGGCTGATGTGACGCCTTGTGCCTTCTAAAGCTAAATCTTAAAAGTCATTCCAATCGCCATCTAGTTCTCTCTGAACACTCCTTCTAGGAAGGCAGCTGCCATGCTGCAAGGAAGCCCAGACTTCCCTGTGGAAGGCCCAGTGCCAACTTGCCAGCCCTGTGAGTGAGTAACCTAGGTCCTCAGTACCAGTGGAACCATCATAGCTGATGCCCTATGAAGGAGAAACAGACTGCTCTGCCAGCACTGGCCAAATCACTAATTCCTGAGCAAAAGTGTTTCTGTAAGCCACAGTTCTTTGGGGTGATTTATTAGACTGCAACAGATAACTAAAACTGAGTTAACTTTAGAACTAGAAAGAAATAAGTTTTCAAAATGGAATAAATTGCTATCAGAGGATAGAGGAAAGAAAAATAAATGTTTATTGGGGAGAAGAGAGCTTACAATTACAGAGGAATCAGACCCAGAGGTAGGAAGCTTAGGGCTTGGTCTCAGAGGATGAGTGGCATACAGAAAATGGACAATAGAAATGGGAGTAAGTGAACGTACACGATGGTTTGGAGAACACGGAATGTACGATGGGTATCTGTTGGCTTTGCCTCCTGGGTAAACTTCACTGGTGTTCAAGATTTCTGATTCTCCTCACCTTCCAAACGCATACATTCTTGAAGTTAGGCATGGCCCATGTGACTTGCTTTGGCCACTTAACTGTCATAAGAAGTGTCATGAGTCTCTGTTGGTGAAGTATTTAGAAGGCTGTACACAATTCTCTCTTCCCCTGACTTCAGTCCTGAGGCCTCATGTCGATATGGTGATATTATAAGATGGAATTTCGGTCAGCCTGAGTCACTGAGTATAGTACAGTTTTTAAAAATTACTAACCTGAACCGGTTTTTTTGTTGTCTTTTGTTTGGTTTGGTTTTGAGATAGTCGCATTTTGTCACCTCGGTAGAGTGCCATGGTGTCACAGCTAACAGACTCTTGGGCTCAAGTGATTTTCTTGCCTCTCTCCCACGTAGCTGAGACTACAGGTGCCCACTACACCACCCAGCTTATTTTTAGCAAGACCACTCTTGCTCAGGCAATCCACCCACCTCAGCCTCCCAGAGTTCTAGGACTATAGGCGTGAATCACCATGCCCGGCATGACTTGACCCAGTTTTAAGGCCCTGGCCATAGGCCAGTTTCCTTCCTGAACAGCCAACCACCTCCTCCTCAGTCCCTCATGCTCCAGTCCACCACACACCCACCTAATGGCCCCAGGGCCAAATACCAGCCAGCCAAAGACAGCTCCTCTGCCCCAGAGCCCTCTGAAATTATTCCAACCACCCAATCCTATACCTGACTGTCCTGCTTCCCTCTCCTCCTCCCGCTCCCACAGAAACCAAGAGAAATGCCTTTGCCCAAGGCTCTCTCCTCTGCCTCTGCCTCTGCCTCCTGACCAACAACTCAAGGGAAGCACTGTCCCCTGACTGGTTCTGCATGGAGGGCTGTGTTCTTCCTAAGATGCTGTTTCTCCTCTTGATCTGCATCTGGTCTTACCACACCTCACCCAAGGTAATGTGAGTAAAACCCTGAGTTGCTATAATAGGTGCAGGTCCCCTGCTGACCTGCATTAGGTGTATAGCTAGTGCAGGAAGGACAATTTTGTCACTCTGGAGCCCTAAGGTTATGGCAGTATATTCTAACCCATCCTGACTGACACGCATTTTGCTGTCCTCCTGTGGGAGCACCTCAGTGTTCTTTGGGAAACCATCTCTCTCTTTCAGATGGCTCAGATGTGTTGATTTCACTCTCTTGCTCCAAAATAAAACATGTCACCCAAGCCTGGGCAATTGACATAACTTATCTACCTTCAAAAAAAAACTACCCTAAATCTGACCATTTCTCTCCCTCTTTAGCATCCTGGTCCATGCTAACATCATTTCATCACCAGGTGATGATATGATTTCATCACCAGATTCCACTTGCCTCTTCCCAGTCTTCCCAGTATCTTCTATGGTTATTTTCCAACTAGTTATCAGAGAGATGCTCTTGAAACACAATTCACTTCATATCACACCTCTGCTCAAAGCCATTCTGGACCACCAATCTCACATGGTAAGAGCCAAAGTCCTTTTAACAGCTGGCAAGGTCCTACAGGGTTGGCTCCCTGCTACTCCTCTGTCCTCGCCCCCTACTTCTTGCCTCCTGCTCAACCCATTTTGATCACACTGGCTGTCTCAGGCCATTTGTGCTGCAAAGTGCCTGAGACTGGGAAATTCACAAACAATAGACATTTATTTCTCATAATTATAGAAGCTGAAAAGACCACATGCAAGATGCCAGCAGGTTCAGTGTCTGATGAGGATCCGTTCCTCATAGATGGCACCTTCTGGGTGGCCTCACAGGGACAGAAGGTGGGAGGTGAAAAGGGGCTAAGCTAGTTCCCTCCAGCCCTTTCATAAAGCTAATTTACTCATAAGGACAGAGCCTTTGTGACTTAACCACATCCCAAAAGGCCCCACTCCTTAATCCCACCACAAAGAGGACTATGTTTCCACACATGGATTTGGGGGACATTCAGCCCCCAGTACTGGCCTCCTCTCTTGCCCACAGACCCCCTTGGTCCTGTCTTGAGCCTTTGCACTTGGCCTCCTCCCTCTACCTGCAGCATTCTGCCCACCATGTCAGACCTGATGTGGACACAAGGAAATCTGAAAAATTGGAAGTGTTAAAGACTGACTAACTGAATAACTTTCTCCAAGATGTGATTCACACCTTCCTCACCTTAGAATTTGTGTTCAAAAGTCACCTTCTCGGTGAAGCCTCTGCAACACCCAACTGAAAATTCCAATCTGCAGCTCCCCGAATTCCCACCTATAGTTGGCCACAGCACCATCTGAGATGCCATGTGTTTTATTTACCTGGCTTCACTAGCATACAGACTCCATGAGAGTAGAAACTTTTACCTGTTGCACTTATTACTATATTCCTAGGGTTGAGAATAATGTTTGACACCTAATGTAATAGCTGTCATAAATATCTGTAGAATGAATGATGGAATAAATGGATGAATTCTATCTCCTATTGTAACAATTGCAAACTCTAACTGGTATTACTATTGGTAATAATCGAAGAACAAGCATATGATTCATACCAAACCAAAACTCAGTTTTTGAGATTTTTGTTGGAATTATTGGAAATTTATGACAGAGACTGATGGCTCATGATCACAAATACATACACAATTTTTGATGTGATCACAATTATTGTTAGGAGTTAGGGGCTATATTTTCCATGTCTTGGTCCCAGACTTGGTCATGTGGCCAATCCTCACTGCTAAGAGGTAAGAGAAAGTGCAGAGTAAACATCCTTTAAGAAATGAGTGAGTTTTCTCCATGCTTCCTTTTCTACATTCCTGGCTAACTAAGGAGCACTACAAGCCATCGGGGATGGGGGGCCCTGTATCATTCCACAGAGAAAGGCCACATACTGACAAAGAACACCAGCATCAGGCTGTCACATGAGAGAAAAATAAGGTCTTATTGTGCTATGACAATTAATATTAGGGGGCTGCTTGTTACAGCAGCTGACATTAGACTAACTAATCCATGCTGGTTGCTAAAAGGCCAGCTTGCAAGCCTGGAGGTATCAAGGGCTACTACACAGGAAATCCTGCCTGAACTCACTGATCCCAGGGGAAAGCAGGTGTGGAGAAACTCTGAATTCACAGGGATACCACATGAACCCCTGGATGAAGTCAGTCCTGCTAATAAACTCCTTCTTTTGCTTAAGCCAATAAATAATTCTCTTCTCTCAAGCAAGTTCAAGATGAGTTCTCTGTTACTCACAACAGAAAGTCCTGACTGATGGTGGATAGGTGGAGAAAGATGAGGAAAGAGAATCCAAAAGGAGGTAAGGGCCAGATCATGGTGGACCTCAACCCTCTAAGGGCTTCAGCACTTATAAGCCATTGGCTCCAGTGAAAAGGGCACCAGGTCAGGATCTGAGAATCTCAAATATCATAAATTAGAACCAGCAGTAGCCAATGCCCTTTTCCAAAGGGGCAAGCCACATAGCAATTCAAATTATTTCTCACCTACTGGAAGCAATCTGTTCTTTCTCCATATGCCTTTCCGGACCTATCCTGCAATTCTATGATTTTCCTCTACGACTGGGACTTTTTTAAACTTTGAAGGCTAGAGAGAAAATTGGGGTCCAATATTCTTCAAGCGGTGGAGATGTTGAGTATTTTTGACAGTGTCACTGAAGAGCAAGCAGTCTTTCATCAGTCACTAATGCTTCAGGTCAATTACTTTCCTGACAGCTGCTGTGGAACAGAGCACTCTAACCAGCTAGAGATCATTGTGGAGCCATTTAAATTCCTACAGTGTTAAAACTGAAGGAACGATACCTCCTGTGTGATGTTGGTTACATACCTAACCTCTCTATGCTTCAGTGTCCTCCACAGTAAAATGAATAGATTGAGAATGTTGTACAAAAAGACACATGTTATGGGTAAAGCACTTAGAAATGTGCTTCTTACATCATCATCAATCAAACAAAGATTTGCATGATTAATTCTCATTGCTTATCTTTTCATTATTATTAGTGGTTGAGTAAATACTATCTATGTATCTATGTACCAGGCTCTGGTTCTGTGCTTGATACCAGGGATACAGTTGTAAACAAACAGATAGGTTTCTTTATTTTCTCTTTTTTTTTTTTTTTTTTTTTTTGAGACAGAGTTTCACTTTGTCACCCTCAGTAAAGAGCTGTGGCGTCACAGCTCACAGGCACCTCAATCTCTTGGGCTTAAACGATTCTCTTGCCTCAGCTTCCCAATAGCTGGGACTACAGGTGCCCGCCACAACACCCAACTATTTTTGTTGTTGTTGTTATTGACACTATCATTGTTGTTTAGCTGGCCCAGGCCAGGTTTGAACCTGCCAGCCGGGGTGTATGTGGCCAGCACTGTAACCACTGCTCCAGGCGCTGAGCCTGACAGGTTTCTTGCCTTCATGGAAGTTACAGCCTTCATGAGGGAAAGGAGCAAGAAAATAATTATGCAGATCACTAATGAATTATGCCAGGAATAAATGCTACTATGACCATATGACAGAGTGTAGCAGATGCTGTCAGTGTGTGGCTCCTGCTCCCTCCGTTGAGCCAGAATCAGACATTGTTGAATTTTTTCATTTTTAAAATGTAGTGTTGGCCAGGTATGGTGGCTCCTGCCTGTAATCCCCAGAACTTTGAGTGGTCAAGGCAGGAGGAATGCTTGAGGCCAGGAGTTCAACACCAGCCTGGGCAACATAATAAGACCCCCATCTCTACAAAAAATTAAAAAGTTAGATGGGCATGGTGGCAGGTGCTTGTAGTCCCATACTCCTCATACTCAGGAAGATGAGGCAAGATCACTTGAGCCCTGGAATTCAAGTAACAGAGAGCTACAAAGAGGCCACTGCACTCCAATATGGGGAAATAGTGAGGCCTTGTCTCTATAAATAAATAGGTAAATAAATAAATAAATAAAATGTAGTGGTTTTTACTTGAATCACACACAGTAGAGATTAATAAAATCTTTTTCAGAGTTTAACACCTCCTAAGGATCCTAGCAAAGCAGAGATAGGGAAAGGGAGAGAGTTTTCTTTTTTAAAAGGGCAAGTCCAAATTACTTTAGTAAAAATTGCTTAACTAGTTTTTCAGTGGACATTCAGAAATCTTAATAAACACAAATTTCTATTTCATCAGCACATTAAAAGGGAAGCTTGCCACCCTCGTCATCCGCCAGGCAGCCACCAGAGAAATGCAAGTTTACAGCGAGCGCCTCCCAGTGGAGCTGCTGGGTGGTGCCTGTTCCCTGCGCGGTCTCCATGCTGATTAGTGAAGGGGAAAGATTATGAAAGCAAAGCCCCTGAGGGAACTAGGTAAAGGTGAAAACCTTTCCTGAAAGTTGCTTTATATTTTATAACCTTAGATTCACGGAGAGTTTATCTTCATTTCCTATGGGACAGTCCAGTTCAGCTAATTACTATTGAGGATTAACTGGGAATTCAATATATCATACAAATGTCCCATTTTATATACGATCGTGTCAACCAGTACTGATGTGTACCTGTGGTGAAAAGGAGCAGGTGATACCCTGGTTCTCTTCTAGGGACCCTTTCAAAGTAACCAGTGACACTCCCTGACCCTAGCACAATACAAAGCTCCTCATACCTAGATACAGTCCTGTTACCAAGATGACAAGAGAGGGATCCTCAGGCCTCGTTTTTCTACAGAAATTCAGGTGTAATTACTGGTTACTTCCAAAGAGCGGCACGATTTTTTACCAGGAGCAGCTATGCAGGGCAGACCATTTGGTCTCAATGCAGGATGGAGAAATAGGAGGCTGCCAGGAGAGGGACTGGGCCACAGTACAGACGGGGGATGGATAAGGTGCCATCCTTTAGAAACAGAAAGAATGAGAGATGCGGCTGACATCCCCCAGGGCCCCAGTGGGGCCCCACACACTCTGGTCTGCAGTGAATCCCTGGCCTTCCACTAGGTCCTTCCCTGACCAAAGACCATTCCCACCGCGTGGAACCCCTTTCTCTCCTGCAAACGCCACGCTGCTGGCTGTGAGAACCTGACTGAGTCAGTTAACCTCTAATAGAAGTGATAATAGTAACTGCTCTACGGACTTAATGTGAGGATCAAATACAACATTGTATTAAGTAGCTATCACATTTTCTAGAGCACAAGAAACTCTCAATAAATGTCTATATTCATGATAATAAAAATACTCCCTATAACTAAAATACATATATCAAGAGCTTACCATGTGTCAGACACTGTTCAAATAGTTCCACATTATTGCCTTACTGAATCTTTCAACACCTCTTTGAGGTGGGCATAATTGTGCAAGTGAAGAAGCTAAAGAACAGAGAGGTGAATTAACCTGCCCAAAGTTACACAGCTAGTAAGTGCTGGAACTGGAATCTCTGACCTAAAGAATCAGGAGCTATATAAGAATGGTAATCAGCCTCAAATTGGCAGGTGGCACATTGCTGAGAGTGGCTTATGACTCAAAGAAGACAAAGAGATTTAGAAAAACATAGCACTGAACAGCATAGAGTCCTACAACAATAAGATGAAACTGAAATGAGGGATAAATAGAGACCTGCACTGACACTCAGAAACTCTGCTGTGAAAATATAATGTTTCCACTCTCCCTTGTATATTTATCTTAACTGGGTAGATGTATGCTTGAGTTCTGTTTCTAGGCTGACAGTCATTTTTAGAAATAGACAAGGTATAAATTAAAAATAAATGCCTACATACATATTGGATGAGAACCACCTGGTTTAATAGCAGCTTTCAAGAAATAGATTTAAAGGTTTTCACTGACTGCAAGCTTATTTTGAATCAGCAATGTGAGGCAGCATTCCAAAAAAGACTTCGCGCATGGTGGGGGGGAAGCTAGGCGTCCTCAGCAAGGCTAGGTGGAAAGTCCCTGTCTACCTTGGCCTGACCTCAGGTGTTTGGTTCTGAGCACTGCATTCAAGTGCTGAAAAATTTAAGTGTGTCCCTAGGAAGCCAACTCTGGTGGAAAAGGCTCTTAAAACCTTGTCATGTGAGGGTACACTTAACAGGAGAGTTACATGGGCTAATGGTAACATGGCCGGGCACTGGGAACCAGGTCACACGTGGTCATGAAGAGTGAGGGCAGATAAAACTCTTTACTGTGGCTTACAAGGCCCTGTGGGTCTGGTCCCTAGTCAGACCCTCTGGATCTGAGTTCTGTCATGCCCCACTTTGTCTCTACGTTCCAGCCCTTCCTCGGTCCTTCATAGGCAAACTCATTTGTCCCACTGCAGGCCATCTGCACATGATTTCCCTCTGCCTGGAATGTTCTTCCATTCTCTTGCCATTTTGTTAATTCTTCCTCATTCTTCAGATCTTATATTAAGAGTCACTTCCTCTGAGGATCTTTTTCTGACACCCCGGACTAAGTCAACCCTATGTGGGGTTTCTCAGAGCAATGTTCATTTCGCTATTAGAATTGCATGTTTTTTCTGTCATTTTTTGATTATTTATCACGGGCACACACACTCAAAATTACAAACACCATGAAAACAGCCATCAGGCCTTGTTCGGTGCTACATCCCCAGAACCTTGTACCTAGCACGCTTTCAACATATGTCTGTTAAATGGGTGGATCAGTGGGTGGGGGTGGGGAGGGTAAATCAATGGAAAGACAGATGAGATGTATAGTCAAAGATCCTGCACTTATGTGAAAATGGATCACATAAAATTTTGTAAATTTTTCATCAATGTATATCACGCACATAGAAAAGTACTTGAATAGATTAAGTGAACTTTTATGACCTTTCAAATTCTGACTATGCATGTCACCTTAGTTTTGTTGGTTCTTGCCCCACTGTATCTGGAAAGTTATAAACTGTCCCCAAATGCAGTCATGATTTTTTTCCATGACTTCTCACTCTAATCCCATCTCAAATGGCCTCCAGGGCCCCTCCGAGCCACCACTCACGGTAGCTGCTCTATCGGGAGTTCTTGAGACGGGAAGACAGCTTGTGAACCCCCAGACTCTGAGCCACCTAGGAGTCACACTGCTCTCCACATAGGAGTGGACGCTTTAGGGTCCGCTCTGTACAAGGGCTCCGCAGTAGCACAGTCACGGCCAAGAGTGTTACACAGTTTAGTGGAACAGGCCCCCTGAAATCAGAGCTCACAGGACACACACACACAAACACATTCAAGCATAAAACCAAGAATTGCGCCAGCCTGCCTCTCAGCAATCAAGAGACAGACCCTCTCTCTTTCTTCCAGATTGATGCTATTCTGTTGAGCTCTTTGGTCCTTGCTGAAAATACACTCTGGAGGGGCAGCCCCACCAGTTCATCCAGCATGTCCAGAAAGGCCTGAACCTGAGCGGGAGTCAAGCTTAGCTTAGGGTCAGCTGGAAGTCCCTGGTACAGAGGCTTCGCCTACCTACCTGACTTTGAAATGCCAAGCCCAGAGCGCCTGACAGGGACACTCAGAAGCCCTGCATCTTATGCTCGATCTTGCCTCCACAGTCCATTCTTCCCTGACCTTACGTTCAGCACCTGCATTTTGAACACAGTGGTAGAAGGAAGGGTGAGGTCCTGTCCAGGGCCTGTGTGCCCAGGGCCATGCTCTGTCCCCCACTCTGTCTTGCGTTCAGCAAGGCCTGTGAGCTGTGCTTCCAGGATGCCACTGCAGCCGGCTGCTGGTGGGGCTTGGCCAATGGGAGGCACTGGCCAGGAAGACAGAGAAACCAGGGCATTTCTCCTGGGCAACGTGGCAGTGACTGCATCTCCTTCATGTCCTGGTTCACACCCGACAGGGCTACCATAATTCCCATTTCCACAGGCCACCCCATTGCCTGGGCTTGACTTGGACACTATCCTGCCTCCTCTCTCCATCCTTGGGGTGGGGGGCTTTCTCCTGCTCTCACCTCTGGCTGCCTCTCTGTCCCCCACTCGGCATCTCAGCCATTCATCATCTGTATATCCAATTGTCTCCATGGAAGAACTTCTATATTAAATATTGAAGTGATTTCATTTTTTGACTAAAAGATGACTAGTGTCAACACCTAAGAAAAATAAAAAATAAAAAAGATCACTCTTTGCACCACAACTGTTGAGATAGTTACTAATGATGAGCTTTAATCATTTTCTATCTTGCCTCTGGCTCAGTGCATGGAATGTGCGACTCCAATAGGGGACACTTCGGGTCCCTGTGAATTTTCAGCTGTGGACAGGTGCTAGGTTTTTGCTTTTGTTTCAGCCAGACACTAGGGTGCATCGTTTTAAAATTCTCTGCATTCCCTGATGCAGACTTAATCTTGAGAGACACCCGGAGAGTCTCCCAGCTCTGCTCCTACTCTCGGCTCCTGGACAATCTTCCTACAACACAGTGGCCTGAAGGAGGCTTTCCTTAATGAAAACACAAATCTGATCTTGTTGACTCCCTGCTCAAAGCCTTCTAATGACTTCCCATTGCACTTGGAATAAAATCCAAACAGCACCCCATGCTTGGCGTGGGCCTGGGACATGTGACTCATGACTGCCTCCTCCCTCCAAATCTCCAACCCCTGCCCCTCCCATGGGCTCTTTCCTGGATATCACACTTCCAGCTCACTTGTGACTTGGAGACCCCATGATACAGTCCCCTCCGCCTCCAGAACTGGCCATAACTCACTAAATCCCCTCCCTAACCTCACTCATTCTATGTCTTTACGCCTGTCTCTGTTTTCCACAGCACCATTAATCAACCAAAACTAGCTGGTTCATCCATGAGAGGGCACAACCACTACCGCGTTATTCTCCCATTTATCTCTAGGATTTAGAAAAGTCAAGGCGCACAAATACGTGTTTAATGAGTGACTGAACCCCCATTTCTCAGGAGAGAGGACAGAAGCCCACTCATACTCGGTGACAGGAGCAAGGTCTCCTAGCCCTGGATCTGCTGCCATAACTTCTCGGGCCCTCTGCCATGCTTGCTCAAACATACCCACCTCCTACCCCAGACCTGGGCTAGATGGCCAAGAATGCACACAGACTGGATGGGAAAGCAGCCCCTCCTTGGACACTTTTGTAGAATATTTGCTTAATAGCACAACCGTGTCTTAGCATTCCATGTCTTCATGAACTTTCTCCTTATGGAAACCAAGTAAATAAACAACCACAATGAATTTCTTTGTCAATGTGCTTATTGTTGAAATGTGACTCTTCCTGGCTATAGATTCTCACATACATGAATATATGTTTGTATCTATATACAAACATTTATGGAAACACATTAATTCCTCCCCCCAATCTCTTTCACTTGCCCTTGGCAACTGGTTCTTGAACTTTTACCTGGCTGAAGGACATACCATGGTGCTGTGCTCTGTTCAGAGATGTTTCCCTTGAGGGCATGGTAGTTCTTGTTATAATTTGACATTAAAAATAAATGGCAAAGATCCTCTCTGCAGGCTCAGGGATCCTGCCCACCTCAGCTGAGTTCCAAACTCATGCCAAGAATCTAAAAGGTCCAAAAGAGCTCCCAGCATGTTCTTCAGGGAGGGGAGAATAAGAAGGGGGTACCACACACACGCCAGCGGCCAGGCTTCCGCGAGGAGCAGTGCTGTCACATTTCATCTGCCAAAGATAGCGGGAAATGGCTGCACGTGGGCTTTAAGATCAAGTGCTGCTCATGGAACTGAACTCTGTGAACATTCCTCAGGGCAGTCAGGAGAACACGTCTAAGGTAATCACATTTCCCATATGGAAAATTAGGACACACAAGCACATAGAGAATTTCTATCTTTCTTTCTTCCTTCCTTCTTTCCTTTCTTCCTTCCTTCCTTCCTCTTTGTTTTGGTGTGTGTGTGAGTTTTGTGTGTTGATTCTACATGTATGAAAAAGCCAGTGAAATTTAGAATTAACCTTAAATTGTGTTTTCCAGAATCCTAGAATGATAACTGGAAGGAGATAACTGGAAAGAATATTTTAAAACAGGATTATCTTTAAAACACACACACACACACAAAAGGCTATATATACACATTCTTTTGTGTACCTTAGCTTAGCTACTAAAAGAGACAAAAAGATTCCCATTTCTGGCAAAGAAACTTTCAAACTTGCCTATAAACGACATTGGAAAATCCTCAGACCAAGGATTTAGTGTTCAGGACTCTGTATACTACGAGTCTAATTGTACCCCCTTTAATAAACAGTCCTAGTCAGCACAGACTGGGCTGGTGCTACAGTAACAAACAGCCTCTTAACTTGGCAAATGGGTCTTTCTTGCGTAAGCCACGCATGCAGCAGAGATGTCCAGAGTCCTCAGGGACCCAGGCCAGCACAGACTCCATGATCTTGTAATGGCACATCTAGAACACAAATCTGCCCACGTGGACACCAGTGAATGCACCAGTGTAGGGACAGAGAGGCTGTAGAAAAAAAGAAGCTGGACTGGTTGTCAATACCTGAGTCCAGAATGGACACATGTTCATTCTACTCACATTCCTTTGTCCTAATGTAGTCACAAGACCCCAGGTAACTGCACAGAGGACTCAGCAGAGAAGCGACAACATTCAGTGAGCATTCCTGGCAGGGCCCCACAAACCCTCTAGCCCTCAAGAAGAAGTGACCTCTTATTTAAGAGCCCCTGAGAACCAGGCAGAACTGGGGTCAGGTCCCAGATCCTTCCCTTAATTCTTTCAACCTCTCGAAGACAGTTTCTTCATGCATACAAAGAAGGGAGCAATAATAATAATATGCCACCAAGTTTTTGTTAGAATCAGGTGAGCAGATTCCTTTAAAGTACTCAGGAGAGTATCTGATTCACAGCGAGTTCTCGGTACATGGTATTTATGACTATGGGTATAGTGATGATGGTGGTATTATAGTCCACAGTTACACAACCTTTAAAACTTCAGTGCCCCGGGCCTTTCTCAAGTCCGCGTCCCCAGTGCTCACACAGCCCCTGGGCTATAATCAATACTCTCAGATGTTAAATAAATGTCCATGCCACGGCTGCTGTCTCAATACTTCTTGGTGGTCAGCCTCTCTAAGCCACATCTCTTGCTTTCACTGTTTCCCTCCACAGAAGGCCCTGCTAATGTCTCTCTGCCTGTTCAGTTCTGTTCATCCTTTATGTCCTCCCTGCCCTACCGAGAGGCTCTGACCGGCCAGACCAGTCCTCCAGGGATCCCTTTCTCTTTCCTCAGAATTTCTATTTCTCTTACTGTCAGTAACCACGCTGTTTATTTGACTATCTCACATCCCTCACCTGGACCCTCCAACCAGACTGTCCGTCCCTTCTAAGCAGAAAGCGTATATTTAGTATGCCCAAAACAAGTCGTAAGAGCAGCAATAGTAATGGACACTATCATCTTTCAGCATCTATAAGCCAGGGACGCTCCAGTAACATTTCTCCAACTTCGGCCTGCCACAGAGTCACTGGGAGGGCTTGTTAGAACCCTGTTTTAACAGGATTGAAGGGCCCACCCTCCTGGAGTTTCTGACTCAGTAGATCTGAGATGGAACCAGAGAATCTGCATTTCTAGTGAGTGACCAGGTGCTGCTGCCAGTCTGGGGACCACACTCTGAGAAGCACCACTATCCCGATCTGTCATTATATTTAACCCTCACAACCGGCCTTTAAGGGAGATGGTGCTTCCTCCTAGTTAGGAAGCAGCTGTCTGTGAGGCTCAGGAAGCTAAAACAGCTTGGCCAAGTTCTCCCTGCTGGGAAGCAACAGACACAAGATTGTGACTCCACCCTTGCTAAATCTTTGCCCTTAATCACTCACATGACTGTGTATACTGATTGTATCATGACATACTATAGTTCATCATTTATTGAACTAAAAGGTCAACTTTCCCTTTTCATCAAAATTCTAATCAAATCCTAATACCCAGAGGCCAGGAACATTTGTGCATGTGTTGCTTTGAAGGAAGTTTGCTCCAGCTGAAGATAAATACGAGTATCCTTCCTAAGACTGAAGCCCTAAAGTAGACGCATAGTAACAGCGGCACCTGCGGAGCCCAGAACCCACCACCCCAGGTGACCGACTGATGGCCCTTCCCTCTTTGAGACAATGGCTGCATCGCTCCCCCGGGACTCCCACCTTTTCTCAGTGTTTGCTTTTCATGCTCCAGTTGACATTTTGACTACTTCCTAAGACATCTGGTAAAAAATAAAAATAAACTGAGAGAGTACAGCACTTCCTCAGAGTAGCGTCTGGATAGGTTTACCCGAGAAAATCCTGGGCAACCAAGTGTCCTTTCCTGTGACCACAGTGCCCCCTAAGGGCCGTTCTTTTCCAGGCAGAAGGAGGGCACCATTGCTTCTCCTGTAAATAAATGCTTTGGAAGTTAGAAGATGGGCCCCCAATACTCATGGTAGCCTGGCCCGTGAGATTGGGGGGAAAGTATTTATTGAGAACAGGGAGAGATCAGTGACGGCCCCCAGCTCCCCAACTCCTCTTCCAGAGGAGGCCTAGAGTCCCAGAGGGCGACTGCCCCTGTCTAAGCTAATCGCCAAGCCACACCTGGACTTTCATGCTCACCTACAGGTCACACAAAAACAAATAGATGCTCCAGACAGAGGAAAAAGAATGATCATGACCAGCAGAAGCTAGAGTGAGACCTCTGTCTCTAAAAATAGTCGGACGTTGTGGTGTCGCCTATAGTCCCAACCACTGGGGTGGCTGAGGCAAGAAAATCCCTTGAGCCCAAGAGTTTGACATTGCTGTGAGCTATGAGGCCACAGCACCCAACCCCAGGGTGACTGAGTGAGACTCTGTCTCAAAAAAAAAAGACCAACTGAGATGGTCAGAGAGCCCCAACACCATGCAATATAGTTAAAGGAATAAATGATATTTAGCCAGAAGAAGACAAGACTTGGATACTGAAAAGTTTCTTCAAATATATCAAAGGTTTGGCAGAATTTGCAAACTGCTGTCCTGCAAGATGTAAGGCGTATTTGGGGAAGAGGGTTCCGAGGCCAAATACATTAAGGAACAAGAATAAACAAAGTTCAACAGATTTCTTCAATCCAAGAACTTTTGTTATGTTTTAAGGCCCAGGGATGTCCAACCTATGGCCTGTGGGCCACATACCAATTATGTGAGGACTTTTTTGCTTATCTGTGATGGTTGATATTATGAAAATTATTCAAAGACCTTTTTTTCTTTTTTTTTTCTTTTTGTGCTGATCAGCTTTTGTTGATATTTGTGAACTTAATCTGTGGCCTAAGACAACTCTTCTTCCCATGTGGCACAGAGAAGCCAAAAGATTGAACACCCCTGCAGGCCTCGTCCATCTCTAAAGGTAGTAAGGAGAACAGTGTTTTTGCCAAGCTTATTTAGCCAGAAACCCTGTGCTTCCAGACCTGCCTTGCAACTTGTCACGGGACACTGGTTTTCATGGAATAGACTTTAGGGATTATTTACATTGAAAGGACATTCATTTTTCTGGGTCCAAAATAGGACAAACTCTAGAATAACTGTGCTAAAAGGCTGAGGTTTGCCCTGCAGGGCTCTGAAGGGCAATAATAACACCCTAGAGTAGCCCAGCACTTCACAGCTGACATACACTACCCCTCATTTAGTCTCCACTGCCATCCTGCAAGGTATGCTAACCAGCAACCATGGTGTCCCAAATGAATAAACTATGGCTTAGATAAAGTGACTTTTCAAATGAGACAAGACTGGTAAATGACAGATCAGAGCCTAGAATTAAAAGTCTTCTCACTCCCAATTTACTTGCTTTTTTTCTTAGCCAAAGGAAAAGTGAAGCTAGCTAATTCCCCATCCCTGCAAATACTTGACTACTGACTAGAGTCTCCATGCTAGCCAGAAACCTAGTAGCTTTTCTTAAGTTCTTAACTTCCTAGACTAAACTTACCTCGTTCATTTCTCCCAAAAATCCTATGAAGTATAACCTATCATTATGCCTATTTTCCAGATGAGAAAACTGAGGCTTAGAAAGATTAAGTGGCCTACTCTAGGTCATGGAGTCGGATCTGCTTGACTCCAGAGCCTCATGTCTAACCACTTGACCTGTTTCAGGGACATTCTAAGTATTGAAAGGAAATTGGTGACACTGGAAGCTCAGATGCTGTCAGAGAATTTATATCTTATGACAGGTTTTAACTGCTGGTCCCCCTGCCCCTGCCCCTGCCCCCTTCTCCAGCTTTAAAAGCAGGCTGGTCAATTCTAGCAAAATGCCTGCCAGAAACAAGCAATCCCAATGTCTCTAATGATCCCCCTCAAGACAGTTTGCAAATAGTGTGGTCTCCCATACAACTCTGTTTTTGTAATTTAAGGTGAACATGTCAAGGTTACTTTTTACTTTGTGGGGTTGGATACAGAAGGAAGCACTTGCTTCTAGGAAATTAGGAACAGAAACAAAACCCTTCATATTCACAGGTTTTGTTAAAAGAGACATTCCATCAACTCCTTCTAGTTATAATTTGAGGTGTTAATTAGTTTTATAGTTTTGTTATTACCTGTGCTTCTCACTTCCTCATCTGCTTTGTAAAAATTAAAAAGACAAAAAAGCTTCCAAGCATTGTGACAACAAGAGTTGGGGGACAATGCAGAAAGAAGCCATTACGGATTAGAGCCAGTTTGGAATATGTGCTACCAACAGAATAAACCTTCATGACTTGCTCAAAGTAACCTTGAATCAGTAACCATTCAAAATCCTTTGAAGGAGAGGTCTTTATCCTTCATCTTTCCTTTTACAGGAATATGAAATGTGTTATGTCAAACACTTACTTGTCAGAGCTGAGAACTCAGAAATAATACACCTAGCTAAGGATTCTTTCTTTAATCTCTGTATTAGTTTTTCAGGGTGGCCGTGACAAAATTCCACAGACTAAGTGGCTTAAACAACAAAAATGCATTTCCTCACAATCCTGGAGGCTGGAAGTTTAAGATCAAGGTGTCAAAGGGGTCAGTTTCTTCTGGGGCTCCTCTCTTTGGCTCGCAGACAGCCAGATTCTCCCTGTGTCTTTACGTAGTCTTCCCTCTGGGCCTGATGTGTCCTGATCTTTTCTCATAAGGACACCAGTCATATCAGACTGGAGCCCACACCAGACTTCATTTCACCGTAATTACCTCCGTAAAGGCCCATCTCTAAATACAGTCGCATTCTGAAGTGCTAAAGCTTCCACTTCAACATGTGAATTGGAGTGGATGTAACACAGCCCATAAAAATCTCAACATTTTATTCAGCACCAACTATGAATGTGGGCCTGGAGATACAGCGCAGAGCCAAAGAGGAAAAGATCCTGCCCCCGGAGTCTACACTTCGTGGTAACCTGAAAAGAATAACTCTGCACTCAGTGGCTGCTGGGCACAGTGTCCTGCCCGGCAGCGGTCCCTGGGCTTCCACAGAAACAAGGCCAGCCCAGCAGAGAGGGGGAGCCCGACCGACGGCTGCCCAGCTTCAGCTGGGGGCTTCTGCTCTGTCGGGCTCATGTCTCACCCACCTGCATGACACTTCACAAGCTGTCTGCAATTAAACAATTCCAAAAACCGTTCATAACTCAAAGGCCGAATCCGTTCTTTAATACCCGGTGACAATGACTCTAAGTCCGGAAAGAAGTCCCGAGGTTGGGGCGTTCCCTGCAGCTGCTCTGGGTTTGGGGTCAGAGACGGTGCTGCGGGCTCACTGGACTGCACTCTCCCAGGGACTGGTGACCCGATTTCATCCAGAAAGTAAGAAAGTGGGTCACGTCGCCCAGAGACTTAAGCGGTATGGGGGGGGAGGGAATATTGCGCTCCTGCCTAGGAAAATTTCATTCCATTTGGTGGCTTAGGCTTTCCAAGCAGTTATAGAATCCCCCCTCATTAAGCCTTCTAAATTTATTCCTCTTCTTCACCACCCAGAGCCGCCTGACACTGGCTGCTGTCACAGCGTGTCAGAATTGAGGAATCCCGAGTCGCTGTTTATTTTTAGCTTCGCTTGCTTACGTTTTCCTTTCAGACTCAGCCGGGAGTTTTCTCTCCTTCACAGTCTTAAATTGGTAAGAAGATCTGGGTCTTTGGGCACAAGGTTTTAAGCCTGCCTTTGAGTGAGACCCGGTGGTGGATAGTGCCAACCCCTCTATCTGACTCAGAAAGCATTGGTTAAGCGCTTACTATTCACTATGTGCTCCTCCCTGTCCTGGAACTCACAGAGGTTTGGAGAATGAATCTGATACGGATCCCGCTTTTAGGAACTTAACAGCAAAAACCGGATGAGGAGAGCCATGGGGAGCTCAGTGGGCCTCACTCCAGTCAAGTCGGCAGACTCTCCCCCACAGTCTGTAAGGAAGTGGGTAGTGACAGACAGTCCTGCAGAAGGGGAACCAGGGACAGTAAACAGAACACGGTGGCCTAGTACTCCAGCAAGACATGTAATCTGGGCCTACTGTACCAGGAATGCCCAGGGTTCTCACCCACCAGGGAGCCCGATCCAGAAATAATCTCCATGCATTTGTTCCAAATGCCCAAAATAAGACTCTTTCATCTCTGCAAGATTCTCCCTGTGCAGGAGAGGCAGCCATCCCAGGGTTTGACAGCAGTCGGGTTTAGGTAGTCACAGAAGAGTTTAACACAGCTGGCCTCAGAGTGCTATGCTTAGGAAGGCTGGCTTGCAAAGTTGCCCTTAGCTGCCATCTGGGAACTTGGATTGCAGGAGGGCTCCTGCCATCCCCTACCTGATCAAAGTGGTTCGCTCTGCCTGAACATAAACAGTTAGTACAAACAGGGGGGTACATGCAGAACGCCTCCTCCTTTCCTTCCAGGAGGCTGGAATTTTGGTGTGTTCCAAGCAATCCATAATCAGTGCCCCGTAGAAACCCAGGGCACCAAGTGTCTAATGTGCTTTCCGGGTAGACGACACTTCACATGTATGGTCACAATTCAGCACTGGAGGAATTAAGCACATTCTGTGTGACTCCACTGGGGAAGGACTCTTGGAAGCTTATGCCTGGTCCCCCCAGGCCTCACCCTGTATACTTTTTCCTTTTTGCTGATTTTGTTTTATATCCTTTCCCTGAAATAAATCTTAGTTTTGAGTACAACTTCACGCTAAGTCCTACGAGTTCCCCTAGCAAATCAACAAACCTGGAGGGTGAATCTTGGGGACACAGTGACCTTGCCCCAAAATCCCAAAATTCAATGACTGCTCTGAACCAGAAATGTTGCCCAGAAATATTCTCATCCCCCATATTCTCTTACGTGGCACAGTCAGGATCTGCCTGTTTCCTGCCCCAGCATCACACTATCACCAGAAGGCTCAAACCCCTCCCAAGAACCCCATTCTTTCCCAGACCAGAAGAATTAATCTCTGGTTCAACCCATCACAAGACTCAGCATGAAGCTCTTCTTGCTCTCAATCCTGCTCAGACCTTATAGTCCAGTCTTATTCCAAAAACCAAGGTTCTACACTATCACTCCAAATTTTATCACTGAACCTCTGCCTGGATAATATTCCCAGTCCCTCCAGAGCTCTGCTTGGCTTTCTATTGATCAATACCACCAGTCCACTCTGATTGTGCCTTTGACTTCTCCCACTGAAGAAAAAAACATTTCAATAGGCTTGAAAGAGAAAAAAAATATTTTTTAAACCAAAAACCAAAACAAAACAAAACAAAAAACCTAACAGAAATACGGAAAAACAAGCTAAGTAGTCCAGAACACATACAACTCCACTGATCCTTAAATTATTGATTTGGCTAGGTTATTACTGGCACATTTTCACCAGTAATGAGTACTTATGCTGTTGTTGCTGGCTTTGAGGAAATGGGATAAATTTGGAATTAAAACATCTTGTCCTAGAACACTAAAATTTCTAAAACAAAAACTATAGGAATCAGCATACAGTAAGAATTGTTCAGAACTGAGATGCTGTGAAGATCAAAGACTTTGGTCTTCTTTGCTTCCCTTAGTCTATTACCTCAGAATTGTCAATTATCTATGAGGGTAAAAAAACAGCTTATGCATCAAGGACGTAACTAAAAGTTGTACAAATGCTATTTTCTTTATGCACCGTGGTGTGTTTGTAGTAGAGATTAGAGGGAAAAGAGAAATAGTGCAGAGAGAGAGGTATGTACAAGAGATTGCAATGTTGGGGAAAATGGGACCAGCCCTAAGCATATACGTGGACCAACAGAGCTTGAGGACAATTTGAATAACAGCTGTGAATTCTAAATAGCAAGGAAACAAAGATCACTCCTTTCCCGGTTGGAACCCAAATCCCTAGACTTTTACTTCCTTACTCTGAGTGTTCAAGTTTAGTACCGAAGTTAGATTTTCTTTGTCTTTGCAAGTGATCCTTCAGGGCATCCAACCAGCAGGCTGCATGCTGATTTTGTGAGGACATTTTTTGCTTATCTATGGTGTTGAATATCACAAAAAGTATGCATGGCCTTTTTTTTTTTTGCCAACCAGCTTTCGTTAGTGTATGTGTATTCGCTTATTCCTCCGATTTATGGCAGAACAGAAAAAAAGTTGAACCCCCCTGATTTAAGTATTGTATTACCAGGTGGTGATAACCTTCCACAGACATGATATGAAAGCTCAGTTGTGGCTGGCAACCTGTAGAAGACTGAAACTGGACCCACACCTTTCACCATTAACTAAGTTAGACTCTCACTGGATTAAAGACTTAAACTTAAG